>NW_027514882.1:2902500-3502500 GCF_048772815.1 Callospermophilus lateralis
GTTGGTGGCCCCCTGGAATGCTTACCACTATCCTGTCACTATTCCAAATGCAGGGATTCTGCCCAGAGATGCTCTATTTTTCCCAGGGATGGTCAGGGCTCTGTCCCTGGTGTGTGACCACTTGACTGTGGCAGCTGGTGAGTAGATGCTGGGTGTCTGATTTGTGCATGCACCTAGGGCACATGGTGCATAAACAAGTAACAGGCTCTTGGCTGGTGTGACTTCCTCATCCTCACAGACCTGAGCCAGATTTTCACCCTGCCTCTTATTGGGTAAGTGAGAGGCGTTGCTGTGGCAGCAAGTAATTTGCTTCCTCACCCAAACTGTGAGGTTCAGAAAAGGTGATTCTGCAGTGGTTTCACAGTGGAAAGAGAAAATCATCTCAGACAAAAGGGAGAAAAAAATCTCCGGGAATTCATTGTGTCTTTTCAGCTCCCAGAACATCTCATTCAGAGAGGAGCTGTCATCTTCCTATTCCTGATCTAGTTTGAAGCTCAGAACTCACAGCCTGCCTGCCTTTAGCCTGAATTTCTCTGCAAATGTGAAGCCCAAAGGGAGAGTCCCCAGGGAGCAACTGCTCCAAATACTGAATAGCAAGGAGATCAAAGGTGTGCAGCAAAACTTACTTGTAGGTCCTCTGCCGCCAACATCCCTACCACTACACCACATACACACAGCCTGCCCTGCCCTCCCAGTTGCTTCCACCAAGATAAGGTAAGACTATGACAGCAACAGAGGCCCCAGACTCAGGGGTTTCATTAACATGGAGGTCAGTCACCTTTTAGCACAAGGACTTTAGGACAATTAGCCTCATTCACCTCTGCAAGATCTTGGCATTATGCACTGGTAAAAGCTTAGATTTTTAGAGGCAGCATGCATGGGCTCAAATCCCACTTAGAGCAAGTTCCTCAACCTTCTTTGAAACTCAGTTTCCACACCTGCAAAATGGCGGATGTTATGAACCCAAGTGTCAATTCTGTGGAACAGACTAAAGATATGGCTGCAGAACCCCTGGCCTGCAGTAGGCTCACAACAAATTCTGTTTCCCTCCCCTGTGAAGGGCAGCCAGCCTGGTCTATGTGGACACCCTCTCTCTATATGTTCCTCTTGGAGACCTCAAAAGGTTAGCTGGTCATACACTTCTTTTTTAGCATCTTCAACAGTGCTCCAGACAAGGAATCCCACGACACTACCTTGGAATTTCCAGTCCATACTAAAATAGAAAGTAATGTGAAGTGCAAAGACTAAAAGTCACAGTGCAGGCATCTAATACTTGTTCAAAATAAAAATTACCAGGGGCAAGATTACGTTGGGAAAATGCGAGTAACTCTCTTTGGGGGAGGATGTAGATGCCTCCTGAAGCTGCCTGGATTTCCAGCAATACTCAGCATTGAGAGCAACCTGCAGGTGGCCAGGGATAAGAAGGGGAGTCCCCAGCCCCTGGCTCTAGGATTTCCTGGATCAGGACCCTGCTCAGGTCCAGTTGTGGCCTCCTGAAGAAGCATGCACCTGAGTCCCTAAGAAGCGCCTGAGCCCTGCTGTTATAAATGGTTCCATCAGACAATCTTGCTGACACCCCATAGAGTCTTTCCCAGAGGAAACGGGGAGATAAGTGATCTTATCCTTTTCACTTAGGCATCCTTAGAAGATACACAGTAGAAAGCAACGGTAAATGAAAAACGGTTTCAGTTTAAAGTACAGATTCTAGTTTCAAGACTATTACTGAGTACATATAGTGTGACAGATGAAATGAAGACCAACTCCTCAACAAAGCACAGTGTGCCCCTGTCCCACTTCTGCATTGTCCACACCAGCCACCTACATCTCAGGTGACCACAGAAACCCTTCCTTCTTGGACATCTCAGCTCCAAGGGTGAATGTTGGTATTGCCTCAAGCCAATCCAATTGTCCCAATTCCTTTGTGGGTGGATCTGAGCATGGGCATAAAATTGAGTTCTGGAAAAAAAAAAAAACAGAAGGAAAATGGGGAATAAGAGAAGAAAGGGGAACCAAAAAGCATGTTAAACAAAAATTCCTCTTATCTATTAGGCATTGTCATGTCTGCATAGGAAGCCTGGAATGCTGGCAGCCCTTTTGTAACGGGAAGGGAGCTAAGCTTTTATGACAGGATGGTGAAGTGAAAGGGTGGGAAGAATCTGGTTCTGCTTTTGTTTTCTGCACTGGCAATGAAACCCAGGACCCTATGCATGCTAGGCAATTGCTCTCTGACTGAGCTAACCCCAGCCCTAGAATCTAGCTTTTTGATAATATTGTTTGAGCCACTATTCAGCCCCACAGTTGTCCTACATCAGGACTTCTTGCTAAGTAAGATAAAATATTCTCATTCTATCTGTTCCATTTTAACCTGTGTTTTCTGTTCATTGACACTAAACACATCTTAATTGATAAGGGCCTCATGCACTTGATTTTTTTATGTTCAAATTTTTTTTGTTCAAACTTGTTATCATACAACAAATCACAAGACAAACCTGTCTTACTCTGAATTTTCTATTTTGCTTTTCAAGAGAGCAGGAGAAATAGGGGGCATAAGGAGGGGAAGAACAATTTTTCTTAGCTATCCATAAAGTGAGACCAGCCTGCTCCTCAATGATTGATTCTGCAGATAGGTGATTGCTTCTTTTCGTGTGTGTGTGTGTGTGTGTGTGTGTGTGTGTGTTTTGGAGGAGAGAATAAATGCAGAGATAGTTTGCAAAAGATGGGGATATAAAAGAAAAATTGAAGGATTGTAGGGACTGTTTTTTATGAGAGGTTTTATGGAAGTCTATACATGGACATTTGGGCTGGCTAGGGGAGTGAGTGGGGCACACACACACAGCCCACTTGCTACTCACTGAGCTGGCACTGGCTCCACCTACCTGGAGGAAAGATCTAAGATGCACAAAGATCCTCTAAAGATTAGTAGTATTCTTATGAGCAATGTTGCTTCAAGGCCAGGCCACAAACTGTGGCATAGAGATCAGGGTCCTATCTCCATTTCTAGCTCAAGACTGTTCTAAAGTCCATTCCAGAAGCTGGGACTTTGGCAATAGCAAGACAGCTCCTTGGAACAGATGTTCTCAAGATCTTGAAGCACATTCTCCTGTGTCTGCAAATTGCTTTAAACAAGTCATCACAAATCAGAGTGATTACATATAGGCTCTTTGGTTCAAACATCATCTCTAAGTATGTCCATTGTCCTAGTCAAGAATGTGTGTTTCAGAGGTGATCAGCTTGGTTTTACATCAGACAGGCCATGACAAACATTCTAATATCTGTGTTTTCATCAACACCTTGCTAATTAGAGTAGTGAATATCAGAAATGGCTTCTTCATGATAAAATTAGTAACCTATCAATCAACATGATTTGTGGTTAGAGATGCATTCCCTTTGGTAGAATTGGTGTGTTAGTCAGCTTTCTTTCCCTGTGACCAAGATACCTGATGAGGACAATTTAAGGGAAGGATGGTTTATGTGGGGTTTGTGGTTTCAGAGGTGCTAGTGTTGGCTGGCTGACCCCATTGCTCTGGGTTTGAGGTATGGGGGAGCCTCACAGCAGCAAGGCATTGTAGAAGAAAGCTGCTTAACTTGTGGCAGCTAGGAGCAGAGAAAAAGTGTCCAGCATGAGTTCAGACCCTGGGGAAAGGGTTATATAAGTGAACAAGTACTCATAATCAGATATGTATGACCTTTAGTACATATGCTAAATCAGGATATTTATGAACATGATTACATACCAAATCAGAGTGACCTAACCATAGCCATCTTGAGCCTACCCCACAGAAAGAGAGAAAGAGAGACAGACAGAGACAGAGAGAGGGGAGCCAGGGACAAGATATAGTTCAAGGCCACACCCCAGTGACCTATTTTCTCCAGCCAAGCCCCACTTTCCTACAGTTACCACCCTTGGAAGATGGCCGCTGCGTTATTAACCCATCAAATGGCTTAATCCACTGATGAGGTTACAACTCTTGTAATCTAATCACTTTACCTCTGAATATTCCTGCATTGCCTAATATTTGAGCTTTTGGGGGGAAATTTTATATTCAAACCATAATAAATGGTATTTAAAATATGTGGACTAGATAAAATATTTTAGAGATAAACAGACAACTGAAACCCAGATTACTGAATACTAGGATACAGAGTCACCAGCCAGTTTAGAGGAAAAACATCAAGATACAGAGGCTGCAAGGCTGACGCCACTCAGCTAGGTCTTGAAGGCTAGGCTGCAAGGGCAAGGTGAAGGAACAGGATGAAAGGCCTTGAGAAAGGTTGGTAACTGTGCAGGGAACTGCTACGTGTCTGCAGGACCCCAGGGCGTCTGCATGTAATTGGGCTTTTTGGCAACAGGACACAGGGTGACCTGGGAGATGAGGGTGGAGGGTCTGGCAACCCCTGGTAAAGCTGAAGCTTCAGGCACAGAGGATATTGAACTTGATGCTGAAAGTGATAAGAAATTGAAGCATTTAAAACAGAGAAGAAACTTTTTACAAAATATTCTTGTAAAAATTATTTGACAGGAAACAAAGCTATGGTAGTGATTTATGGTGTGATTTTTTTAAAGTTGGGTATATGCAGATTTATTTATGTGTAATATCCATCTCTTCCTGTAAGTCATCTATAATTAAGGTGTTTTTTAAAGCTGAAGGCTCATTATCCTCTTATACTAGTATTTCAATCAAGGAATGCTCTTTATCTTCTTAGTAAATCATGTTGCTGAGGACTCCCCACCTGTTGAAGAAGAGGCTTTCTTTGCTTCTGAGGAAGGCAGACCCCACTGAGATCAAAGAAATCAGAGTCCAGCTTGAAGATTCAAATAGATTTGAAGTCCATGGTGAAGACAATAATCTTGAAATCAAGGCTTTAAAGATAAAAGTATTTTCTAAATTCTGAACCCTTCCCTTCAAATAAGAAGCAGCAAAACTTAGATCATGGAGAAGGGAAGACTAGGATAAGGAGGAACATTTGAAAGGGGAAAGAGGGAGGGTCAAAAGATCACATGCAAATGTCTTCATTAGTCCTGTGGGTAGAAACTTCCAGAATAGGCAGGCATAAGGAACTCATTCTCATGTTTTGAGAAACTTGAGAACACTGGAGGTCTATGCCAGAGGAGACCGCAGGACACTCAAAGCTGTCCCACATTAGACAGTGGTCCTCACTCAATGGTACAGGAGAGTGGAGGAACTTAATTCAAGTGGAGTTAGGGGTCCCAATGGACCACAGTGTATGACTCATGCAGGGCTCTAGGAGGATCTACAAGTATCAGTATGGTATCAGAAGTGCTACAAGGACTGGTATGCCAGAGGAAACATGGATTTCTAAAGAGGAGGCCACGGAGCACAGGGCTCGTGACTGAAAGAACCCTCAACTTTTGCAGTGACATCCAAAATTCCAACCAGGACCCCTTACTCAATGACCCACAGGACTCGCAGGATGAGGGTCATCTAGTGGACAGTTGGAGGAATCCCAAGGACTTAGGCCTCTATCCAGGTGCCCACAGAGAGCAGAGGTACAGCTTGAAGAGAGAAAGAATGAGTTTGAATCCATAGATCTACAGTTTACCCCCAACTGACAGCTTTAAACTGGAAGAGACTGAGTTAAATATCATAATGAGGTTTAAGTGTTTTCCTCAGCAGAGGCAAGAAGTGGGAGAAGGATGGGCTCATTGAATATAAGGTTATTATTATTATCTTTTAGTACCTGTATTATAGTATGTAAACCTCAAACCTGCTTTATGTATGAATGGGTACATATGTGCATGTTCACACACACAAACACACACACACACACACACACACACACACACACACACACACACTGGCTTTTTGGATCTTTTCTCAGACAAAAATTACCAAGTCACAAAATATGTTCCAAAATATCAGGCAACAAATCCTAGAGAGTGTTGGTTATCAAATAAAAGGGCAAGGATTCGTTTGTTTTATTGCATGGGAAGCTATGAGTATAATTATTAGAACCAAACAGCCAGACTTGCAGTCTTTAAATCCTGGTTACACCGATGACAGGTTGTGGCATTAGACGAGTTGCTGATACCTCAGCACTTCAGTTTCTTTCTCCAAAAAAAGGAATAGTAACAACTCCATAGTGTTGTTTTGAATATTAAATTAGCTGATATTTGGAAAGAACTTGGAAAAGCGCCTGGCACGTGATTGGTGCTGTGTAAGTACCTAACACACTTAGCTCTCAGAGCCTTAAGCTCCTGAGGGCCTTGACATTAAAGTGTAGGACATGTGCAAGAAGATGATTTAGAATTAAAAAAAACATAAGCTTCATGTTCAGACTTCTGAATCTGGGCAGGTCCTTTGGCTACAATCTTCTGCTTCCCTAAATCTGTCTGTTTATACTGTGTATATAAGATTCTTTTGTAGCCAATTACGGTGGGGCATTCATGTAATCCCAGTGGCTCAGGAGGCTGAGGCAGGAGGATCGTGGATTCAAAGCCAGCCTCAGCAAAAGAAAGGTGCTAAGCAACTCAGCAAGACCCTGTCTCTAAATAAAATACAAAATAGGGCTGGGGATGTGGCTCAGTAGTTGAGTACCCCTGAGTTCATCCCTGGTATCCTTCTTGCCCCCCGAAATAGATTCTTCTTTTTGTTTATTTTATGTCAATGACAGTGGAAACGAATGGGGAAGATGTCTAATGAAGTTTTTTAATTGAAGAAAATGTGTGTCATAAATATAAAACAATATAATCTAGAGGCATTTTCCCCACAATCTGTAAAGTTTGATTATTGTATTGTTGTCTTTCTTCTGGTATTCTCTATATATCTACCAATTGAAAAGAAGAAATGAAAAAGCAAAGAGAATCTTTTATGAAATGTTTGTCATTATTAATCTCTCATAAAACTTAGAACTGAATGGTCTACAGTATGTGTTTAATATATTTTCTGGCAGATTTTTTTTTAAATTCATGACAATGGTAGCATTTAACATATGAGAATTTCTCCTGTCTGAATCCAGAAAATTAATCTAACATCTATCTAAAAATAGAGTTGGTTTCTTTCTTCTGTGTCCCTTTCTCTATTTTACAAAACCCATTGCTTTTCTTCTCCCTTTCCAGATGTTAGCTAGGAAATTGAAACCTTTTTTAAAAAGCCTAGCTGGAAGAACTCACAGATACACAGAAGTGTCAATAACACCAAAGGTGCAACTTGCATCAACATCTCACAGAATTCAAAATTTGAAGGATCTGCAGTCTCTACTTGGACTCCCATTATTAAATGCATAAAAATCACAAGGTGTGTACCTGTGAGAATTGCTTGAATTAACAAACATCCAAAATGTAGAACTAATGGGGCTGACATTTAGGCTTTGAAGTAGAGCTAAATGCAGATTTTAAAAGGTTGGTCAGCTGTTCAATGTAGATGTTGCTTTTAATCTAGTGCTATGGTCTTTTCATCAGAAAGTGTGTTCCTTGAAGTGGCAGGAAACTGGGGGTTTGAGGTACTTTTAGAAAGAGTAGTTCTTGTGATCCTTCCAAATGCACATATGTATTACACCATATCTACTCCCATGATCTACAGCAGCATTTCTTTTTTTCAAACTGGGTCATGATCCGTTCATAGACCCTCAAATAAACTTGTGAATCAAAACCAGCATTTTAAGATAGGAGATGCTAGAAAACACAACACCAAAGTAATGCATTATATGTTGAAATATAAAACTGTGTTTCAGTTTGTGTGTACGTCTTGTGTTGTGATATAAAATGTATTTTATAGGGTTTGCTACACTTAGATGTATTTGAAAATCACAGATCTAAGATTATTACATGCAGACTTCCCAGACAATATATACTACTATAGAAAAGGAATTTAGTACAATCCTAATTGAAAATAATTTTTTAGTAAGTTTCATAGACCTTGAAATGATCCATAATCTCTAAAACAGTTATTCCCTCTTTGGACATTTATCTTAAGGAAATAATCCAAAATTCAGATGCTGTGTTAAGATGTGGTTTGTTCCCCAAAGGTTCAGGTTCTGGAAGCTTGGTCCTCCATATGGCAAATTTGAAAGGTTGTTCATCTTTAAGAGGTAGGGCTTGGTTTATGATTACTAGGATGCAGTGGGGGATTTGCATTTGGAAAAGATTAATGTAGTTCTCACAGGACTGGGTTAGTTCTCAAGAGACTAAGTTGTTATTAAGTAAGTCATACCACATGATTTTCCACTGTGTTGTGACATAGTAAAGGGGGCCCTTATCAGACATGATGCTCTTTAGACTTTCCAGCCAAGAAAGCTGTGAGCTAAGCAAACCTCTTTTTTTAAACCTCTTTTCTTTATAAATTATCTGAGGTCAGGTATTTGGTTACAGCAAAACAAAATGGACTAAGATAAGATCAAAGATTTTTGCATAAAATGTACACTACACAGTTATTGATTATACTGGAAGCCACAAACAACGTAAATGTTCAACAACAAGGCAAACTTAAGTCAATTTCAGAAAATAAACTTGTATTGTGTTGTAACTAAAAGCAGTATTTTCAGTGAACTTACAGTGATGTGAAAAATGTTCAAAATATAATATTAAATAAGAAAGAATTTCAAACTGCTCATACCATGTCATCTTAACAATCACAAAAATGGGTGAAAAGAAAAATGCTAACAGCAATTTTCTAAGTGATTGAGTTATGAGCAATTTTATTCTACAGTGTATGTATAGTGTAGCCATAGTCTAGAGAAAAAAAAAAGTGTCTCTCTCCCAGAGACATTGTGTTCTAGTCAGCAGATGACAGTGGTGTGTTCTTTATCACTTGACTCTCCTCTTGGGCAAGATGGAAAATCTTGCTTCTTCATCGTGTAAAGACGGTCAAGGATCCATTTCACATTCTTCCTGGGTGATGGTCACAGAAGCAGCAGTGCAGGGTCAGGGTTCAGATCTTCCCAGCTGTGTGCCTGGATATGCTTTCTTTTCTCCAGACCAGTCTATCATTTCCTATTGCACTGTAACAAATTGCCTCTAACTTGGTGGCTTAAAACACACACTTATTATCTTACATTTCAGAAGATTGAAACTCTGAAATGGGTCTCACTGAGCTACAATTAAGGTTTCAGCCATCCTGGTTCCCCCTGGAGGCTCCAGTGAAATTTTTTCCCTTCTCTTTTCCAGCTTGAAGAATCTGTCTCTGTTCCTATGGCTCATGGTGCCTTCTGCAATCTTCCACTCTCTGCTTCTATCAGGTCACCTTCTCTGACTCTGACCCTCCTACCTCCTTCTTAATAAGGACTCTTGTGATTACATGGGGCCCAGCCAGATAATCCAGGGTAACTTTGCATCTCAATATCCTTAATTTGATGACATCTGCAAGGTTCCTTCCCCATATTTGGTAACGTATTCATGGGGTTCTGAGGATAAGGTCATGGGCATCTTTAGTGGCCACCATTCTGTTTACCAAACCAGATTGACAGAATAGCTTGAAACTGGGGAGGTTTATTCCTTCTGCATTACAGAGTGGTTTGAAAATTGCACTGTGCCCAGATAGCTGTCCCATATGTGTCTGGGCCTGTGGATTTTCCGCTAGGGGGCAATATCTATTAATAACGGAATCCCTTTCACTCAACACTGGCACTGGCTTAAATAAAGGTTAAACAAAGAAGACATGATATCTAAGTTCATGGTTATTGTGCAACTCTATCAGACACACACACACACACACACACACACACACACACACACACACACAAAATGTAGACAAGGTGCAGAAACATTCATACACTGATGCTGGAGGCCCTGCCATTGCAAGTGTTATATTTCTTGTTATTTATATGTAGGAGGCAAATAAACCAGAGAAGGGAGATGATGGGTTCAAGAAATTTGGAGCTTATTGTTACTTACCTTTATTTTTATTTTAGGATTTTAAAATTACTAAAATAATGCCACATTGTAGAAAAACTAGAAAATATAGGTAAGCAATAAAAAGTTTTTTTGGTTTCTTTTTAAGTTGGTTTCAGTTTTTAAAAGCTGAATACAAAACAACTTAATGTCAGTGTTTTACTTTTAAAAAAAATCTTTTAAAAATAAAAATTGAGATGCAGACTTAGAGAATTAAAAGGCATTTAAACAAAATTAAATTTCAAAGCAATGAAAACATTTGTTATTAGCTTACTTAGCTGTGTATCCACTGTTTTGGGCTTGTTTTCAATTCAACAATGTGCTATTTCTTTAAAAAATCAAATTTCAATGTCATTGAATTTTAGAGTCACATTATTCTCCAGGTTTGGAGAGTCCCCCTTCTTCCCTCCCCCGCTCTCTCTCTATATATCCTGCAATTAGTGTTTGCTCTTCCTCCCCTTAAAGCAGAGATAGGAAATAAAATACCAATATTTACAATCCAATCAGCTTTTCCTTTTAATTCTTTCTTTCTTTCTTTTTTTTTTTTTGGTACAAGGGATTGAATCCACTTCCCCACCCATTTAAAAAAAAATGTCATTTTAGAGACAGGTCTCACTGAGTTGCTTAGGGTCTTGCTAAATTGCTGAGGCTGGCTTTGAACTTGAGATCCTCCTGCCTTAGCCTCCCAAAATGCTGGGATTGCGGGAGTATACTACCTTGTCTGAATCCTTGTAATTCTTTTTGGGACAAGATAGAAAAGAAATTTGATTCTTTTCCGTGTATTTATTTCCTTTAAGCATTGTCTTCTTCAGACATACTGTTGGGAACAGTCTGCTTCCACCATGCGACCAGCGCACCGGTTTCATTAAAGAGGTTCTTGGCATAAAAGTTAGCCGTGAGATCAAAATAAACACACAGACTAAATTACCTTTTTCTATGACCAGGTCCGAGAAGGCTCTCCCTCTGACTCTCACCTCAAACCACCCGGTAGGGCAGCAATGCTTATTCAGGACTAGCAGGAGAGAGAGAGGCAGAGCATGCATGCCAGGGAGTAGCCTTTTATTGAGGAACAAGAAATTCAGGGGAGAATTCCATCTAATGAAGGTTGAGGGGGGCAGCACTCCAAGGTCAGGGTCAGTGATTGGCCTCAGGATCAGTGGTCAGTCACACCCCCACATGGACAGGCTTTCACACCAGGAGAGGGCCGGGAAAGCTCTGACACAGTTTAGCCAGAGAGCCTCACACTCAATCCGGGAGTTGCCCAATCACGTGTAAGAATGACTCCCTACAGTCTGCTCTCCCCTCCACTTCCCTAATCCCTGCCCACCCTCTCATTTCACAACTCAGATACTGCCTCTTTCAAATTTCCAAGGAAACCACAAGGGCCCCAATTGATTTCTTTCCTCTGAGAAGCTCCAGAACTGAAGACCTACCCAAATGCTGACACTTCATCACCAGTGTGTTTATCAAGCATTTTCATGGGGCACAGCACACCCTTTTACAGGGAAGAAAATCCCATCTCAAAGAGGTTAGGCAACTGTTTCTGAGTCTCTAGAAACCTCAGCATCAGTGCTGCCCAGTCACATCCTCCCCCTCATGCCCAAAATATCATAAAAAACTAGGTCTTCATATTTCACAAGACAACTTTGAAGGTTTATATCTATTCACCCTATACTCCCTGTAAACTCCTTGAAGGTGGAGATCATATTTATTTATGCAAAGTACAGCAAACATATATTGAGTTCCTGCTATTTGCCAGACACTGTGCTCAGCACTAGATATAAGGATAAACCAATACAATTCTTACCACCAAAGTTTGTAGAGTCTGGGACAGAACAGAAAAGAAAACCTGCACTGCAGAGTGGAAAGTGTCCTAATAAGGAAAATGTGGGGGTGGCCCAGATGGGAAAGCCTTTCCAAAGAAAAAGTCCTTGAACTGAGCCTTGAAAGGAAAAAAAGGCAGAAGGGAGGGGAACTTGCTTGTATTCAGCAGGTACTATGTGCTCAGCATGAACCAAGTGCCTTTTTAACACTCATAACCACACTCTGAAATATGCAGCAAGGGCAGAGGATGGCAGGCTTTTCAATTCATGCTGTGTTTCACCATCCATTACCAAGGACAACAAACTCTTAAGTACTATTTATGTGGCAGTACCATTCTAGATACTTCATGTATGTCACCTAATCATTACAACAATAGTGCTACAAGGTAAGCACTGTTTTACAAATCAGTACAACAGGCACAGAAAGGTAAAGAAAGCAACTTGCCCGCAGTCATATAGCAAGTGGATGAACTGGATTTAAACAAGGTATTCTGACTCTAGAGTCTGAGCTTCTAGCCACCATCCTATGCCATGTCACCAGACATTTTTTTCAACCTTTGAAACACCTTTATTGACAAAAGTAATGTACAGTCTTACTAAATGAGTCCATAATTTAAATGTCTGAAACCTCAGTTTCTTCCTCATACTTTACCTCATTCTGTTTCTCAAAAGGAAATAGTATTAACAGTTCGGTAAGTATAAAAGCTAAATATTATTATTACCATTTTACAGATGGGAGAGTTGAGTCTTGGAAATGTCAAGTGACTCACCTGGGGTCACAGAGTTGGTAGATGGTAAAACTGGGATTCAGAACCAAATCTTTATGCCTCTAACAATTGTATGGAAACTACCAGACGAACAGGTAGCCTAGTAGAGGGACCCTCGAAGAAGCCTGGCATGTGCATTGCAGGCAGGATCAAGAAAGAGTGCAAGGGGTATGTGATCCCACTGGCCTTTTAGGAAAGTCTCTCTGGTGACAACTTTGGGGTGGAAAGTCAGAAACTAGAAGTACACAGTATCTCATGTTCCAGGTGATGCTATGCTATTTTATAATCATTTTACGTTGCAACAAAGCAAAATAGTTATCAAAAGAATTTCCTCCCAGATGTCAAGAAATGTAAACTTGTTTTAAATTGTCTCCATGGGCATAGTTCAGTAGCCTAGAAATGGGCTCCTCATGAGCTGAGTAGAAGATGGGAGCTGAGTCCTTGTCCCTATCCCTGCTGTGTTGTTTTCTGTAACTTCCTTTCCCTCTAAATCTGCCCTTGATCTTTACTTTACCCTTTCACTGGGACCAGTGTAACACAGAAGACAGTGTATCATCAGATCCACCTCTGAAGAAGAGGCCTTTTACCTCCCAGGAGCCACAGATTCATGTGCCCCATGCCCCTTAGCCAGGGAGGGAAGATAAATGTGTGAAGCAGTCAGTGGTAAACAACTGGGAGTGGTGGAAAATGTGGTAAGCTGGAGGAGGCATCAGCAATCTTGAACAGGTCAACTCAATTTTTTTTTTTGGCACCAACATGCTAGTCAAACAAAATACAGTCAAATTCTCATTGTTTGCAGGTTCTGTATTTGTGAATTTGCCTACTTGCTAAAATGTATTTGCAACTTCAAAAATCAATACTTGATCATTTTGGGGTCATTCACAGACATGCACAGAGTAACAAAAAATTCTAAGGCTTCCCCTCACCACAGTCCCCAGCTGTAGTGAAGCCGACATTCTGCCTTCTCATTTCATACTGTAAACAAGTATCCTTTCCATGATCTATCTATTGGCACATTTTTATGTCCTGGATGATAATTTTGTTGCTTAAAACAGCCCCCAAATCATAGGGTTGAAGCACTCTTTAGTGTTCCTAAGGCTGAGAAGGCAGGGTTAGGCCTTATGAGAAAACACATGTGCTCTGTAAGCCTCATGTAGGTATGAGTCATGGTACTGATAGCTGTGAGTTCAACATTCATGAAACAACAATACATATTAAATGAGGTGCCTTTAAACAGAGAACAAGATTGTGGATTGATTGGCAGACAAAAAGTGTTGTGACCAGACTCTAGAGGAGCCCAGCCTTTATACTCTTAGGAGAATCCACTGTTTGGGATTTGCCAATTCCGTATTAGCTGCAACTTAATTGAATATGACTACTGATAATAGCAGGAATCATCTGGATCTGAAAGACAGTCATTTGGTGTCAGTTTCTCCAAGTTCTCTATGGCAGGATGTCTAAGGTATGACAGGTTATCACTGGGTTCTATAATTAAGTATTGGAGTTTGTGTGTGGTTTTTCCAAATTATGAAAGGAAATTCCAGAATTCACATTCTGGAATGCCTTAAAGAATTAACGGATGCATCAATCACAGCCCCCAAAGAAAAAATGCTTTCCACTTACCCAAGTGCTTCCCAGTGGTCCACCCCAACCAGAAGCCAACTGACAAAGAGCGCAGGTCCAAATTCCAGGGCACAGAGAAGGGCAAGGAGTGGGTCTGCAGGAGGGTGAAATGGAGAATTAAGTAGAAGTTGCACCCACTTTCTCTACAGAAAAGTTTTAACTGGGCTTCTCCAGAAATCTTCACCATGGCTGATTTTAGGACTATGAGCAAAAGAGTCTCTGAAAAAGAGTTCAATGTAGATAACCTTCCTATTTTCATGTCACCCTTTTTTACTTGGCTGCTGGCCAAGAAGATACCAGCACTCCAGGAGCTGGACACCCCCTTACTAGTTTTTCACAAACATATCCAGTATAGTAGTTTGTAAAAATGTGCAAACTAGGCCTCTGGCCTTGAGCTGGGCTTCACAGAGATGTCTACATTTTTAAGATAAGAGAAGTTGCCAATTGGGCTCCATGGTAACAGCTGGCAGGGGGAGGGAAGAAAGGGGAGAATAAGCTCTCCTCTTCTCAGGTGCTGTCTTGAAGGGTTAACTTGCCCATAACAGTAAAAGAAAAAGCTGCTTTTGTGTGAATTCTGCAGACATGAACTTCTGAGCCCCTCCCCTTACATGCTACATATAAAACTCTAAAACTACCTGAAATCAGGGTTCAGAGGATTGATTGATTACAGCAAAAGCTGTGCCCTCTGAACTTGGCTGCAGCTAAATAAAACTGTTTTCTGCTATCTTTGGTGCTTTGCCTCGTCAGTCCCTACAACAAAATCAACCCAGGAAGCTAGATATTAATGAAGCAATCCCGTAATTAATGTATAGATACACTTAATGCATTGACCAGCTTGATATTCTGACAGTATTGGATACAACAGCAGAAACTGATGGGGTGAGAAAGTCACTACAAGGAAGCAAAGCTTGATCTGATCTGAAAGATGAGTAAAGGTCAAGCAGCTCAATGAGAGGGATAACAAATGCAGAGGCCCTTAGAGAGGAAGGAGCAGGGTGCTCACAGCAGGTAAAAAGGTAAAAATTTGGTCTTTTGAGAGGCTATTTGGCAGTTGCTACAATTTTTCAAACATGTAAACATTACAACTCAGCAAAACTCTTTTAGACATTTATTCTAGAAAAACTACTTTCACGTGTGCCCAGAGTAGCGTTAACCTGTTGTCAAGGGGAGTAAAACTGAGAGAAAACCTGAATAAACCCTCTAGCTTCACTTGCTTTTAGTTACTTGCCCTTATCCCACATAGCTAAGCAGTGTGGTCCTCTTAGCTTTTCTGAGCACCACACCTCTGCCATGGGGTTCACAATTGTAACAGTAGCCTCAGTTGATTTCAGGAACCTGGAGGTAGCCTTTGTCTCTCTCCAACTGGTTAAAGTCATCGACCCTTCCCTTGAGCCTGTTGAAGTATGGAGGGAGGACCTTTAGAGATCAGAAGGCCAAAAACGCGACCCTCAGAGTGCTAATGATGCCATTTTCTAACATTCATTCTAGGAAGTATCATGAGGTTTGATTACACATGTGCAGAACACCAATTTTACTTTTCCTTACGTGTAAGCCCATTTCCCTATGCCTTAGATCACCTGCTTCTTTATCCTATAAACACCCCTAGGAGCCTATCCTTAGGGAGGCAGGTTTGAGTCTGGAATTCCTACTTCCTGGTGTTTGGTGGCCTTGTGAGTACTTTTTTTTTTTTCTTTTTACAAAACATCATTTCAGGCTTGGCAATGAGAAGCCAGGGGGCGACACAGGTCAGAATCTCGGTTACATTTTCTCAGATTGCCTCTACCACCCAATTGTCCCTTTCCAACCCTTTAGGACCTGCCCTGTCAACTCCTCTCAGTTTAGTCCTTTTCTAGGATGAGAGGAGGCATCTTATTAAACCACTTGAAACCCATGCATCCCAACATTTGTCCTGTTGTTGAAACCTGGCCCAGTGTCCTTAAGTTGCAACATCCAAACCTTCCTTCCAGTGCCTCTGTATAATAAGTGATTCCACAAATGTGTTCTAGGACTTTAAAAACCTTAGAAATTCATGCTTCACAGGCCTGAGAGCCTGACCTAAAATAAGAGGAAAGTAAGACTTAAAATCTCTCTTTGTCTGTAAAAGGGCAGAGCTGGTTATGGGTGTGCTGACTCCTCACAACTTGTGATTTTCCACTGACAGCTAAAGTGCAAGGACTGTGGGGCTTTTGGACACACTGCAAGAGCAGAAGTTGCCCCATCAAGTGCTGGGATGGTGCACTGGCCCCACAACCCTTGGGCCCAAAGAAGAAGAAGGAGAACCAGGCACCAAGCAAGCCTGAGAATTTCCAGAACACAGAGGGCTGTGAGCAGCCAGCCAAGGTCCAGGTGCAGAGGTGAGGGTTGGGGAAGGTGAGATCCAAGCCTCAGGCACGAAACTCCAGGGGGGTGGTGTCTCTCCTTCTCCACAAAGTCATCTCTACACATCCACGTGCAGCTAATGACTGGGTCAATGGAGAGAGATAGACAAGGATTTCACATCACAAAGCCGCAGCCTGCAGCTCATTCTCCTTTGCATTCAATTCAGAAAGGGGAGGGAGTCAGGGCAGCACTAGTTACATGAACACAAAGGCAATGTGTCCACCTGGAACCACTTAGTGGGAAATGAGAAGGGCTGCCTGAACGTAGGGACTGGGTGTTGTAGGAGGAAAGGCACAGACTTGGGGGAGATCCCAGGGTAGCACAGGAGACACTAAGAAAACGGACACCTCTCATTTCACTCCCTTCTCTGCAACCATCCAAATACCATCATGTGTTCTGCAGGCAAGAAGAGGAACAGGGGAATGCTCTACTCCAGACATGGAATATTAGAGTCTGTAAACAAGTCTGGATGGTGCCTGGCGAAATGCCAGAGGGAGTGGTTTGTGAAGTAATGCCAGTAAGCCATTAAGTGTGGAGATTCCTTATTGGTTGACTGCTGTATCTAGTTTATGTTAATTAGATAAGCTGTGTGGAATGTATAAATACCTCTGTTGTCCTACAATAAATGGCTTCCACTCCTGCTGTATCAATCTACACAAGTTGCTCATCACCCCCCAGTTATTTGGCTGCAGCCGGACTGTGGCAATGGAGTACCAATAGGAGACCCCAGGAGAGGCAGCAACACAAATGGAAGGAAGTGACAGAACCCAGTGCCTTCCTAAGGGTGAGTAAAACATGGTTGCCTGCTCTTTTGGTGTCCTTGATAAGCCTGATATGTTCTTCTCCGTGGCCCTTCTGCCTGAGGGATTTGCTATCAACATTTAAACCCAATGGGACTCAAGCTTGGATGTTTTTCACATTTGCTCTTTCAAATTTTGTGTGGTATTTTTTTCATATTCCCCATGATGTGGTACATGGGCTCATGGGGGCAGAGTTGACTCCAACTTCTCAAAGGAGACAATGTCCAACAGAGGCATATTCCTACTGAAAGTGGGGGAACACTCTCAACTTCTGTGGGTCAACTCCTCTGCAGTCACACTCTGCTGAAAGGAGCATTAGCCATGGACATCCCATGGAAGAACACGCAAAAGAGCCCTGTCCATCTCAATGCATGAGACCTCCAATTAAGAACGGGATATTTCCCAATATGCCCTGAAACATGTCAAGTCATTCTTGTAATGGATCTTTGGCTGATCGCCATGGAGGTGGAACACCCCTTACCTTTTCCTGGGCTGATGACTTGTCTTCCTCTTCCACTCTATGTTCTATAGCCGAATTCCTGTTTAGGTGGGCCTTGTTGGTGCTTGAGAGAGAGCAGGGACTCAGGAAAGTTTCCTGTGTTTGTCTTTTCCTCCAGAAACCCAGCAGGCCATTGCCCATCCACACGGCCAGGACGAGGTGTGTCCTGGGCTCTGTGTTTGAGCCACGTGTTCAGAACTCGGATGAGAGACTTACCTTCACTAGCGAACATCCCTTTCAGAGAACCGAACTTGGAATCCACTCAGGTCCTGGGATCCAGAAAAAACAGGATGTGACCATCCCTGGCACCATCCATCCAGCATCAAGGCACTCAGGGCAGAACCCTGCCCTCTTTAGGAAAAAAGCTATTGAAACGCCAGAGATTGTCTCCTCTAAAACTGCCCAGACTTCTGCCAAAAGTCTCAGAGGGGGCCATGTTATCCACCCTCTGTCACTAGTCAGGTGTCCTGATGTGAGCAAAGAGCCCTGCCTGCAGCCTGCAGCATGTCCACAGAGCCAGGACCACAAACTCAGCTTCCAGGCCCCAGGCAAGAGACAATCTCAGGTCCACATCCAGACTTGCCAAACGCCCCAAAGAAACTCAGGCTGGGGCACAGTCTCACTCCACAGGGGAACACCTGTGGGCCAGGCTCGGAGGCTGGGAAGTCTCTGCCTGCTCGGCAAGATACAAGTGGTATTGGACTAAAAGCGTCATCCCAGGTGACCATAAAAACTCCAGCCCATGATTCCAGCATGGATCTTTGCCCTCCCAAGGAAAGCCCTTTCTTGAATCTAGTCAAGCCCTGCACCAAATCCAGTCCACCAGCACCCAGCTGTGTTCCCCGACAGCCCCTCCGAATGGTCTTCAAGAGAATGCACGAGGACTGGTGGAGGTAAAACGGGCCTCATTTGGTAACAGCTGCAGTGTCTGTTTCAACAAAACTCTGGAAACAGCTTGTGCCCATTAACTAGGAATGTGAAATGAACATTCCTATGGGACTCCCAATTTGGGAGATTAAGCAATTTAAAGGAATAAAGTAAACATAGATAGGGTAGTTTAGAAATATATAGAAGACTTAATGTCTAAGGAGGAAGAAAATTTGAAAACAATGTAAAAAGCATTACCAAATTTATGTAAAAAAAAATCTGTGTGTATACACATATACAAATATATTAGGAAAGGTCTGAATGGATATACCCCATGCTAACAAGAGGTTTACTTCTGGAATAGGAGCAAGAAAGAATGATTTTTTGCTTTCAAAAAAAATTCTACCTATGAACTTTTAAACTTCTGAAGCTTTTCAAAGGTAATTTGTGTATAATTCTCATAATTAAAAATAAGTGCAGCTGGGCACTGTTGCTCAGGAGGTGGAGGCAGGAGGCTCATGAGTTCAAAGCCAGCCCCAGCAAAACCAAGGCACTAAGCAACTCAGTGAGACCCTGTCTCTAAGTTAAAAAAAAAGAGGGCTGGGGATGTGGCTCAGTGATCAAGTACCCCTGAGTTCAATCCCTGGTACACATCCCCACCCCCCAAAAAGTACAGTATATGTTTAAAAACAGAAGGCAAGATTTTTTTAACTAAAGCAATGCTAGCATCTATGGGTTTTATACTGGGAAATATAAATTTTCCTAGAACCATTTATGTTCTGTAGCTCATCTTAGTCCTATACAATCCTTCAGGCCAGTAGTTTTCAACCTTGATTGAATGTAGGGGAAACCCAGGGAGACTTTTTAAATGCTTATGCTCAGCCCCCATCTCTAGAGATTCTGAGTTAATTTTTCAGAGTGGGCACCAACCATGGGAATTATTTTCAAATTCCTCAGTGATTCCATTTTGCACCCATGGTTGAGAACCTCTGCTCTTTGGTGTCTGTATCTCCTGGGTCTCTAAAGTCAAAACCTGGCTCTGAGATTTTAGCCAGCCAAGAACCACCAATACATTTGCAAAGAATGGTGTCTGGAAAGGGTGTGGGTGAAGATACTATCATACTGCCCTGATATTTTCATCAGAGGCAGCAGGATACATGTTGGCCTCAGAATTGAGAAGGTACAGGCCTAGACTGTAAAAGATACACAGTCAAGGAAAGTGCTTTGAGGACAAACATAGTTAGACTATCCTTCTCATTATTTATTAAGCACCAACTGTGCTTTAGACCCTTTAGAACAGAACAAAGACTGCTGACAAGAGGGTCAAGAAAGACTGTGAATCAGGTGAGTAATTCATCCTGGTTTACCTGGAACTTTCCTGGTTGAGGTGTGTTTGAGACTGTGTTTACAAGATAGACAGGTCATTGGTTAATTACCTTAGATGCAAGCAGATAATTGTACATTTGATGCTTATCCAAAGTGGGCTAGGACAATGAGAAAGTTAAAAGGAGAAAGGAAAAGGAAATACATCTGTATGTTGGAGAAGTGTATTCTCTATTTCTAAGAAAATATTACAAAGGTGACCAATGGGGAAGATGGGTCTTCCAGAGGTGACTAACTGTTCCAGTTTGCCTCATGTTATGGACTGTATGTGCTCCCCCAAATTCATATACTTTGGGAGGTAATCAGATGAGATTATGAGTACAGAATCCTCATGATGAGCTTATTATTTTTGTAAGAAGAAACCAGAGTGCTCTCAAAATCAACACCCCCCCATTCTTTCTTATGTAGGAAATACCAAGAAGGCAGCCATCTACAAGCCAAGACTAACCGGAGCCTAACCACAATGGTGCCTGATATCCTGATACTGGGCTCTTTATTAAGCTACCCAGTATATGGAATTTCATGACAGCCATCCAAATAGACTGAAATAATTGAGATGTGGGATTTTCCCTTTTAAAAGACAGGCAGTCCTGGCAAACTGTCCCAGGTTTCCTAGGATTTGGACGTTCAATGCTAAAACCAGGAAAGTTCCAGGTAAGCCAGGATGAATTACTCACCTGATCCACTACATATGGTGTTTCTCTTTCTAAATGAGAATTTCTTCTTTTCATTAGGCAAAGGCAAAATTATTGACAACTGCTTCCAGAATGTATCTCACATTTACCATCTCCATGGTTTGACCCCCAGGTAGAGGCATCTGCAAACAAGGCTAATCTTTCCTTGGCATTGGACATGCTGCTTTAAGAAAATTAAAGTGTAAGGCTCTTTTATGAGCAAAACCTTTATTGTTCTCATAACTAGTCAGACTGAGGAAGGTCCACTGAGGGATGCCTAAAATTATATTTATTTATTTTCTATTAATAAATCTGGGCTTCTCTTGAAGCACCAACGTAAGCTTGATTAAAGTTCTCTTGCAAATGATCCCCTAGTGATCTGTTCCGTGCCTGTAATTCAGTGTCAAGAGCAGCTCCTTGTCAAATGGTTGCCAGGAGATAGCCCAGAATGCAACTCCCCATCTCCTCTGCCATGGCAACATGTTGCTAGTTCTTCCTTTGTCTTCTATCTGTGGAAGTCTAGATTTCTGAGAGTAGTATTCTTTCCTTGATTATCTAGTTAATCTTGCAGAGAGAAAAGAACCCTTCTAACATTCCTCCTGCACAAAGACATTACCAGTCTATCACTGACTGCTCCTTTGTGACCTTGAACTGTGGCTGCCATCATTCTTTCTTATCCTCTCAAGGCTTCCTTGAGACACTTCTGCAAGCACTGTTAAACCTTAAAAATACAATAACCCACTTAAATGATGGCTTCTCAAATAGCAGGTGTGATCTTTATAATATTGTCCTGATCTAACAACAGGAAGTATGTTGAACCTGGGGTTGATGGAAATGGGGCTAAGTGCAGTTTCTTCAGTTGTGAAATAGGGAGGTACTTGTAGGTTATTATGAGGATAAAATACCTTTAAAAATGTATTTAATGTAAGCTTTTAAAACAGTCACTGTCACATAGTTGGTATTCAATAAATGTTAGATCTTATTATCTGAGAATCATTCAATTTGATTTTTTGCCAAATTTAGAGAAAAAAATATAAACTCTCACACAATTGCATTTATAAGTGACTACTCAAGTTGGCCTATGTAAAGATATTTTACTGGCTCTAAGTAGAGTCATCTGAACAAAATTGGTCCTGAGGGTTTAAAGAAAGTCACCAGAACTTGCCCTGTTTCTTTATTACTTGGATTTGATTTTCCCTGTAAGCCTCACCCCTATAGATTCTCTTACAGCCCCAGACTGACCTCCTTTTATCTGGCCATGCAGATAGAAAGAGCACTTCTATTTCCCAAAACATCCTACAAGGATTTTGGGAAGGGGTCACATTGGACTAATGGATATAATGTGTGCATCTGTGAGTCAAACTGTGTGACTTGGGGATAGGACACATATAAGGGCCAGAGAAGGCTGTCAGTTCCACTGGTGGGACCAGTACTGGCCAGAGGATATGTGGCCAGACATGGGGTCAGTCCTACACAAACCACTTCAACTGAGAATGGAACAGGTGTTCCCAAAGAGAATTCACTTGTTATTGTTGTAGGGACAGATGAGGCAAGACACTGAAGGTAGCAGGAAACAGTTTATTTGGCTGCAGCCAGGTTCAGAGGGCACAGCTTTTCTGTAATCAATCAATCCCCTGAAGCTGAATTTCATGTAGTTTTAGAGTTTTAAACCCAGCATGTAAGGAAGTTTACAGTCTGCAGAAGTTCACATGAATGCAGCTTTTTCTTTCACAGTTTTGGGCAAGTTAACCCTTCAAGTACAACACCTGAGAATGGGAGAGCTTCTTCTCCCCTTTCTTTACTCCCCCTGCCAGTTGTTATTATGGATCCCAATTGGTAACTTATTTTAAAAATGTAAACATCTCTGTGAAGCCCAGCTCAAGGCCAGAGGCCTTGTTTGCACATTTCTACAAACTACTATACTTGATAGGTTTGTGAAAAACTAGTAAGGAGGTGTCCAGCACCTGGAGTGCTGGTATCTTCTTGGCCAGTGGCCAAGTAAAACAGGGCAACATGAAAATAGGAAGTTTATCTACATTGAATTCTTTTGCAGAGACTCTTTTGCTCATAGTCCTAAAATCAGCCATGGTGAAGATTTCTGTAGAAGCCTAGTAAAGACTTTTCTGTGGAGAAAGGGAGTGTCACTTTAATTCCCCCCTTTAATGCTCTACATAATTTAATCTATTTAATTTAAGAGCATCATTACTATTATCTTGGCTTAAAGCCTTATGTAATGCCAAAACATTAGTTGTTTTCATCCTTTCAACAGTAGCTTCTATAGTGGACCCATTAGTTTTAATGCCCAGTGGAGCCAAATATGGGAGCAATAAATAGGTTAACAGAAGAATATCCACAATACAAGTTAAGGTTTTAAATCTACCAAGAGTTGACCACCATCTCCCAAAATCGTGTTTGGGACCAAAAGTTTAATGCCCTTTCAAGTATGAACTAGCACGTGTGCTAATTCTCTTGTGTTGTTGGCTATATTCTTAATTGTTTGTCTATTGTAATCCATTTGAATGCAACAATCTGAGCTGTTGAAGTTCCCACATATTTTTCTTTCTTCAGCCAGTAAGTAATCTAATGTCAAGTGATTTTGATAGTTAGCCACTCGCATCTGGTCTATTGGGTGGCTAAGAGGTGGAAGGCTGTGGCAATCTGATTTATAATAATTTTTAGTACAGCTTGTAAGTGGATAATTCTGTTTAACATGTAAATAGGAGTTCTATGGCTCCAACTGCCATTTTTTGCCTAGGAAATGAGACCATAAGTGGCATTAATCCTTTGGGGAGGCCCAAAATTGGTGAACTCCTAAATCAAATTCCTTCCCAATGGACCTCTTTTGTCTTTCCAAACAGTCAGCCAACTATAGCATTCCTCTGGCAGGACAGGTCCTAAATATGTTTTACCACCTCTTGGTTATAAGATAATGTATGCGAGGTTATAGTGGATTGTCTTGACACATGATTCACATGATCTCCATGGTTGGAATAGGAGTAAGCCAGAACCCCTTGAGGTTATCAAAGTAATCCAAACTAAATAATAGACTGACATTTGGTTAGCATAGGTTAAAACAAAGTAAATTAACAAAGCCAAACTAATAACATCAAACAAATCCTATAAAACTTATATAAGCATAATAAAAATGTATAAATGAAATTTTGTTACCCAGAGTCCAGTCAGTAGAAGTTACTGTTTTCAAACCAGTAGCAAAAAACAAACAGAGAACCATGCATATATCTAGAAGCAAAGGATGGCAATGCATCACAGTATAAAAACTATCTTAGAGGTTGAAAGAGTTCATTAGTTTTGAGGGAAGTTTATCTTTCACTGTGCATTGATAAGCCAGTCCCTCCCATGTGACCGAAACAGGACCATAGTCTGCTGAAGACCAATCAGCTTCTGGAGTGACTGGAGCAGGGCTGTAGTCCTTCTGATCATCAAGCTTCTCTCATGCTCTTTTTTTGTTTGTTTTTTTTTTTTTTTTTTGATGGTCAGTTTTAAGGGCATAGCAGTGTCTGGAGAGCACTCCCAGTCTTCATCTGCAGGCTTCAGTCTGGTGTAATGAATCCAGGGACCTATTTCTGCAAACTTGACTGCAGTTGGGGTGGATAAAATAACAGTGAAAGGGCCCTTCCAAATAAGTTTAGGTGTTGAATATTCCATTCTTTGACCCAGACTCAACTCCAGGCTTGAAGGAGTGTGTATTTGTGGTCAAACTTACTGGCAATTTTTTAACCCATTGGTTGAGAACTTGTAAAGTTTCCCCTAAGGCCTGAAGCTGTCATTTCAGGGTTAATTCTCCTATCTCTCTTAAGTCTCCCTGTAGTCCCCTAATAAGAGGGAGGGCCTCGAATACATTATCTTATAAAGAGAGAATCTAGTCCTCCTTAACAGTGTAATAGGGAGAAGTTCATCATAATATGAGTCTCCTGAGACAGCATACCCAATTGAGCCTTAAAGTCCTGTTCATCCTTTCAACTTTACCAGAATTCAGCGGCCTATAGGCAGTATGTAACTTTCATCTGATATTTAAACTCTTGTTCAGTAATCATGATACCTCTGCCCAAAAGCTGGCACATTGGCTTTGCCAGTAGTTATTGGGATACCAAGTCAGGGAATAATTGTCCAGAGAAGCATCCTGGTTATCTCCTTAACCTTTTCAGTGCAGTTGGAAAAGACCTCTACCCAGCCAGATTATGAGCACATAAAAACCCAAAGTTATTTATAGCCCTATGAGTGTGGTAGTTCAGTGAAGTCTAATTCCAAGTCTTCAAAAGGTGCTTATCCTATAGTTTAGATTCCTAGTGGAAGCTTTTGCCCCTGACAAGGATTTCTACAGATCATCCAGGTGATGCTTGTGAGCCAGGGAACATAGAAATGTTGACTCAGAACTGTCTCAAGTGCTATATGTCCAATGTGTTTTTCTGTGGAACTGTCTGATAAAGGCTGGGGCTAGAATCTCTGGGATGGCAATGCCGACCATCAGAAACTCTCCATCATCATCCTGGGAGAAAATTTTCTTTTTCAGTCTTAAACCACTTACTTTCATGTTGGGAATATGTCGGCTCCCATTCTGTTAGAAAGTTGGTCAGGCAGAAGATCAGCATTTAAACCTGGAACTGGATTTTCTTCTCGTTTCTTGCAGGCAGCTAATCTGGACTCTCTGTTAGCTCTCCAATTGCCCTAAGCAAACACAGTGTTTCCCTTTTGATGACATTGGCAATATATAATCACAACGTTTCTGGGAGCCCACACAGTGTCCAAAAGTTTAAGAATTTCTTGCCCATACATTTTGCTTTTTTTTTTCCTCCTGAGTTAATTAGCCCCCTTTCCTTACATAAAGCCCCATGAACATGAAGGATAGTGAAAACATATTTTGAGTCTATGTAAATATCCACACAGACTCCTGCTGTCAACTGAGGTGCTTGAGTCAAAGCAATGAGTTTTGCTTTGTGTGCTAAAATTCCCTGAAGCAGAGGTTCTGCCTCGAGACTGGAGTCCAGAGTGACCACTGCATATCCAGCAAAGCATACCTCATATTTTATAAAACTGCTTCCTTCTGTGAAGTACTCCACATCAGAGTCCCTGAGGGCTGGTTTGCCAGGTGTGGTCTGCTGGAGAACATTTCATCCATGACTTCAATACAGTTGTGATCAGGTTGTCCAGGTCCAAAGGGCAGCTAAGTTGCTGGGTTTCGAGTCAGGATAACTTCAACATGGACATGTGGGTTGTCACATAACATGTCCTGGTATTGACCAATGTCTCATTAGTCAACCAATATTGTCCTTTGTACTCTAACAATGTCAAAATTGAATGAGGAACCCTAAAAACCAATTTTTGTTCCATAGCCAGTTTATCAATTTCCAACACCAGAATATCTGTGGCTACAAGGGCTCACAACCAAGGTGGCCAGCCTTGGGCTATAAAGTTCAGCTATTTGAATACCTGAGTCAAGACTCCTACAGTAACTCCAGACTATTCATGGATGTATAGAAAGAAAAGTTTCTTTGAGATCAGGGGGCCCTGTCCAGATGCACTGGGAGTGCTTGTTTAATGTCCTCAAAGGCCTTTTGTTTTGTTAGTTGGCCCGCATATTAGAGGATCCCATTCTCCCCCCTTTGTGACTTCATAGAAGGGTTTTGCCATACTGAAAGTTGGGGAACTGTATATGGCTGAATCTAGTAGCCCCCAATAATTTTCTAGTCTGATGGCAGGTTGAAGGGACTATAATTGAGCAGATCTCCTGTTTCTTTTGAGGCCCAGTTCTGTTGTCTGTTCTGTTGCTGAATCAGATGATAACCAAGTTATGTTACTTTTTCCTTGAAAAATGTGGGCTTTTAAGTGAGAGTCCAGTGCTGTCCCAAAAATGATGTACTCAAGCACCTGGGAGGAACTGTCATTTTTGTAAACGAAGTATACACAGAGCCTCAGACACTTTAAGATGCAGGATTTTTTGTTGTTGTTGTTATCTCCCAGTACAGGATGTTGGCTGATGAAATTCTCCAACTCTTAAATCTAATGTAATCTCTTAGCAGAGATTGATGACCTAGGGCATCATTTGTATAAAAAGCACCTATGTAAATCTCACCATGGGCTATCTGCAAAGGTTGGAGGGCAGTGGTGTTGTCCTGTGCAGATCTTGGTGTGGCAGCCACATTGTGCCCACCTAGATGTGAAGGTGTGACTTTCTCCTCCTGCCAGGTGGGAGCCTGCTCTAATTTTATATAGTAGCTGCCTTGCTTGTGTTTTTGTTTGCTATGCCTGGGTGCATGGGGCTCTGTGGCCCTTCCTGCTGGTGGCTCACAGCTTGTGGCTTGGAGCCAGGGTGCTATGTCTTTTTGGAGTGTGCACCCTATGACCCACTATTGGCTGTTAACATGAACTTATTCCCAGTGTATTCTTGGGCTTGCAGCAACTGAGCCCTCTTGAGGCCCTGGGTTCCATGCATCAGATACAGCTGTGTGTGTGTCTATAGGACCCCTGCCATTTTTGGCAATCATCAACTTATCAGCAAGTGGGAAGAAACTGAAAATAGGGGCTGGGGCAAAAGGCTGGAAGAAAACATTTGCTCCTTCTCAGTTCAAGGCTTTATTTTTGAGCATGGTATTAGGTGCTTGCCTGCCAGGACCATGGAGACTTTTTTGTCCTTTATAAACGTTTGGGCCAATGGCTTTGTTCTTTTGAGGCCCCCCTTTGAGTGACCTCTGGGTTTGTGGTGAGGGCAGTTGTAAGGAGATCCATCTCCTCTTATCTTTTTGGTCTGCCTGTCTTTGAGCCTCTGGGTCTCGACTGATGAAAACAGTAGTGGCCATTTTATTCAGCTCTCTGGCACACTTCTCAGTAAAGCCCTCTAGGTTTGTAATTTTTGGCAAATGGCTCTCTGAGCCTGTCCCACAAAGGCTGCATTGATAACCTGTTGCTTGAGTCTCTGCATCTTTTAGCTGACAAACTTGCATTGCAGCTGCTACACATGTATAGTGTCCCTCCTCCCCCAGGTGCCCCTAGGCAGAAAAAGGGGTGGCAGCAGCGGTGACCCAGACACATAGCTCTGAGTCAGTTGGGCACATGTTTTTTGATTATTTCTGCCAATTTCATAAGGCAAAAGAGCCTTAGGCAGATGTGGGGCCCAGAGAAATATTCAGTGCTCTCAAGGGTGCAAGAGGGGAGATCCTGGAGCAGAAGGAGGCTTTGCTCAGCTCTGCTTGTCTGCAGATGCACTCTGGCTTAAGGCTAGGGCTTAGGGCTGGCTCTGATTCCTTCTATCTCTTGGGCACAGTATTTTTTCCCTTTCTCTTAGACTTCCTATGAGGACTTCTTGATGTCTCTTTATCTTTAGATCTTCTATGTTGGGGCCCCATCCTAGGTCTGGATAATGGGCTGCATCAGATCAGTCATGGCACAGGGTTTCTCCATTTAGGAGGGAGTGTGATTTTTCCATCTTATAAACACATTGGTGGTGAAAGACTGACACATAAATCTACCCCAACATGGGCAGATCCTTTATTCCCTTGCAGGGGCATCTGGAGAGTTCTCATCTGAATTGTGGCTCTGGTCTTAAGACAAATCTCCCACCTTAATCTTGAGAGGTGAAAGAGTCTTTGGTTCTAAGAAGCCCTTGGCTCTGAGGGCATCATGGAGGAGAGAATAGCCAGTATTGGGGGGCCATCATTTGTTGCCTCTGAGGATGACAGGCTGAGGAGACAGGCTGTTTTTCCAATGGTCTTGGCAAAGTTGGGAAGAGTGGCTTATAAGGTAGTAGATCCTTTTCTGACTGGGGTGTGGGGGGCAGTTTCCCTTCCTGTCTTTTCTGTGTCAGGTTCTCTGTTTAGCTGCTTTCTGCTGGATCTTAGAGACCACTATGTTCCTGGATAACATCAGCTTGATCTGCCCATATAGACAAGGTCTCAACTAAGGGGGCTGTTTCTGTATTATCTCTTGCCAGCAATCAATAATAAGAGAATTGGTTCAGGGGATCCAACAACAATCAAAAGGACCTCAGCAATGTCTCTCTTATCTAAAGATCCTTCTTGTGGCCAGCCCACTCTTGGGTGGGCTATTCTAACTCACAGAGAGTATGCAACTTTTGTGGAGTGAGTTTCATCCCACAGTTACCAGGAAAACCTTCCTAAAGGTTTTTACCACACATTTCAAAAGGATCAGTTTCCTTTGTGTTCCTCCCATGTTCCACTTTGCATTGATGTGGCACATCTGGCCATTCCCATTTCAGGGACTTAGGGTCCTTTTAATCTTGCAGGTCAGTTTCAACCCACGACCTGAAGCTTTCACTAAGAAATTGGTTGGTGAAATTTCTCCATAGACTCTATGAGGTGCAGGGAACTGCAGATCAGAACTCTGCACTCGCTTAGGCCCTTGGATTTTATTGGAACCTTGGTTCGTCTCATTCACGCACTTTCACACAGACATGGCCAGAACAAAATTTCAAAAATGCCCAAATTCCAACAATTCCAAACCAAATAAAAAGGGAGTCAGGATTTCCTCTCTGCTTGCTGACCCCGAACAGAGACTATCGGGTGACTCCCTGGGTCCATTTTAGCTCCAACCACTTTGGAGGGTACTCAGAACCCAAAAGAGGTTGTTGATCAAGCCTCTCTTTCATCTGCTTAGGTCAATTAGGGGAAGTCAGGTGGGCTGCCAAAACAAATGTACCCAGGTCCCACATTTTCAATTGGGCGGTATTGCAAAACCCTAAATCTGGTTCCTGCTTCCTTGGGATTCTCTTGTGCTCAGGGTGCTGGGTGAGTTGATCCTCCTTCAGACCAATAGGGGGTGTGGATGTGCCAAGGGGAACTCTGTCCCCCACTGCCCCAGGGAAGCTGATCCCTGGAGACAAGTGAGGCAGAATAGACTTCCTTACCTGCTCTGACCATCTGGGTCACCAAAATCGCTGTAGGCACAGACAAGACAAGGCACCAAAGATAGCAGAAAACAGTTTTATTTGGCTGGAGCCAGGTTGATAGGGCACAGCTTTTACTGTAATCAATTAATCCCCTGAACCCCATTTTCAGGTAGTTTTAGAGTTTTATACCCAGCATGTAAGGGGAGGGCCTCAGAAGTTCACAATCTGCAGAAGTTCACATAAAATCAGCCTTTTCTCTTACTGTTCTGGGCAAGTTAACCCTTCAAGGTCAGCACCTGAGAAGGGGAGAGCTTCTTCTCCCCTTCTTCCCTCCCCCTGCCAGCTGTTACCATGGGGCCCAATTGGCAACTTCTCTTATCTTAAAAATGTATACATCTCTGTGAAGCCCAGCTCAAGGCCAGAGGCCTAGTTTGCACATTTCTACAAACTACTATACTGGATATGTTTGTGAAAAACTAGTCAGGCGGTGTTCCTCTCCTGGAGTGCTGATATCTTCTCGGACAGTGACCAAGTAAAACAGGGTGACATGAAAATAGAAAGTTTATCTACATTGAACCATTTGTAGAGACTCTTTTGCTGATAGTCCTAAAATTAGCCATAGTAAAGATTTCTGGAGAAACCTAGTTAAGACTTTTCTGTGGAGAAAGGAGGTGTTACTTCATTATTACTAGAACAAGGGGAAAGTGTCACTTTATTATAACTAGGACAAGCTAGGAAGACAAAACCCAAAAGATATGTGCTGCAATATCACTTCTTCTTCAGTTCTTATCTACATTAGTAAATTTGTAAAGATGTTACCTTGAATAATAAAGAGTTTTAATAAAGAGTAAACAACATAATTATTTATGGAGTATTACAATTTCAGATATCTAGATATAGGAAGTCTGATTTAGTATTCCTAGAGTGAAGTCCAGCTATCTGCATTTTAAAGACAACTTCCCAGGCAAGCCTGATATAATGTGTAATGTGTAAAGTGGTAAGTATATAAGTGCTAGTTTGTGTTCTATTTTTATCTTATATTTGACAAAGGTGACATGAATGTCACACATACTTCCAGAACTTTTAATTCCATTCCCATGAATCTACAGAAAGATAAAATACTATAGATCAATCTTAAATACTTAAGAGCACCTTCCTCTTGCTGCCACTGCACCATCTATGAGGATCAATTATAGCCTTTTCCATATTCATGTGTTTGTTCCTCTTTTCCTCTTTGCTTGGGGTAAGGGATCCTGTGATCAGAGAATACATCCTGACCCCAAGGAGCTCCTAAATGAGGGAGCCTCCTTCTGGTAAGGAGGAAGGCAGATGCTGACAGGACAAATATGACAAATACCATGGTGGAGAACACTTGCATGAGGTGTGCAGGACACAGAACACTGCCATGTGGTGACTATGGGGATGTTGCCACTGTTTGCTCATCTGTATCCTCTCACTAGACCTAAGTCCCTTGAAGACAGAGATTGCATTTTCATTTAAGTTTCTCACAAGTTCGAGGGAAGGTGGAGGGTGAGTGAGGTTGAGGCAAACCCAGGGTTTATGAAGCCTAAAGCTAATACAATTTTGGAGGCACTCTCTAAGAAACATACAGAATCACCAATACATAATTAGATGTATTTATGACTATTTATTTAAAATGAGTAAAGAAATCAGAGCAAACTACAGAAGCCTTAGTGATTCCTGTCCATATAGTCTGACTCTCTTTAGATAACTTATCAAAAACACTTAAAGGGAAATGCTTCCAATTGCTGACTGATTTTAATTTCTCACACACAACCCTTTATAACCCAGGAGCAATTGAAACCCTAGAGGCCCGTGTGACCAGATGACCACAGCAATGCCACAGTGAAGCTGAGAAGAAGTGAATTTGTAGGAGAAAGCTACACATGGACACCAATGGACAAAATTTGGCAGTTCAGTCTGTCAAAAAATATAAAACAGTTGGCCAGGTGCATTAACATATGCCTGTAATCCCAGCAGTTAGGAGACTGAGGCAGGAGGATCTCAAGTTCAAAGCCAGCCTCGGCAAAATCAAGGCACTAAGCAACTCAGTGAGGACCTATCTCTAAATAAAATACAAAATAAGGCTAAGGATGTGGCTCAGTGTTCAAGTGCCCCTGAGTTGAATCCCTGGAACCTCCTTCCCAAATAAAGTTAATAAATGAAACCCTTGATACCAGACAGCAATTGAATTTGGTTTGTTATTTCAGCAAAATATCCATCAACACAACTGCTTCCTTTTCTGTAGAAATCAGCAACTCCAATTAGAACAGACCCCACTCAGTCCCTGAGGCCTGGGATGAAATCTTTGCTGCCTGATCTAGAGATGGAAGTGGGGAATGAGTAGCAGATTTTGCCTTATGGTTCCAATTTTGTTTCTGCCAAGTGGGTGATAAAATCAGGAAACAGAACGAGAATGTTTAGACAATGACTTGTTTACTGGTTTCTGGTTCAATTTATTGTCTGCTTAGTTACCAAGGGAATCCACTACACATGATTTAAGTGTATTTGTGAAATGCTTTCCACCAATAATGAAACAGATCTTCACTTAAATCCTCTCTTCCTGCTCTAAGGTTACTCTGACTTTCTAGGTAAGTTACAGAATCTGTTTTGTTTACATCAGTGATTCTCCACCTTTTTGGTTTCAGGACCACTTTACACACTTAAACATTAATGAGGAAACCAAAGAACATTTTTTTATAATGTAGGTTAGTTCTATGAAAATTTATCATTATAGGAATGAAAACTGAAAACTATTTAAAAATATTTACTAACTCACAAAATAATCCCATTTCATAGTAATGTAACTTCTTATGAAAAGTAAAAATGTTTTCCAAAACAAAAAAAAGAGAAAGAATGATAATAATTAATGTCTCTCAGTTTTCCAAATCTTTTTAATGTCTGGTTTAGTAGAAGACTGCATATTTGCACACCTGCTTCTTTAATCAATCTCACGATATGTTGTTTTGGTTGAGGATATGAAGATTATTTGCATAACACAGAGATATATAGTTAGAAAGGTAAAAACCATTATAATAGCATATTCAGATAGTTATGAATATTCTTTGATTCTATGCCAAAACTTGATAAGTGGTAGTTTCTGTTTTGCTTTAGATTTGAGGCATCCCCCAAAGGCTTATGTGTGAGACAATGCAACAAAGTTTATAGGTGAAATGTTTGGGTTTTGAGAACTTTAACCTAACCAGTTCATTTATCCACTGATAAGGATTAACTGGATGGTAACTGTAGGCAGGTGGGGAGTGGATGGAGAAGGTGGGTCACTGGGGATATGATTATGGATTTTGTATTTTGTCTCTGTTGAATGAAACTCTCTCTGCCTCCTGCTTGCCATGTCCTGAGCTTCTCTACTCTACCATGCCTTTCTGCAATGATGTTCTGAGCACCTTAGGCCTTAAAGTGGAGTTGGCTGTCCATGGACTCAGACCTCTGAAACCATGAGTCCCAAGTAAACTTTTTCTCCTCTATGTTGTTTTTGTCTGGCCTTTTGGTCACAGTTTCATAGAAGTTAGTTGCAATGTGGAATCTGAAACCATGTCAATGGACATGATCTATCTTGCATTTTGAGTGATTTTGTAAAACTTATCATACTTTAACCAACATTGTGACCAATATCTGACACATAGAAAGTATTATTTCACTGACTTATGCAGATTTTCCAAATGATGACACCTTACATTACCCAAAATTTAAAAAGTCATATTTATTATATCATTAACAAAAAAAAAAGTATTTTAAGTATTGGGAAGCTGATGAGCTCATAGAGAAGGATTAAGTTTTCCAAAATTTTCATTTTTGCTTAGCAAATATATTGGTTGTTTTCATTGAAGTCACAAATTCATTTTGTTAATTTTCAAAAAGCTGGTGAAATACACAAAACCAATAGCCATAGTTTGTCATTCTTTTAAGTGAAAGAATGGAAAAGATGGCTAGTTGAGCTCATTACTCAAATAATCACATGAGTACTTCCTCAAGATATGCATTCTTCAATTGGTTGCATTTCTTGATGCAGAATCCCATTTTTCTACACAGAATATTAAAAAGATATATGATCAAGAGTTTAGATTTAATAAAAATGAGAAATTTTTTTTTACTGTTTTAGGAAGGACATTTTTTTTTCCGAGAGAGAGAGAGAGAGAGAGAGAGAGAGAGAGAGAGAGAGAATTTCAATATCCAATTTCTGGTCTTTCAGCGGACACAACATCTTTGTATGTGGTGCTGAGGATCGAACCCAGGCCGCACGCATGCCAGGCTAGTGCGCTACCGCTTGAGCCACATCCCCAGCCCAGGAAGGACATTTTTTAAGTGACACTTTTTTATAAGTGTATAATGGTGAAGATAAAATCACTGGTAGTATAGCCCAATTCTATTGTTTAATTCCTACTAAAGCATTATAAGTTTCACCAACCATTTAAAGAAGCAGATCCAACCGCAGCAGCAGTGACCCAGCTGCAGGTCTCTGTATCCCAGTTCTCCAGCAGGCAGGCACTTGACAATGAAGATTTCAATGGAGGGTCCTGTTCAAGGGTGAACCCAGAAATCCAAGGTAAAAAGTAGACTTAACCAGAAGGCACTTGGAAGAGTGGAAAGCTGGAAATATTGCCCAAGGAAAATCTCATCAAGTTTCCCAAGAGGAAAATGATGCTTATTACAGAAAGCTAATTAAAGGTGTTCAGAATTGTGGGAAATGGAAGAACTCAAGTCAAAACCTGTTGATGGAAAAAGTGATGATATTACTAATATCTGGCTGAGTTTCTAAATCTTCAAATTGGGCTTGAAAAGTTCTGTTTTCTACTCTTATCATTGGACTGAGAGTAGGGCCATCTTGCCCACAACATACTCAGTCCTCCCTAGGAGCAGAGAGAGAAGTGCTCTCAGGACCACACTCCTTACCTGGCCTTGAGGATAGCCCTATTGGTGTGGCACCTCAAGCCATGGAAAAGTCCCACTCACCACTATTACCTGGGATTTAGGATATAGGGGACTTGTCAGGAAGGAGTATTTGGGAATGAAAAGGGCAACTGAATATTTGTATGGAAATAAAAAACATGTTTACTGCACAGGTATGGTGGTGCATGCCTGTAATCCTAGTGGTTCAGGAAGCTGAGAGAGGAGAATCATGATTTCAAAGCCAGTCTCAGCAAAAGTGAGGTGCTAAGCAACTCAGTGAGACCCTGTCTCTAAATAAAAATACAAAATAGGGCTGGGGATGTGGCTCAGTAGTTGAATGTGCCTGAGTTCATTCCCTGGTACCCCTCCAAAATTATGTTTATTTATTGGAATGGGACAATAATTATTTATAAATAGAAAGTGCTAGAATTGAATATTGTATTAAAATCCTGCTTCTTCTACTACAAAAAATAAAAGTATTTTCACCAACCATTGCCTTTATACTATCAGTGCAAATGTCAATAAATGAAAAAGGCAAATAGTAGCTTAGTATTTAAATAATTTTGACATGCACTGATGTGTAACTTTCTCCATTTGCTGTTAACAGCTTAAGTCCTGGGATAAACAAGTAGCTGGGTTTAAAAAAGATTAGGGTTCTTCCAGGCAGATATAAAAAACAATACCAAGGAAGTCAAAGGTGTTAAAGGAGAGTACAGTTTGTGCTTGAGAATCTAAATTGGGAAAGAAAGAAAGTGAGAATTGAGGGCAATAGATAGTGAGAAAGTGGCATGCTCATCAGAGATATGGAGGGAAAGGTCCAAGTCGTACGGTACCATGGAGATGACAGAGAAACTATAATTATTGATTTCAAATGCTGGGTTTGACTCTGGGACAGATAATAAGAATGACTCATTATAATAAGAACAGTAGCTGGCTTTCATTGTGACACTATGCTGGGAACTTGACAAATGGTATATCAGTTAATCTCTGTCAGTTCTATGAAAGAGGTACTACTATTATTTACTGACAAAAACTGGGGGGGCAGATTTAGGAAATTTAAATAATTTAGTATTGGAATTGAATTTCAAACCCAGGTCTATACAGAGCCCATCCTTTTTATTATGCAATGTTTTCCTATACCTCACAAAACCAGGTAACATGGAGTCAGGCTTGGTCAGGTACAAGAAAGTTTGTATTAGTAAAGTGACCCCCCAAAAAAAGAAAAGAAAAAAGAAAAGAAGACCTCTCAGTGAAGACCTAGATGGACAGGTAAGAAGTGGGAGCACATGGCTTTTTTCCTAGCTGTCACCTCAAATTTTTCTTGCTTCCCTTCAATACACAGATACTGAGTTCTTCCCTGCTTGTGTATTCTTAGTTTTATTTCTGTCTGTTCCTTGGGTCCATAGACATGTGACTCAGTGACATGAGCCTGGAAAAAGTGAGGTAGACTATTTCCACATTAATTTGAAATTGAAAAAAAATTATTTTCAGATACAGGCAGATGCATTTTGCTTCATTGAGATATAAAGCATATGTTTTGGATAAGAACAGATTGTATTACTGATTCCCCCAAATTGACAAAATAATGGCTGAATAATTTATGGTTGTCTTACTCTCTGTTTATGTTTACTGAGATAAGCTTTCTTTCCAACTAAGATATAGATCCCCTTTTAAAAAAATAAACTATTTTTTGCATGATTTTTAATATTTTTAAAAGAATTTAATTAATTCCTTCATACATTAAAGTTTCAAATATATAGAGGGCCTACTCTGACTAGGTGGTATCAGTCATAGACAGAGAATAATGAGCTGAATCAAACACAGCACTCTTATCCTTCTAGTCTCCTTGGGGAGAAACAAGGGCACAGCAAACTGTATACCTTTCCTTAATAATTCCTCTGTCTTGATTTTCATAACATTCTGTGCAGCAGGCAATTGTAGTGGGTAGACAATGGCTCCCCAAAGACATCTACCTCCTAAACCTGTGACTATGTTCTGTCACAGCAGATGAGACTCTGCAGATGTCATTAAGTTAAAGATCTTGAGATGAGAACATTCTGAATTATCTGAGTGGGCCCATTGAAATCACAATAGTCTGCTAAGAGGGCTATAGGAGAATCAGTGAGAGGAGATGTGACAACAGAAACCAAAGTCAGAGTGTTGGGGGACCATGGACCAAGGAACAGCAAGGATGCCCATTCTCCCCTAGAGAGTCCAAAAGGAATGCAAACCTGCCAACATTTATTATTTTAGGCCACTGAAACCCATCTTGGACTTCTGACTTCCTGAATTATGAAATAAGAAAATCATGTTGTTTAAAATAGCCAAGTTTGTGGTAACACAGTATAGCAGCAGTAGGAAGCTAATACAACTGGGCACTGTTTTTGGACATATGTAGCAGATAAATAATCTGAGTGAAAAGCTCACAAGAATTAAATTTCAAACAATGCAAAATGGTGCAACCACCACAGACACGTTGGCATTATCTATCAAAATTGTCAATGTATTTGCTCTACTTACTCCTGTCCTACAGATATGCCTGATTTGAATGAAATGGCACATGTTCAAGTTCATTCACAGCAGCCTTGTTTATTAGAGTAAAATACCAGAAATATCCAATTGTTTATCTCTGGTGGAGTAGTGAAATACACTTCACAGTGGAACAGGTTACAGCTATAAAAAAGAATGAGGAAGTTCTCTACCTACTGAGAGAGTAAGAGCCTCAAGATATACTGTTAAGCCAGGTATGTACCACATGCCTGTAATCCCAGCAACTTAGGAAGCTGAGGCAGGAGGATCTCCAAAGTTTGAGGCCAGCCTCAGCAATTTAGCAAAGCCCTAAGTAACTTAACAAGACCCTATCTCAAAATAAAATATAAAAAGGGCTGGGGATGTGGCTCAGTGTTTAAGCAGCCCTAAGTTCAATTCCTGGTACAAGCATATGCACACACACACACACATACACACACACTTATATTGTTAAGTGAAAAAAGGATAGTAAAAAACATTACACATAGAGTGTGCTAGCTTTTTTATATGAAAAGGGATTATATAAGTACATTCATATTTTCTTATATATGAGGAAAGGAGCACTAGAAGGGTATACCAACAACCACCAAAATTAGATGAAATGAGGTGGATACGGATAGGAAGGAAGGTGAGAAATATTTTTCAAAGTACAAATTTTTGTATCTAACTTTTAACAATGTGAATGTGCTCTGTATTTTACTTTATTTATTTATTTAATTTTGGTATAGGGGATTGAACTCAGGGCCACTTGACCATTGAGCCACATCCCTAGCTTTTTTTATTTTTTGAGACGAAGTCTCATTAAGTTGCTTGGTACCTTGTTAAGTTGCTGAGGATGGCTATGAACTTGTGATCCTCCTGCCTCAACCTCCTAAGCTGTTGGGATTACAGGGTTGTGTCACCACAACTAGCTGAAGTTAAAATTCTTAAACCTCAGAAGTTCTGAGCCCTGGCCCAAGAACTATGTTCCTTGATTTCCCACCCGAATCCCCTTCATGCCACAATGGGCCTCAAAAATTCCACCCTAAAAAAATCCCAGCCTACATGTTCAATATCCATCATAAAACCCACAAACAGACACTCGTGGCCACCCTTTGTACCTAGGGGTTTTCATGGAGTGGCATATTCTGTCTGTCATAAGATGAACCCAGAGATTCATGCAGATTCTACATCAGTCTTAGGGCTATTGGGAATTCCAGAACAATGGATCATAAGGTAAGAGGGATGCTTCTAAGTGGGTATAACCTTTTGGCCTCTGGAACTCCTTGCCTTAGGCGGAGGGCAGAGGTCAAAAGAGAGCCAGAGCCAAAGTCCACTAATGCATGAAGCCTAGAGAAAGAATTCCTCTTTATCCATTCCAAAAGAATCCTGCCTTCTCCAGAAGTGTCCACAAAAGGGATCCTGGAAGATAGATAAGCAGGATTTGAGCTCAATCAATCACTTAATGAACAGAGAGAACAGTGATAAGAAAGAATCATGGTGAACTCAAAGTGTCAGATAGTGAGGGAAAGCACCTAGTTCAGAACCAACACAGTGGTGATTATTTAGACATGTCTAAGCTGAAAGTTAAATGATTGGCAGTTGAATAATGATTAAAATTACCATTCTCTTTTCCATTGTTAGTGTTGTCAGAATATTTGAGCCTCCTTAGCCAACTAAATTTCTTCCCTTAGAATTCATTTGCTCTTGACATGAGTCTTTTTATGAGTTACTTATGCTCTCTTGATGATCAGACCCCATGGGTGAAGGCTTCACCAACTTTCAGGTGTATGTAGAAATAATGATGCTTGGAATCTCCTAGGAACATGGGAAAAGCTACATGAGTGCCTCCCATGGTGACCAGAATTTAGTGCAACAAACTTACATGTGTTTAAGAACAAAAGCAGTTTCAACAACCATCATATCATAAACCCACAGCATAATTTGGTCAACACCCCCCCACACACACACACACAGCTCCTACCATTAGATGAATCTGCTCCTCTATGCCTCGGCTTCTACTACTCACCAACCTACCAGCATCTTCCTAAATCTGTGACTCCCATGTTCTCATGGCCAGCATGCTGCTCATTTTCTGTGTGTCATTTTTTATTTCATCCCTATGTGGTCATTGGAGCAGTTCTCAAATTTTCTGGCCCTCTCTTCCTCCAAGCAAATGGTAATATCTATCCTATGTCTCTGCTCCACTAGAAACTAGGTGTGGCATATGATTTTTTTTGGCCAATGAAATAGAGTAGAAGACACCCATGTCACCTTCAAGGGGAATCTTTAGGGGACAAGGTATGCTTCACCAAAATCTATCTTTTTCCTTCATTTGGGAGTCCAAAACAAGTTCAAAGGCAGCCACAGCAAAAGCAAGGTGCTAAGTAACTCAGTGAGTCCCTGTCTCTAAATAAAATTCAAAATCAGTCTGGGGATGTGGCTCAATGTTTGAGTGCCCCTGAGTTCAATCTCCAGTACCCTCCCAGATACTATTAAAATAGTATATCCTTTTAAATGTATTATAAAATTTTATATTTTGATATTATGAGAATATTATAAAATACACTATAAAATATTTTGGTATAAATAAATCCCATGTGATATTTGAAATATGTTTATACTGAAAATACTATTCATTGTTTATTTGAAGTTCAACTTTAACTAAGCATTACTAGGTAACTGTGGGAATATTGGGAGAGGGCTTCGCCAGAAGAGATAGATATCAGTATTTTTAAAATTTCCCTATTTGGTATTTAATATAAAAAACTCTAATTTTGCACAACTATACTCAACCCCACAGATAAAATAAGTATTATTTTCTGTCATCAGAGATCTATGTATAGAGTGGCATTCATTCTGTTTGAAATCATATGAGATGATGGATTTCATACTCACTTATTTTTTTATACTTCTCTCCTTTATAGTATTGTAATGAGATGCAATAATTGACAAGCCTAGCATTGTCATTTGTGTGAATAGCACACGATTTTCCATTCTGTAAATGCCCACCATTTTTTTTATGAATTAATCATTGATTATAAAGAATGAAGTGAATAAAGAGGCTTAGTCAGAGGAAAGCTAACATCTGAGTCAAAGTCACAATAAAAAAAAAAGATGAATAAAATTTTAGGGTACCATAGTTTTAGGGAGCACTCATATATCTGAATTAAATTGAGCCAATCATTCTTTCTGAGTTCTAACAGGTATAGCTCTTTCTACAAGTGAAGAACCTTATTAGGTTACTCTGATACAGCAAAAGCTAATACAATCAGAGAAACCCTGGATTGAATCTCAATTCTTGGTCACTGCAATTGATTGAAAAGATTTCAGAGGCAATTAGAGTAGAAAAAAACAGGGCTGTGGGGTTACTGACTCACTTAGCTAGGCAAACAGGTAAGTGATACCATGTGTAGGTTTTCAGAGAGTGGATGAGAACATTGGATTAAATGATGACTAAACAACTCAGAGGTAAACCATTGTGTTCCTGGTCAAGGATGACATTAGTGATGGTGACTTGTGAACATTGACAGTGTGACACATTCTAAATTTTCTTTAAAATATACTTCAATAAACCTTTCAAATAATTTGACTGTTATAACTTTGTTATAAAATATTTAGAAAATATAGAGAAAGTCTTTCATAATCTTGCTTCTCTAATAGAACTATAGTGTATATTTGGCTGCACTTTCTTCTAAATTTTGAAAAAGAGTTCTTTTGCATGTTTCCAAGTGGTGGTCCATTAAACATTCTGAAAGTCTGGCTACACTATACCCCTGATGCTACTGTTTATCACTGAGCAAGCAACCCAATTTCCATTTTAAAGCTGTTCCTTTCTTTTTAATCTCTGTTTCAGTGGATGACCTTGCTTCCTATCCCAGAGGGACCATAAGTAATTGCAGCTCTCCATTGTTGATTGCCTTCAGCTCAATACATCATGGTCCTTTCAAATCCTTTTATCCTTTTCCTTCACCATCAAAAGAACAGTCTAGGGCTGGGGACATTGCTCAGTAGAGTGCTTGCCTTTCATGTACAAGGTCCTGGGTTCAACCCCCAGCACCACACACACACACACAAACAAACAAAAAACAAAAACAAACAAACAAACAGGCTAGTCAGGTGTGGTGGCAGATGCCTGTAATCATACTGAATTGGGAGGCTAAGGGGAAAGAGGATCACAAGTCCAAAGCCAGCCTCAGCAACTTAGCAAGGCCCTAAGCAACTTAGGAAGACCTGTCTCAAAATGAAAAATAAGAAGATCTTGGGATGTGGCACAGTGGTGAAGGACCCCTGGGTTCAACCCCTATTACCACCCCCCTCAAAAAAAAAAAAAAAAAAACTAGAGGCTCCTTCCTCTTCAAAGCATAGCCATCACCTGGTGTCCCTCACTCCTTTTCCACCTGACGTAAACTTATACATGATCCCTAGTCCCCCATAGTTCCATGCCTCCTCAGAGAGATTACATCTGTTGATAACATGGCCTCTGACAGTGACATAACTGCCAACCCCCCCAACACTTCTAGGCATATAATGATGTCTAGAATTCCTAGGTGAAAACATTGTAGGTGTATCAATGAATGCAAAAATGTTACTTTCTCTACTTCCCTATAATTCTGCTCAATTTTTAATTAAACCTTATGACAGCAGATGGCAGAAACTTAATCTTAGTTATTTAAGGATTGGATTTCTTTTATTCATGTATATATTTTCCTGGAGGTTTTATCTAAATTCTGGCAGGCTAAAGTGACAATAGCAATATGAAAAATATGTACCACTTTCTCTATGCTGGCCATTGTTTTTATGCCTCCCTTGTCTTAACTCACCTAATTCTCACAACAGCCCCAAAGTAGATTCTAATATCATGTCCTATTTTATGTGCAGGGTAAAGATAGATAGAGAATTAACTAAATTTACCCAAAGAATCAAAAGTCATATGTACTAGAATTGGCACTCCCCCAGACTCCCAGGTTAGAGCGGCACTCCGACCTGAAAGGAGGAGTGCACCACTACCTTGGGCGAAATGCTGGTATCCGAGCTCCCACCAGCACCCAGGGTAGAGGGGCACTCCCCACACTGGAGGGGGGAGTGCTCCTCTACCTTGGGTGTCATGGGGAACTCGGATACAAGCAAGGCACCCAGGTTAGAGGGGCACTCCCACCTCCAGTGGATATCCTGGGTGTCAGGGGAGCTAGGATACCATATGGCACCCAAGGTAGAGGGCACTCTCCCCTCCAGGTCAGAGTGCCCCGCTAACCTTGGTGTAAGGGGGAGCTAGGATACCATCATGGCACCCTCTAACTTAGGTGTCCAGAGGAGCTTGGATACCAGCAAGGCGCCCACGTAGAGAGGCACTACCCCTGCATGCGGGAGTGCCCCTCTAACGTAAGTGTCTAGGTGAGCTGGGATACCAGCCCGGCACCCAGGGTAGTGGGACACTCCACACTCCAGGCGAAAGTGCCCCTCTAACCTGGGTGTGTGTGGGGGGCACTCGGATACAAGCAAGGCACCCAGGGTAGACTGGCACTCCACCTTCCAGACAAAAGTGCCCTTGCAATCTTGGTGTGTGTGGGGGGAGCCCAGATACCAGCAAAGCACCCAGGGTAGAGGAGAACTCCCCGCTCCAGGTGGGAGTGCCCATCTAACCTGGGTATGGGGGCAGCACGGATACCCACATGGCACCCAGGGTAGAGGAGCACTCCCCCCTCTAGGCGGGAGTGCCCCTCTAACCTGGGTGTGTGCAGGAGCTCGGATACCAGCAGGGAACCCAGGGTAGAGCGGCACTCCCCCTCCAGGCAGGAGTGCCCCTCTATCCTGGATGTCTGTGGGAGCTTGGATACCAGCAGGACTCCCAGGGTAGAAGGGCACTCCCACTCCACATGGGAGTGCCCCTCTCTTCTGGGTGTAGGTGGGAGCTTGGATACCAGAAAGGCACCCAGGTTTGAGTGGCACTCTCCCCTCCAGGATGGAGAGTGCCCCTCTTCCCTGGATTTTGGGGGAGCTCGGATACCTGCCAGGATCCCAGGTAGAGGGGCACTGTCAACTCCAGGTGAAAGGACTCTTCTAACCTGGGTGTGGGGGCAGTGCGGATACCCACATGGCACCCACGGTAGAGGAGCACTCCCCCCTCTAGGTGTGAGTGCCCCTCTAACCTGGGTGTCAGGGGAGCTCGGATACCAGAAGGCACCCATATTAGAGGGGCACTCCCACCTCCAGAGGGGAGTGCCCCTCTAACCTGAGTGTCTGCAGGAGCTCAGATACCAGCATGGCACACAGGGTAGAGGGGCACTCCCCTCTCAAGGTGGGAGTGTCCCACTACCCTGGGTGCCGGGCTGGTATCCCAGCTCACCTAGACACTTAGGTTAGAGGGGCACACCTCCTGGAGGGGGGAGTGCCCCTCTACCTAGGTGCCTTGCTGGTATCCAACTTCCTCTGCACACCCATGTCAGAGGGGCACTCCCGCCTGGAGGGGGGAGTGCCCCTCAATTCTGGGTGCCCTGATGGTATCCAAGCTGCCTCTGACACCCAGGTTAGAGGGGGCACTCCCACCTCCAGGGGGAAATGCCCCCTCTAACCTGGGCGCCCTGCTGTTATAGGAGCTCCCCCTGATATCCAGATTAAATGGGCACTGCCACCTGGAGGGGGGGAGTGCCCATCTACCCTTGGTGCCTTCTGGTATCCGAGCTCCCCACAACACCCAGGTTAGAGGGGCACTCCCGCCTGGAGGGGGGAATGCCCCTCTACCCTGGTTGCCATGCTGGTATCTGAGCTCCTGCAGACATCCAGGTTAGAGGGGCACTCCCGACTGGAGGGGTGAGTGCCAGTCTGCCCTGGGTTCCTTGCTGGTATCCAAGCTCCCCCCAACACACAGGATAGAGGGTCACTCCTGCCTGGAGGGGTAGTGCCCCTCTATTTTGGGTGCCGTGCTGGTAAGGGAGCTCCCACCACACACTCAGGTTAGAGCGGCACACCCGCCTGGAAGGGGAAGTGCACCTCTAACCTGGGTGCCACCCTGGTATCTGAGCTCCCCCTGACACACATATTAGAGGGGCACACCGCCTGGAGTTGGGAGTGCCCCTCTTCCCTGGGTGCCAGGCTGGCATCCCAGCTCCCAGGGACACACAGGATAGCGGGGCACTCTGCCATGGAGGGGGGAGTGCCCCTCTACCTTGGGTTCCTGGCAGATATCTGAGCTCCCCTGAAACCCAGGGAAGAGGGGCACTCTCCAGCCTGAAGTGAGCAGTGCCCCTCTACCCTGGGTGCCTTGCTTGGTATCCAAGCTCCTTGGGAGACCCGAGTGAGAGCGGCACTCACGTCTGGAGGGGGGAGGGCCCCTCTACTCTGGGTGCCATGATGGCATCCTAGATCCCCTTACACCAAGTTTAGTGGGGCACTATGACATGGAGGGGGGATTGCCCTTCTACCCTGGGTGCCATATGGGTATCCTAGCTTCCACTGACACCCAGGGTAGAGGGGCACTCCCCCCACTGGGTGCCCCTCTAACCTGGGTGCCTTGCTTGTTTCTGAGTTCCCCACTCCCTGACACCCAGGTTAGAGAGTCACTGTTGCCTGGAATGGAGAGTGCCCCCTCTACCCTGGGTGCCAGGCTTGAATCCCAGCTCACCTAGACACTTAGGTTAGAGGGGCACTCCCCCGTCCAGGCGGTAGAAGATGTCTAGGTTTGAGAAGGTTTCTCGAATGTGTCCCTTTTCTATATATGGTTGTGCCTGAAATTTTGAAAGGATGGGGGGCCCTCTCATGAGGTGCCTGTCCTCTAGGGATAGGTCACATGCTCCAACTTCCTAGAGATATATTTCCCCTCTTAAGGTGTGCCCCTTCTTTAGGGCATGGGGTGCCCCTCCTCTAGGGATTGGGTCACCTAATTGAGAGGTGCCCCTTTACTTTGGATTGGGGTTCCCAATCAATAAGAATAGTGTCACTTTTCCAAGCAAGCGACTTATCTAGGGGATATGGGCATGGCTCCTCCACGAAGGATGAGGTCCAAGGGTGTGCCCTCTTCTAGGGAATGGTGTACCCCTCATTTAGAAATGGTGACTCTCTCTGGAGGGGTGCTCCTCTAGTAGGGAATTGGGGCTCCCATCCCTCATTAACAATTAAATCCTTCGCTCATGAAGTGCCAATCCTCTAAAGGATCAGGTGTTCCTCCTCTACAGAGTGGGTCCCCCTAAAGAGGGGTACCCTTCCTCTACAAACTGAGTCCTCATACAGAGGGGTGCCCTGTTATAAGAAAAGTATTGCTCCTCCACAAGAAATTAGGTTCCCATCTAAAAGGGTGCTCCTCCTGTACAAAAAAGGGCCTTCCCTTTCCAGGGTTCCGCCTCCTCTAGTGGGATGGGCCCTGGTGCCCCTGGCCCCACAACTAATGGGGCTCCCCCTTTCAGGGTTGCAGTCTCAAAGGGGGCCCCTCCTGTTAAAAACCTGGCTCCCTCTCTCGGGGGTTGCCCCTCCTATAGGAAGATGAGCCCTCCCCTCGCCCCTTGAGGGATGGGGCTCCCCCACTCTGGATTCTCTCTTTTACTGAATGGTTGATGCTCTCCTTTTTCCATTTTGGAAGCCTTTTCTCTAGGGATGAATTTCTATTGTCAGGGATGCTCATCTCTAGGGGATTCGAGCACCCTTCTTTCTCTAGAGATGTGGTGCATCTCTTGGGGTATTCTGCTTTGTGGGATTTGGACAGCCCTTCTCTAGCATGTGGTCCCCCTCTCCAGGAGACCCACCTTGAAGGGATGAGGGCCTGGGCCCTGCCTGCTCAAGAGATGGAGAAAACTTCTCGGGCTGGTGTCCCTCTTTTATATAAGGTTATATCTGAAAGGATGGGGTGCCTTCTCACTGGGTGCCCCTCCTCTAGAGAACTGGGCGTGGCACCACTCATCCTGCAAAGGATGGGGCTCCCCATCTCGGGGATTATCCCCTCCTCTAGAGGGATGGGCCCTGGCGCCATTCACCACCTCGAGGGAGGGGACCTGCCACCTCGAGGGTGGCTCATCTCTTTAGGGGCAATCCTGGCACCCTTATCACTACAAGGGATGTGGCTCCCCTTCTTTGGAGTTATCCCTCTTTTACTGGATGGTTGCCGCTTCATTGTCAGAGTCCCCTTCTTTTTGGAAGTCTTTTCTCTAGGGATGGGTTACCTATTGGCAGGGGTGCCCTATCCTTAGGGGATTCCAGACCCATCTTTCTCTAGAGATGTGGTGCATGGCTTGGGGTGTTCTTCTTTGTGGGATTTGGATAGCCCTTCTTTAGCATGTGGTTCTCCTCCTCTAGGGAGACCCACCTCGAGGGGATGGGGCCTGTGCTCTGCCTCCTAGAGGGATGAGGTCAACTTTTTGGGGGTTCCCCCACTTCTCTATATGGTTGTGCCTGAAATTTTGGAAGGATGGGGGGACCCTCCCATGGGGTGCCCTCCTCAAGCGATGAGTCACATGCCCCCAACCTTTTAGAGATTCATTTCTTTTCTTAGGTAAGCCACTTCTTTAGGGCATGGAGTGCCCCTCCAATAGGGATAGGGGCACTTACTGGAGTGGTGACCCTTTACTTAGGTTGGGGTTCCCAATCAATAAGGATGGTGTTACTTTTCTAATCATGCAGCTGGAGGAAATAAGAAGCACTGATTCTCCACCAAGGATGGAGTCCAAGGGGTTGCCCCTCTTTGAGGGAATGGTATGCCCCTTAATTAGAAATGGTGACTCTCTCTGGAGTGGTGCTCCTCTAGTAGCGAATTGGGGGGACACCCTTCTCCTCTGGTTGTTGAGGGAGCTACCATCAAACCCAGAAGAGAGGGGACTCCCCCCCTACAGGGGAAAAGACCCCTCTCCCCTGGGTGTGGTGTAGAATTTCCATCACACTTAAGGGTGAGGGGATTCCCCCCTACATGAAGAAGATCCCTCTCCCATTACGGGAGGGGAACTTGGAACCACTGCAACCAGGGGTGAGGGGAATCCCCCTACAGGGAGGTAACCCATCACCCCTGGGTGTCAAGGGGAGCTTGGAACCATCACACCCAAAAGTGAGGGGACTCCCCGCTACAGGAGGGAGACACCTCTGCCGCAGTCTGTCTGGGCACAAATCACGAGCCACTGAAGCAGGAACAAACTTTATTTTTGAACTCCACCAGCAACTCCTCCCAAACGCCACGTGGCTCGTCCAGGAACCAGCCATGGGAAATATCTCTTCTGGAAATTTACCTCCTCCTGCACTTCCTCAACCAATGGGAACTCTTGGGGAATCCCCGGGAATCTCCACGAGAATTTAAAGTAGTGCAAGACCTCAAAAGTCGCGGTGGAGGAAGATAGTAATGCCTCGCCTGTCAACCAATACTGTTGGCAAAATGCAAGGGGCCATACTAACTTGGCTGTGGCTCTCAGCATCTCCCCCCTTCTGTTTAATTAAACAACAAGCAATGTGGCTTAGGGACCGTGCCTGTTATGTTGTCCAATACAACATATGGTCCTTACCCGTCATCGGATGAGCTGACCTCTAGGTGTCAGCCTCCTGTCTTAGGTTGGTACCACTGCAATTGGATCATACCCGTCACTGACTACCAGTCCAGCATATAGCCATACTTGTGGATAGGCCTTTGCACCAGTGGGGGGGGTGAGGTTCTTTGCCTCACCTCTGTTGACCCCCAAATTTGGCCTTGGTGCCGGGGGGGGGTGAGGTTCTTTGCCTCACCTCTGTTGGCCCCCAAATTTTAGACCATCACTAGTAGAAGGGAGGAGGATGCAAAATGCCATGACACTCAGCCAATTGAGGGCTCCTTTGAAAAATTGTACTACCAGTGACATCATCAGCAAAGATACTCCAGCACTACCACAATTCGCTGCACCAACAGATAGATCACAATGCATACAAGTGATACATAGTCCAGGCAAGTTCTGCAAGCAGTTCAAAGCAGAGGAATCCATCAATATGTCCATTTCCTCCCAAAGTAAATCAACATCTTGATTGAGCATCATTTGTTCAGTTATTATTCATTGGTGCATCGGTTTATATAGTCTGTTGTGATAACTATCGAAGAAGCTGTAGTTAGGTTTTATCTTTGTCTTCACTGGCACTGGGATGAAGTTAGGAACTCTGGCAATGATGCTAAAAAAAATGTAACATTCCAACAGGCACTAAGAAAACAATTTTTTGAACAATTTACATTATCCTGAACAGAATTATTAAATATAATGAAAAGGAAAGGTGAAAGTAAACAAACAGATCTGTTAACCTTTTTATTTGTACACATATTAAAACAATCCTCAATACCTGTTTACCCAGTTTAAATTAAAACATTTTAATCACGTGAATAAAAAAAATTCGGATCCATTGTTTCATGACCACTCCTCATATATGATATATGAACATACGCACATACAGACATACAACACCAAACACAAGTGTGCACACAAACGTACAACACATAAGACAATAGTAAAGGCCTTGTAGCTTTACACAGGTGAAATTTCCATTGCAATGTTTAAAAACTCCATAGTCAAAAAATAAAACTGATCAGGAAAACATTAGCCTAGGTCTGTAGGAGCTCAAAAAATAAAATAGAACTTTATGATGTGGGAAAAGGCAATAATAAAATAGATATTGAAAAAGCAGCCTGGTTAATCACTGTCACAGATGTAAGAATAGCCAAGCTGGAGCTCTGGATATCAGCTGTTCATGGATTTACGTCAAATCATCTTTTTTTTTGGTCTGTAGAAATTGCTTTGGTTAGCCTCTCTGGAATCCAAATCGGCTGCTGTTCTCCCTGTGGAAACACACAAACAGAACCCCGACTCTAGACAATCATTGGGTCAGGACCTTTCCATTTTCCTGTTAGAGTATCCTTCCAAAGTACCTTAGGCTTATGTACATTTTTTGGACACATATGCCTTTCCGCAGCACTAAGCCCTGATGAATCCAAATTTAAAAAAATTAGAGTAAAAAGCATTATTTTAAGTTCATCTTTGGGGGCTATATACCCCTTTCCAATTCCCTCTTTTTGCTTAAATAAGTACATTTTAATAGTTTGATGAGCTCTTTCAACTATGCCTTGTTCCTGTGGATTGTATGGGTTTCCTGTTATATGAGTAATGCCAAATGATGAGCAAAATTGTTAAAAAGAGGTAGAAGAATAACCAGGACTATTATCTGTTTTTAACTGTTTTGGAACGCCCACAGTGGCAAAATTATGCAAGCAATGGGCTATAATATCTTTAGTTTTCTCTCTGGCATGAAGGGAGCCCATCAAAAATCCTGAAGAAGTATCAACTGCAACATGCAAATATTTTAATTTTCCAAATTCTGGCCAGTGTGTGACGTCCATCTGCCAAATATGGTTAGGTATCAATCCTCTAGGATTGACTCCAAGGTTAACTTGTGGTAAAATGTTCACACAATTTTGACATTGTTTTATTATTTGTCTAGCTTTTTCCTTATTTATTTTAAAATGCTTTTGTAAAGTATTACCATTGACATGGAACCTTTTATGAAAATTTGTTGCTTCTTCTAGTGTAGAGAAAATATGTATGTCATGTGTAGTTTTATCTGCCAAATCGTTGCCCAAACTAAGGGCTCCAGGCAATCCTATATGTGCCCTGATATGTCCTATAAAGAATGGATCTTTTCTATCCCAGATTCGACTTTGAATAGTGGAAAACAAAGAGAAAACAGTTGAGGAAGGAGAAATCCTACCAGCATCTTCAAGGGATACTATAGCATTAACTACTGTCTATCAGAAAATAAATTAAATACAGAATCTTTAAACATCACAAAAGCTTGTAAAACTGCAATAAGCTCTACCTTTTGAGCTGATTTTTTGGGTACTAAAAATGTAAAAGTTTGATCAAGTATAACTACTACTGCTGTACCATTATTTGATCCATCAGTAAATACATTTGGAGCATTCATTATAGGGGTTTTTCTTGTCATTTTTGGAAAAACTACAGAATGTTAAGACCAAAAAGACACAAAGAATTAGATGGTAAGTGATTATCAAATGAAACATTAGATTTACACATGATTATTGCCCAAGTATTTAACTCATTAGCTAACTCATCAATTTGATTCATAGTATATGGAGTAATAATTTTATTGGGAGAAATTCCAAACACTCCTTTTGCAGCTTTTATTCCTTTGAGTATTAATTGTCCTACAGCCTCAGGATACCTAGTAAGAATAGTGTTAGGAGAATAAGATAAATGTATCCACAATAATGGATTTTCTTTCCAAAATACTCCTGTAGGAATATTTTTGTTGGTATTAGAATAAATAATAAAGGCAAACTTATATCAATTCTATACAAATGCATATTTTCCATATATGTTTCAATAATTTTTAATGCCTTTCTTGTTTCAGGCATTAACATGCAGGGTAAATTTGGATCTGATGGACCTTTTTAGGATATCAAATAAAGGTCCCAACTCTCCTGTTGGTATGCCTAGATAAGGCCTTATGCAATTTATGTCTCCTAATAAATTTTGAAAGTTTTTAAGTGATTTGAGTTGATCTACTCGTATTTGAATTTTTCATGGACGGATCATGGTTGAGGATAATAGAACTCCTAAATAATTAATTGGAAAATTTAATTATACTTTATCTATTGCTCTCTTTAGATTATAATTTTTTAATAAATTTGTAAGTGTGGCATAACATTCTAGCAATGTGTTTTTATCTTTGTGTGCTAACAATACATCACCCTTATAGTGAAATATTTGTAGTTCAGGATTTTGATTTTTAACTGGCTGGATTGATTTGTTAACATAAATTTGACACATGGTTGGGCTGTTAGCCATCCCTTGACGGAGTACTTTCCATTCATATCTCTGATCAGGACCTTCATGATTCAGTGCAGGGATAGTAAATGCAAAACATGGACTATCCTCAGGATGAATTGGAATTGAAAAAAAAAAGTCTTTAATATCTATAGCTAAAACGTACCAGGTTTTTGGCAAAGCAGACAATTGAGGAATCCCTGATTGAGCAGGTCCCATAATAACCATCTCATTATTAATGACTCTTAAATCTTGCAATAATCTCCATTTACCAGATTTCTTTTTAATGACACAAATGGGAGTATTATAGGGAGATATGGAAGGTTGTATATGTCCCTCAGCTAATTGTTGTTTGACCAGGTCATGGGCTGATTGTATCTTTTCTTTAGTCAGGGGCCACTGAGGAACCCACACTGGTCTATCTGATTTCCAAGTAATTTTTATTGTCTCAGTGGCCCTTTCTGAAAATCCAACCCATGTTTGTCTGTTCCTTGATCTATTTGAATTGGTGCTGCTATACCTTGTTCTCCTAATCTTTTTTTCTTTCCTAAAACCTTGTCTAGCCCTAATAGTGGGCACATTTGGATTGATGTTATTTGTTAATGTCAAACCTAATTGATCTAGGACATCTCGTCCCCATAAATTTATAGGAAGATGACCCAAAACATATGGCTGTATAGTTCCTCCACATTGTTCAGGATCCTTCCAATCTAATACTATTGCACTTCTATGGGGATTAGGTGCCACTCCTAGGACTCGAAGCGTTTGAGTGGCTTGTTGTAACAGACACTGTTTTGGCCATTCTTGACGAGATATGATGCTAAGGTCTGCACCTGTATCCAGTAGCCCATTAAATTCATGTCCTTGAATATTTAGTTTTATCATTGAGCGAGAATCTACATTTAAAGAGAGCATAGCCCATTCTACACCTATGGAGCCTAATCCCTTGGAACCTCTTTCTATACTACTACTGGAAAATTTATCATGTAGGCTGGGTATTATTAGTATCTATTCTATTCTATCTCCTGGTGAAATTACTGATATACCCTTTGGAGAACTAGCTATAATTTTTATTTCACCTTCATAATCGAGATCAATTACCCTGGGACTTATCATAAGAGTAGAAGAACTGTGTCCTAACAATAAGCCTACTGTTCCTTGGGGAAAAGGTCCTTTTACTCCTGTGGGACTGATATGAACTCCCATCTCTGGAGTTAGTACTGCTCTGGCGGAGGCACAGATGTCCAACCCTGTGCTCCCTCTGGTTCGTCTGATGAGAGATCTGATGGATAATGTGTACTGGGCACTACCCTGTTGGTGTTGCTTGGTTCCTCCATGGTGTTTCTGGTTTCCTCCAGTGCCCCATATATTTGTGGTTGTGGGCCCCGGAGCTTGGGCCCTTCTGTCCGTTTTTTGGCAATGGAGCCTGATGCCTTTCTCCATGATATCGTGGGTAAACACCTGGTCCTTGTCTGTTTTTTGATAATGGAGTACCCTCTATGGTGGTTTGAGAATGGCATTTATTAGCCCAATGTCTCTCTCTACAGCATCGTGGGCAAATACCCGGTATTCTACTCCTTTGATACCTAGCTTTGTTAAACCCTCCTCCTATGGGACAATTCCTTTTAAAATGTCCTGTTTGTTCATAATTATAGCATGTTTTTGGCCTGAAATCTAAAGCGTGTTGTACTGCAGCTGCCAAGACTTGCCCTTATTCATTAATGTCTCTACATAATTTAATATATGTGTTTAAATCTCCATGCTTCCATGGTCTAATGACCTCTCTGCACCAACGATTTGCTTGCTCATAAGCCAGTTGTTTATTTAATGGCATTGCTTGTTCTGTATCCCCCAAAACTCTCGTAGCTATTTGAATAAGCCTATCTACAAATTCAGCATAAGGTTCATTAACTCCCTGTATTACCTTAGATAATTGAGCTTGTAAATCTCCATGTACTTGTAAAGTCTTCTATGCCCTAACTGCATCTGCAGCAATTTGTGCATATATAGCAGGATTATATATATTCAATTTGTTGCCATTGACCCTCATATAGTCCTTTTCCTAACAACATATCTAGATTTCTTTGAGGGTAACCGGCTGCTGCATTTTGACTAGCCGTCTCCATGCAAAATTCCTCATTGGCAACCTTCCATAACAAATATTGTCCTCCTTTGAGCACAGATGTACACATGCTAGCCCAATCTGCTGGTGTCACATCCAATTTGGTAATGGATTCGACTATGCTTACAGCGAAGGCTGCTTGAGGACCATAGGTTGTTACAGCCTCCTTTAACTGCTTCACTGTTTTGAAATCTAAAGCACGGTGAATTCGCTGGCCTCCTGCCTGCTCAAGTACAGGGCATGCTAATCTTTGAGGTCTTGTCTCAGGATCCCTTTCCTATGGGGGTTGGGGGCCACTCAGCTGTCTCCATAGGTGGAGCTGTTCGTTGAGTAATGCCCTCTGGTGATAGAACGGTGTTAGTAGCAGCCTCCTGATGTAGCTATTTCCCTAATAGCTGTTTCTCCTCTAAGCTTTCTTCCTTTAATTTTTTTTTCCTTTGTCTGACTAGCTCGAGAGACCTTCTCTTTTGCTTGATGTAAAATGTCTTTCTCCATGGTCTGAACCTCTAACAAGTTACTTAACACTCTTTCAGTTTTTTTTTTAATAATTTCTAGTTTGTTATAAAAATAACACAACCCAATAAGATAACACAAAACAAAACTGAATCAGAATGAAACAAAATGGATCAAAAAATTTTTGTATCAACTTTCTTATTTTCTTGACATGTGCATTTGTGGTCTATTTCTATCTCTTCCTCAGGGGTGAACAACTTCAAACCTTGAGCCAATCATTTTTTGCAGTTTGCCTGAGAAAGTTTTAGGGATAGGCAGCTTGAAACAAAAACAAAACAAATCAAAACAAGAATACATTGTTTTTTAAAAGTGTCACCCATTCTCTCGCCTTTCCTTAGTTGCAAGCAATTTCACTTACCCCCAAGCTTCAGGGGTTTCCTGCACAGACCGCCAAATGCTGCAGTCTAGCTGGGCACAAATCAGAGCCACTGAAGCAGGAACAAACTTTATTTTTGAACTCCACCAGCAACTCCTCCTGAACGCCACACGGTGGCTTCTCCTGGAACCAGCCATGGGAAATATCTCCTCCAGAAATCCCTCCTCCTGCACTTCCCCAACCAATGGGAACTCTCGGGGAATCCCCAGGAATCCCCATGAGAACTCCAAAGTAGCAGGAGAACTTAAAAGTAGCGGCCAAGATGAATAGAAATGCCTCGCCTGTCAACCAATACTGTTGGCAAAATGCCAGGGGCCATACCAACTTGGCTGTGGATCTCAGCACCCCTCTAACCTGGGTGTCGAGCTAAGCTCCTCCCAACACCCAGGGATGAAAGGACCCACCATACAGGAGAAAGACCACTCTCCCCTGGGTGTCCAGGGGAGCTCAGAACCATCGCACCCAGGGGAGATGGGACTCTGCCCTACATGGGGGGAGTCCCCTCTCCCCATGATGCCGAGGGGAGCTCAGAATCATCTAATATACAGGTGAGGCAGAAGTTCTCCAAACGGTAGGGGATGGAGTCCTCTCACCCCTAAGTGCTATGGTTCCAAGCTCCCCTAGGCATCCAATGATGAGGTTACTCCACCCCACACAGAGGGGGAGAGACCCCTTTTCCCAGGGTGCCCAGGGGAGCTCCCATGCATCTCAGCCATGAATGGAGTGCCTACCCCCATACAGGGGGGGAGACCCTTCTCTCCATGTGCCATGGGGAGTTCCCAAGAATCGCAGCCAGGGATGAGGGGACTCCCCACCCTAAAGGGGTGGAGAGTCCTGTCCTGTAGGTGATGAGGGGAGCTCCCTAGCATCTCAGCCAGGGGTGGGGGGACTGCCCCCAGAACAGAGATGGGGGAGACGCCTACTCCTGGGTGGCTAGGGAAGTTTTAATACCATTGCACCCAGGTTAAAAGGGACTCCCCTTCCAGGAAGGAGACACCACAAATTGAACCTGGAAGTTGGGAGGGGGCATGGATACTACCACAACCAGGGTGGACAGGACTCCCCCTTCCAGGGAGGAGACCCCTCTAACCCCGAGTGTCAGGGAGAGATTCCACTGCACGGCACCCAGTGGGGATGGAAGCCCCCGCTCCAGGAGGGATACCACTGTACTCTGGGTGTCAGAAAAAGGTCCAACCACACCACACCAAGATAGAGGGGAATTCCCTCTCCAGGAGGGAGGTTCCTTCTACCCTGGGTATTGGGGGGAGATCCCAACCACACCCAGAATAGAGGGGACTCCCCACTCCAGGGAAGCTCTATGAACCACTGCACCAAGGGGAGAGGGTTCTCCCCCATCCAGGGGGGAGGTCCCTCTAACCTGGAGGACTGGGGAGCTCCCCACTGCACCTAGGGTAGAGGGGACTCACCCCTCCCCCTCCAGGGGGGAGGTCCCTCTAGCCTGGGTGTCAGGGGGAGCTCCCCCCAGCACCCAGGTAGACGGGACTCCCCACCTTCCCCTCCAGTGGGGAGGTCCCTCCAACCTGGGTGTAGGGGAAACTCCCCACACCACCGCACCCAGGGAAGTGGGAACATCCCCCTCAAGGAGGGAGCTCCCTCCAGCCGGGGTGTCAGGGGAGCTCACTGCACCACCATACCCATGTTAGAGGGGATTCTTCTGCTCTAAGGGAGAGCTCCCCTAGCCGGGGTGTGGGGGGAGCTACTTGCACCACCGCACCCAGGGTGGAGGGGACTCCCTCATACAGGGGGGAGCTCTCTCTAACCAGGGGTTTGGTGGGAGGAGCTCCATGCACCACCACACCCAGGGTATAGGGGACTCCCCCCCTCCTGGGGGGAGCTTCTCTAGCTGGGGTGTAAGGGGCAGCTCCGGTCCACCAATGCACCCGGAATATAGGGGACTCCCTTTCTCCAGAGTGGGAGCTCTCTCTAGCTGGGTGTGTCGGGGGGAGCTTTGTGCACCACCACATACAGAGTAGAGCTGACTCCCCTGCTCCAGGGAGGTAGCTCCCTCCAGCCAGGGTGTGGGGGGTGATCTTCATGCACCACCTAACCCAGGGTACAGCAAACTCCCCCCCTCCCAAAAGGAGCTCCCTCCTGCTGGAGTGTCGGGAGAGCTCCCCGCACCAACACAGTCAGGGTAAAGGGGACTCCCCCCATCCTGGGGTGGAGCTCTCTCTAGCCGGGGTGTCGGGGTGTCTGGGGAGCTCCATGCACCACTGCACCCAGGGTAGAGGGAACTCCGCCCCTCCAGGGGGGAGCCGGGGTACTCTTTAAAGTCTGTACCATCCTTGTCAGGTTGAGAAAAACCATCATTAGGTTTCCTGTGGGTAATTCAACCTTGCAGATGACTATTCCTCCACTTGGAAATCATTTGACTGTAAGTGAAAAACATTGCAAGAATTTTATTTAATTTTTTTATTTTAAAAATTTCAGGACATTTAAACACATGCCTGTTGTTTTTTTTTCCTTTTCGTTGATTTTTCATGAAGTTGATGGAGATAAAAAGATCAGCCTGGCAGCTTGCTGGCATGGAACTAGAGTGTTTAGGGTTTGTTTTGCCTTTTTGCAAGATTGGTCCACAAGAACTTTAAAAGGAGAAAAAAAACGATGCAAATAAATACGTTAGAAACGTATGTCCCATCTTTTTTTATTTCATTTTTAGAATAAGGTTTTCATACCTTCTTTTATTTTTACATTCTATGATACCACACTATAATGTTGGCCACATCAGAGACAAACTAAATTAGCTATCCTGACCATATGGAAAGGAAAAGCTTTACCAGCTAAGGAAACAAATTTAACTCAGGCAAAAAGGCCTATGTGTTTTAGAGGTTTAAAAAAATGTTGCTAAGTACATAGTAGGGGGATATAACCCACCTGCATAAGTAAAATTTGAAAAGAGATTTGGATTCTCCAAAATAGCGGTCTCTTTTCTTGGCGTCATTCAGGAATCACCCATATTTGAAGTGTCCTTCTGTTGTATGCTATCATCTGGATGTATTTGTGAGGAAATGCAAAATCAAAATCCCCTTGAAAGGCCATCCATTGCTGTCTCTGCCTCCAAAAAGAATTAAACTAACCTTTCTGTATTGATCTTATCCCATTATAAAAACATGCTTCAACACTCTTAACACAAGAAAACTTCTCCCCTAATATCTTTTTTTTTAATTGAAAAAGACATGTCTTTGTAGAGAAAGAGATTTTTGTTTCATTTTACAAAGGCCAATAGTGTCAAGCATTTCATAGAAGCCGTAGGCTATCATTGTATATTACCTGGAGAGAAACTTCATAAATTCACCATGTAAAATTGATGACTACTTCAGAAATGTAGCAATCTTAATTTTTCATATCAACCACAGCAAAAACATAGAGCTCACAGAAGTCAACCACATGTTTCTAATACCACAAAGAGTAGAGAAATATCTGTCTAATGCTGGACCACTTCAGGTGTGTGTGTGCAGTTATTTACAATGATTGAGAACATCAGATTATATGCGCAACCCATGAAAACAAGCCAAATAGATTGGTAGAGAAGTTTCAATCAAAAGAAAGTTTACTTGTGTGTGAAGTCTTTTCTATCAACTTGACTATATTTTTCAACACAAGATCATTTGACTATGCTGAAGTTAAAAAACAACTTTATTTCATCAAAATGATAGTCAAATATATAAGTGAAGGCATATGTTTTGATAATTTTTCTATAAACTATGGAATGGCTTTTTTCTGGACACTCCTACTAGCAGACATTTCACCAAAGTTCATACCAATTACTAAAATTACTGGAATGTATTCAAGATGTGTCTTCATATTTTTTTGTACTAACAGAGGTGGAATTACAATAATAGTTTCCTTTCCCAAATCATGAACCACTCACTGTTATCATCCTCTAGACTAGAAGATAACCTCCCAACTTTAAGACACCAAGCTGGTGGAACATCTTTGAAGGACCCTATTATTCTCCTATGCTAAAGCCAATTATTTGCCCCAAATGAAAAGAACTACTCAAGACAAATAGAATTGGTTGAGAATATATGGATTTCTTAGGTAATATTGACACATAGATTTTCCAATTAATTTTTGTTTTATTATTAAAATAACCAGAGAAGACAGATTTTTTAATACCAATTAAAGGACCATCACAGCCTCCAGTTGTTATGTTTGTCAGTAGGACATAGTGCTAATGCTTTGAATTACATAAATAAATACTTCTTCTCTATTATTTCTTGGGACTTCTTAGTGTTTGTATTTAACTCTAATCATTGTCGTAGTCCAGTTTATGATCAAGCATAAAAAATGAGTGTGTTTCCTCAAAAACACATGATGTGATTCACATTATCAATGTAGATGAATTCCACTGAAGGTGTATATCAGCATGAAACAACTCAGCCACCAACACAGTCAATAGATCATCTGTGTGTTATTAGGTAAGATATTATGAAGTGGACAAAGAATGGCCATGTTTTTTTTTCAAGGAAGAAAAATAACTGTTAAAAATGTAAATAATATCACTGAATATGCTGTATTTTCTCTCTGCTCTAGTTAAATAAGCCAGATATCAAAAGTGAGGGTTTTTTTTTTATATAATTTAGAGCATCCTTTTTAAACAAAGGGATTAAATTCTTGCAATGGCCATTGAAAAGAAAAAAAAAGAAACTAGAACTTAACTTGAGAAAAATCAGTTTTTCCTAAAACAAGGTTTGAGAAAAAAAAATATAAATAAATAATAGGTCTGTCTTCTGGTGAAAAAATCTTGAAAATATCTTTAAGGGATACACTAAAATTCTTATATTTTATTTTTTTGCAATGTCCTAAATAAAAGTTAAGAGCAGACATACATTCATATGCACACACACAATGCAGGATAATCTACTTATGTACATGTTCTTTGTTCAAAATGGTCAGAATCGCTTACAAAATTGTTTATGGAGGGCATCAATTTCAGGATACAAACATACATAACAAAGCATATACATAACAGGGCCCAGCCATATATAATAATCTTACTACTTTGCTATATGATATAATATTTGTACCAGGAATATTTAGAAAACTTCATTCAGTGAGTGGGGGGATAAAAAATTATAACATGAAAATTGCACATTTTTGTAGTAGTTGAAGTTCAATAATTCAACTAAGGAAATTTAGGACCATTAATGAATATTGAATGAAAATATTATTAAAGCTTATTAAAAGGTAGCTACAGTTTGGCAGCTACAGTTGGTCCAGATTTGAAAGTGGCAACTCAGGAATCTCCTTTTTATTATTAGATGTTGTCTTTAATGAATGGATCCCTAAAAAAATCAAATAAATAAAAGCTGAGAGGCAATAATTTTGATAACACAGATGTTAATTTTACACTGTGGATCAGGCCCTCTTCTATATCCTTTGCATATAGTAATCCATGAAATTCATAAAATAATCTGGGATTTGACATTTTACAAATGAAGAAATGTACAAACAGAGCAGGTAAAGAGCTATCTAATAAACTATTAATTTTTATGTATGGAGCAGGCTTTGTGAGAAACCATTGAATAAAAAATAATAAAATACAGAATTAAATCTTGGGGGAAAATCCACTAATTCTTACCATGAAAGTGGAAAAATCATTGAGTTCTTAGCTGGTGCTGTTCATCCTTGCCATTATCCTTATCTTGAAGTGTGAGAGAAAGCACACACAATAGAAACAAATATTCCAAAGATCTCTTAGATGGTCTCACTCAAGTGCCTACAAGTTTAGCTGTACTTTCCCTTTACTTTTGTTACATGTACTGATGCCTACACCAGAGTGTAAATTCTCACAGCTGATTGTCTACTTTTTGATCTTCCAGTATTATTTTGTGCCTAAGTGTTGATTGGGGTATTAATAAGAAATCTTTTCATTTGTCCTTCAAATCATTCACATTATTTGTATGTATACAATACATAATTTAATTCAATATTATATGAATTGATGAAATTAGAATGCTCAAAGAAAGGAAAATGCTGTTTGTATGGAAACCAAAGTCAAATGCTTTGGAAGAGTTGATAAAGGCGGTGCTATAAGGAATTGTTCCAAATTGGGTATGGGCAAGACATCTGTGAAAAGCTGGAAAAAAAAGCTCTAGAAGGAATCTGCATTTAGTTTAGTTTGTATGGATTATTGAATTTTTACTCTAAAGAAAGAAAAAAATAGAAATTATAATCATTAAGTTATAAATAGATTTGTAGAAGAGAGTACAAACCCCCAAGTTTCAACGCTCATGCAAAAAAAGGCTTCAGCCCTACACAAAGTTGTTGGCAAGTAAAATATATATATATATATATATATATATATATATATATATATATATATGTGTGTGTGTGTGTGTGTGTGTGTGTGTGTGTGTGTGTGTGTGTGTGTGTTTTAAACTTAACTTATAGACTTAGAGAGTTATAATGTATCTCTGATTATAGGATTCCTCAGTTCACTTTTTAAAGTAATCAAGCAACCATCCTAATGTTTACAGTTAATTGTATTTCTACAATGTCTGATGATTAGATCTAAATTATATACTCACTTTATTTATAGTTTGCTTGCATGTTTAATATTGAGTAAACAATCAGAATTTTCACAAAGGCCAGAGCCAGTTTTAACTATTTAAAGTTTTAATTCAATTATGTTATAATGCAAATATAAATATCTGCATGAAGACACTTGAATTTTTAGTACATTTTATGGCATGTCAAATAGAGAATTTTCTTCCAAAAAAAGTTTTGGCAAACTAGTAATTTAGGGAACTTCAGACTACATAGTCCTTAAAAAGTCTCTGGGTAGACTGTGAAATTGTCTCATAGGCCTCCATAATTTAAATTTTTAAAAGAAACATCTTGATATTTATTTTTGTCTTTTTTTTTCTCCAAAGCCACTATTCTTTTTTTACAGATTATATTCAGTATGTGTTGAAACACAAAAATTGCAGGCTTCTATAACTGGTACATTTATTAATAAGCCCAGGCCTGTACCCGATGGGCAGGTGAAAATGTGATTATGAGGTGTATGGAGATGGTTCCATCTCTGTTAATACATGTCTCTCCAGGTTACTTGTGTGTCTGTTATGCTCATGAATTCACTTCATGATTATCCTTGAAGGCACTTAAAGAGGCGATCTTACAATGTAAAAAGGTCTACAGACGAGAAACTGTTTCCTCTTTAAACACAATCACAATAAATGTTTCTCCCTGTTTCCTAACAATCAAATAAACAGAAAGATGGCAACATTTTCCCTGGCAGGTTTAGAAAGTTTGATGCTGAAATATTAGTTTGCACATCTAGAGCTAAAGTGAGTTTGCTATTTAGTAGGTAAAATGCAAATGGAGGCTTAGGTTGTACCCTGCTACACCATTATTTTGGGAAATACACATGGGGTAGACAAAGCCAAACCCCATCCAAGTGGTAGAATTCCCCACATATTCATTTGGGCTGAAACCTTCAAATGTCAGGTGCCTGGAGAGCTCATTTAGTGAAAGGGTTATCTCTGCCAACCAGTCAGTAGTTGATTTTTTTTCCCCACCAGAAGTTGTGAAATATTATTTATGTATGTAGAAGACAGGGGCTTCCTGCCATTGCTGTTTACTTGTGGGTTTGGGCAAGTTTCCTCCTTTCCAGAAAGCAAGTTTTCCATAAAAGCAACTTTGCAACAGCCCCACTCCTTTTGTTTGGTACCTCAGGCAAAAAGCTTTCCATGGCATTGAAATCATTTTCATTTAAAAACAGGGAGCTCAGATGAACCTGTTCTTTATTGAAAATACAAAAGAGAGAGAGGAGGAGAGAGGCAGTAAGGTATCCTTGGTTAACTTTTTAGTTATTTAAAAGTAGCTTGTTGAAGATTGAATATTTCTATGTTTCACTAGAGCCTTTAAATATAAAAGAGATATGAGACTATATCTGACACCATCAGGCATATTATATTAAAATTTATGAACAACTTCATCAAAAACCACTTTCCCTCTCCTGCATAGAGACAGATTTGTTCTGACATAAATGTTACATGGCTGGTTGCAGCCTCAGATTAATGCGAACACCCTGGCGATTCCTTTTAGACGTTATTTTATGAAATAATACCTGTCAGCTGCTGCCTGATCCTAGAAAAAAGGGCAGGTTTTCCAGGTCATCTTGCCATCTGTCAGCTAAAGCTCATCTGTCCCTCCACATTACCACCTGATCTGTGCTAACAGGCCTCACGGGGAGGCCTGCTTCATTGGCCCAGTGGGAACCAGGGAAAGAGACTGCGTGAGGACATCACCTGTGATGCTGAGATTTAATTATCGCTGAACTGATGAAGATGTGCACGCAGATTGAAATGCTTTTGAATAAATTCATGGAGCAGGATATGCTCTACCTAGCTCTCTGGTTCCCCCTCCCTTCATTTTCTCCCTCTTTACCCCCAACCCTCAGCCAAGTGTGCTTACTATTTCCAACAAAGTCCCCCTATAGATATTTGCAAGTGTACCCAGGGAAAAGACAGACACACATACACACACATGCACACACACACACACATGCATGCCCAGACAACTAAATATTCTCACCAAAGCACCAAACTAAAGTTAAAGAACAAACTACATACTTGGAAGAAAATTTGCCTCTGCCTTTTACAGCAAGCGTGATTATTTTCTGCCAAAGTTCCCTGTTATCAAATTTTAAAGCCGTATTGATTGTTGCTGGCTTGAAAATCAGATTTCATTGTGGGGCCAGCTTTTGACCTAGGGTTTTACTCAGTCTGTGACGACACCAGTGCAGAGTTACCTGGGGTCTCCTGTGGAGAGTTAATGTGAGAGTTCACAGTGGAAGTGGAATGTGGTAGAATATAAAAGGTAGAGAAGGGCTTAGAAAGCCCCCGGAAACCCCTGTGACTATGGGCTCCCTCACCGTCCTCTGAATCAATACCCTCCACAAAAGTTATTACAGGTCCAGGCCTTTTTGCCTTCAAAGCCGCTTAGGCAGTATGTGGCATTAATTCTCTCCTGTACAGAAACGTAGTTGATAATCACCTGGCAGAGAAAAGGATTGAGGACTGGAACAGCAGATTTCCTCACAGATTACAGAATAAAACCTAGTTGCTTGGGATAACTCAGGATAATTAACTGTACTGAAATACATTACCCTCGTTGATTTATACCCATGTGATACCTTTGTTAGATGCAACCACAGAGAAACATTTATGCCATTATGTGAGGCGAGATCTGATTTCTACCCTGTTCTAAACATGCTAGGCAGCACAATACCAGTTTTTATTTTCCTGGTTTTGGGGAGCCTGCCTTCAGTCTGGAGGCCAATTATTAAGCAAGCACTTAACTCAATTGACTCCTAATTATAAAGTTACAAAAGAAAATCATACACTGCAACCAGTTCCTTTTCCTGCCACCTCATGAACACAATTGCTTGGTGCTCAACTGCCCTTGACCACATGGCTGTCAGAAGTTACAGAATTTCATTCCCACCATTGCTTTCAGAGCAGGATACTCCTTCCTAAGAAAAGGAAGATTTGGAATAGCTGAAGAAGACCCATGGGTTTTTCTAGCACAACCGTAAACCGAAATTGTATATTTCCTTTTTTTTAAGAGAAATCATGAGCAAACATTGCCTTAATTCACATTTCAAAAATAATTACCATGGATCTAAGACATTTATCATGTTGTCATTGGAACCTGGGAAAGGTTATTCTTGTGGTACTTCAGGTCACAAACAGGAATGTATTATTAGAAACTAACACACAGGCTATCCAAGAGATTCCTGAGGGTAAAATAGAGGTCCACTGGCTTCAGAAAAAGATAACAGAAATGAATTAGGTAACAGGAGCCCACAGAAACTTATCAGGCTCTGAGTGGTCAGTTTCCAAAGTAACTTCTATCCATTACTTTACACAGGACTTATGAGAAAATGTGGGAAAGTCACAATTATATTTTTCCAAGTATTTTTATTCTCTGAGATTATATAGAATTTTTGAGGCTATTATTTTCAAATAATTTCAAGAAAAATTTAAATATGACTATAATATACATTATATTTTAAATATGTATAAAATCTAAATAGAAAGTTATATAGTAATGTTTTAAGGAAGAATTATTGTACATTGTATATTTGTCAATAGATATAAATATTTTTGTTAGTAGACTTATTACACTTTACATTCTATTGAGTGCTAAATTCTACCTGTATTAAATGAGCATGCTACTAGAAAGTCAGAGTTAAGTAATGAGCATGTCTCCATAGTATATACCGTGTAGCTGCCAGTACAATTTACATGTATACTCTATTTACAGGAGACAAATGAGATTTATTTTGGATAGCTTTGGGTGAGTGGGGTTGCCTCAGCAGCTTGAAGTAATGCTATGAAATCAGCAAGTAGAGAGGGATGAGGAATTAATGAAGCATAAATAGAAAACTAATGAACCTACTGAGAGTTTTTTCACTTTTTTGGTTTTGGGGGAGTATAGAAAAAATTATGTATAGCACACGTAGCTTCTTAATATGATTCTGACCTCTGGGTGACCAGTCAAGTTTTCAACAAAAATCATTATCTATTTTTTCATTAAACAGTAAGAAAAAAAAAAAAAATATATATATATATATATATTAAAGTAACACACATACACGTGCCTCTCAGAATGGTAATCTTCATAGATAAATATTATTAAAAACTCAAGTTATGCTTCAAAATATAGACAATATAATAAATATGTATCTAGGAAATGGAGGAGCAGAAAGGAAGGAAATGAGAGGTTAGAATTAAGTGTGGATCTGTTTCCAGACATATAATAGCTTTTTCACTTGTGTTACCAAATAAGTTACTTTCTTCAAAAGAGACTACGTAAAGTATGTTTTCTTGTATAGGTCACTGGCCCTATATAGTTTTGTGTTTGTGAAAATAAAAATCAAAAATTGAAACTAGCTAAAGCAGCCTAAAATATCTAGATAGCTAAAATTAGCATCCTCTTTCTTTTACCTAGATTATAAGATTGAGATTATTATAAATTTTATAATTCAGGGATTTAAATATTCAATATTGCATTTTATTCCTTAAACTGGAAATTATATCACTGATAGTGACTTATCCACTAGACAGGCATTATTAATATTACCAATAAGAATGCAATTTATCCATAATTTATCTCTTGAAAAACTCTCCAGATAATTTACAAGAAATTTTATGTTATTACTTAATTGGTACTTAAAAAATACAAAGTGATATTTGGGGGAAGGCCATTAAAAGAGGTGTATTTCACAGGACTGTCTTCCCAGTTTGAATGTAATTAAAACAGAAAGAAACACTTCAAATTGCTATTACTATAAAGTCATCCTGCTTGTAGGAAGAACAGTCCACTGAGTATGTCCATTCTGCAAGCATTGCTTCTCAGTAAACTTTGTCAATATTGGCACTCTTATGTGCCAGAGGGTAGAAACCAACAGGGTCATGTTCAACCTGCTTCTATGGTTGGAAGACAGCAAACATTATCTAATGCTTTTCAAAAACCCCCACCTCTTTTTAAATTGAGGTTATTAATTACTGATGCATCTATACAGTGATCACTAAATGAGCACACAATATACACTATGACAACTTAATTAGAGCTTTCAAATGGACTTCTCTGCTCATCCATTGTGACAAACACTTAACTTCCTTACAACTTTAAGCTACAGTCTCATTACCATTTTGCATAAACTAATAGATACTTAAAGATGAAAGCAACCATAAATATGCTAGTCTGTGAGGCATGGAAAGATGTCCAAGGTGACTCAAGAGGTGCTGACAGCCAAGATGAGAACAAAATTAAAAAGTGACTTTCTTCCTTATTGGAAAGTTTGAAAAAAATAAAAATAAAAAGACTGAAAACCACAGATCCAGTACTGTAATTGTGATTACATGGGAAAAGTAGTAAGGCCAGAAAAATTGTTTACAGTGTAAGCATGGTTCTAGATGAAACCTGGCTTTGTATTATCAATGCCTTACCTCCATGACACCAACCTCATATGATACTTTTATAATAATAATGATAAAGATAAAACAACAGAAATGGAAATATGAAGGTGTTTCCCAGGTAATAGAAGCCATGTTTCAGTAAATTTATGTAGTACAATGAACCATATAGTACTTCACATTTTGAAGTGTTAATTGTACTTCACATTTTGAAGTGTTTTTTATATGTAGAGCTGAGGAGACTGTACAATCCCACATTGGGTTGTAAAATGTATTTTCAGAGAGTGATAAAACAGCTTACTGATTGGTAGGTTTCCTTGCTATACTTTGTGACAAGGTGAAGATAAAGTAGTTCTGCCTGTATCATATCCTTAAGAAGATGTTTGTAAAGTGGTCAAGAATTATCATTCTGGGAGAAGAGAGGCATGAAGACAGGATGGTATTGAGAACAAGAATGGAAAATTGCTGTACTTTGTCTGAAAGACACTGGATCATCTAACAGCCATAATTTGTGAACAAAACCAAACATAAATAACAAAAGCTCAACATACCTTTAGCATATAATGTGAACAATATAGTAATTTTAATAATATATACTTGTTGACATTAAAAAGTTTTATTATTTATTAAAGAATGGTCATTAAACTATAAGAATATCAAAGAAGACTTCAAATTGAAGAAGAAAAGTCAATAAAAAGATTGCATTTCATCTTGAACAGGTTTTTAACAGGCAAGGAGGTGAAAGAAATTTCAAGAGTGATCATTTACTTTGTCAATAGATATTTTTGAGATTCTCTTCTAACACTGACCTAGAACTAAAAATTTAGTGGTGAACAATACACAGTTCATGACATCATAGTGTTGATGTTCAAACTTGGAAGAAGGGTATTCAGTCAATAATTAAATCTGCAAATGTTTTCAGAGAGAAAAACACACCATACAGTGGTAGCACACAAGTGATTACCTACAGAAGATCTTCTTGCCATATTAAAGCACATGACATAGTGTTAAAGACTATTTTTAGCAGTACCTATTCTGGAGGGTCAAAAAATGCTCTCCTAAGGAAGATATATATATATATTAGGAAAAGAGAATAAGTGGGCAAGCACAAGAGAGAAGAGAGTCTGAGAGAATTACAGCTATAACATCTCATCGGAATGCCCTGTGGCAGGAGAGAGTGTGACATCTTTGAGAAACCTAAAGATATAAATGGAAAGAAAGATATGAAATAAGGAAGGCAGAGTATGGTAATACATAAGGCCTCTGACATAGGCAGAAATCAGGTGTTTCAGGTCCTTATTAGTTGAGCAAATGTGTTTCATTGTTTACTATGTGCCCATGAGATGCCATTGATGGTTTTGGCAGAAGTATGACAAGTTAGTCTTGAAGAACATGGTACACAGCAGGGTACACTGACAGATGAGGATGATTCCAATCAAAATATGAACCACAACACAAAAGTTCCAAGGAACATATGAGCTTTTCTCACATTCTATTAATTGATATTGTCAAACTCTTTATCTTCAACACTGCACCTTAGACACTGTCAACTTCTGTGTTAATTTGTCCCTTAAAATTTTTATCAAAAATCAAAGATGTGTACTGATGACCTCATCAAAACAAAGGTGAAATAATACTACATATTCAGTTTATTTTTTGCTGAGTTTGCTATTCATCTATGTTTGAGAGCAATGAAAAGAACCTAGATAGTTATATTTTTATTGTTTTATTTTCCAAAATTTCTCCCATTTTAACTGTTTTAAAACTTTTTAATAAAGAGTATCAACAGACTCATTAACCCATCCAGAGGTTATTCTCTGGGTCATGACTACATTTTAAAGAATATCAACGAGTGTTAACTAATGGCCATTTTGAATCAGAAACATATTATCGTCTCTTTATGGGTTTTCATAAGTTAAGTTCCCCACTCAATTGGGCCACAGCAACTACAGAAACTATTATTTAATGATGTTATGACAGACCAGAAGAGTATGATTTGATGAAAAGGAACATATTGGTGTTTAAAATAAGCACTATGCAAAGACTGTAAAGTAAAAGGAATTTAAGTATTTTTTTTTCTTTAATTTACCATGGCAACTCCAGGCCCCTGAATGGTTTCATGAACTTCATCCTAAAGGAAAATATCCTGGAATATAACTCATCCTTTGGGATATTTCTTGCTTTTCTAAATGTGCATCAAGGCCCAAAGTTAAAGCATTTTCTGCCAAGAAATAGAAATCCCTCAATACCCAGTATTCCAAGAGCACGCTACACTGCCTTCAGTACAGTGATTACAATTGTTTCATGGGTATGACTCTTTGAAATACATGAATTATCTCTTGATTTCTCACATTTAACAACAGAGACAATGAAAAAAAGTGAGACTTTGACTTGCCCAAAGTTAGAAGGTGGAAGTGGGAAATTCCTGAAATGTCGTTGCCGATTCCCTGAAGGTAGGTCTGTGGAAATTTTCAATGCTGCCAAAAGTAAATGGCAAAAGACTCCTTTGGGACAGCTTGAATACAACCTATATAGGAAGAGAAGTAGATACAGACTCTAGGCAAGAAAATACAACTGGGGCTCAGATGACAATTCTCTAAACAAGGTTTGCCAATCATTTCATCTCCACATGCAGAGTAATTGTGCAGAGTGTTGGTTTATGTGAAAAAAAATGATTAATAAAAATAATAATAAAACTTATATGGACCAAGGTAACATACATTTTAAACCTTATGGCAAGTTTATAAATAGCAGATTTTGGATCATTTGTCATGAGGCATACATTTTCAAAATATTTTTTAATGAATTATTAAAATCACTCAATCCAACATATTATGAATGAATAGAAGATATGAAAGTAGCCACTGTATTTGACATATAGGGATCTTATATTGACTACAGACAAAAATTAAAAAGAAATGCAACATGATCCTGGAGGGTTTTTAAATTTTTTTATTTTTACTTTTTCATAGATAAGAAGTTGTGACAAAATTAAGAATATTATGAAAACTAACACTTAATCAATAATAAGCTCTACAATGCATTATACCCAGGAAGTCATCGTGGTTATAAAATTTCACTAATTTAAATTTTTCTTAATGAGCAGATCCACCTTACAATGCTTCATCTTCACTTGGAATGTTTAGAGAATTCTTCTACAGTTATTGGCAATAGGTACCTATAAAGTCATATATTTAATGAATTGATTATTCAACTTATCAAAAAAGGAGAAATGACATTCTGTGTAATTAGATGAAATCTGAAAGCTGAATATAGACAATCACTATTAACTGCTTTCTTCTTCGAAATGTCTGCTTTCTGCCTTGAATGGTCATCTTTGAAATAATCTCCCTGTAAAAAGTTTCACAGTGACATGAAGAGTCCTGTGTGTATGAGTCATCTTTATTTCTTGTAAGAACAAGAATCAGATTTCATATTCCTCAGTCTGAGCAGTTATGATTCCAAGGTGGACTCAAGAGATGCTGGTAAAGATGATTCCATTTAGTGATTTATGCAAAGTTAATGTACCACGTAACTTATGGGTTAAATGTCATTTCCCATAAACTCTAAGAGCATTGGGCTTTCTGGGACTTTCTTGCCTCTGCCATTGCTTAAAATAAGCAGTGTAGGTAGGGTCTAAGAAGCTTTCAGTTCTGTGCCTTTGTATTTGCTACCTCGGCTTGTCATAAATACATCCAACCTATATTTCCATCTGCAGTGTTGTTGATTTCCTCTGGAAAACACTGAGGCACATTCAGTTCATAGGCACAGATGACTGGGTTAAGCACTCCCTCCAAACATAATGCTGTGTATGATTGAATGCAAATGACCAATTCTGATCATCACTCACACAGTGGAATGGAAATAAGAGTTGCCGAGCAATGCTGAATTTTCTGGTTCATAAACAGATAGAAAATAACAAACCTACTATATTGAGTTTTATGTGCAGTTTGGCCACAAAACAAACTTTTTTTCCGTTGGAACATTTAATGAGAAGCATCCCTCTCATCGTACTTCCATTTTAGATTTAAACTTCCCTATCTCAGATAATCAGTTGCTCATAATAAATTGAAAAATCCTTAAAATTTTTTAAATGGTTTCTGGAATCTAATTATACAGGATTTTTGACCTGGCTATACAGATAATGTTAACACAGCTTTAATACTAAACAAGCCTGAACATGTGTGCTCTTGACTTTTATTAAACTCCTACTGAAGAAACAGATTAATTGGAGGCTGATTCACTGGTGAACAGGCGTTAAAGACAGAAGGACCTTCTCACATTTTGTTCTGTTATCCAGGCTTATGCCATCTAGGTTGGCAAGGAGATCCCAACTGTAGTGTTTTGAAATATAACTGAAAGAAATTGTAGAATAACAGGTGCAAAAAAAGCAAGCCACTTATAAAATGTTGATCTGATTCCTTCCTTTTTTCTCTTGCCAAATGGACACCTGATACTTTATGGACTCAGGTACTGCCCAGATAGCATTTCCAATAATAATAATACTGTGTGGAGGCAACTATGGAAGCTTGCAGCTGTCATAATTATTCCTTATACCATTATTACTGTTTTCTTCCTTTGGACAAATTTTTTAACAAGAAGATGGGTCCAAGCTGTATTAACCATTTCAGATAGTCTCAAAGTACATTAAGATGAAAGGATATTCTTTCCTTGGCAGCTGTGCTTCTATCTATAAAAGCTGGAATTTTACCCCCTGATTTCCCTGTGCTGTTTAATGGTTTTTAACCTGTAAGATAGGCAAGGCAAAATAATAGCAGTAACAATAATGGAACTAAAACTGAGTCCCTAGTGAGGTGGAGAACAACACTACAGTGTATTTGTGGAGAACATTGTGGTTTATGGGGTTTTCCCAGGTATTACCTCATTCCTAATACCTCTGTAAAATAGGGGTCACCAGATTTTTACAGCTGAGAAAATTTCCTCTTAACAGGTTTAAGAGACTTCCTAGAGTAGCAAACAGAGCAAGTGAGGCAACCTTCACACCAGCACAGAACATTTATCTTCAGCTCAGCTCAAGGCTTGAGGAAAGTACTTCCTGGACAGCGCCTCAGTCCTTCTCTGTCTAAATTTTTTTCACTCTCAAATAAGGACACTAGTGGAAAGGTGTTCTTTAAGTCTTCCTTCCGTCTTCAAAATGTGATTGTCACCTTTAATTATAAATCACTGGAAGTATAGATATAAGCAACAGATTATACCTGTTGCAGCATGACTCTAGGCAACAGTGAGCTGTTCAGACTCTGAGTGTGGCTTTGAGTCACACTCACGTGCAGATCACATTCCTTGGTGCTTCTGTGAGCTGGTTGCTTCTTGACAGAGCTCCATGAGTATCATCATTTTCCTCTGTATAAATATTTCTGTATAAGATATGAATATAAATATTGAGACAAGTGCCTTAGTATAAGAATTTCCCTGTTACATTATTTTAAGCCCCAACTGTTAGAAATCAAATATTACTATAAGAATTTGGGCTGGTTACACAACTCCTCACATTTCAAGTTGTTCAGGCTCAGTGTAAGGAAAGAATACAGTACATTGATTGGAAGAGTGGGAGGCGTACATCAAATTATTTTATTTGTAAATAGAATAAATTTTATTACTTTGAAAGGCCAAAAATATTGGTTAATTATTTGTTGGTTTGCTTATCTAGACTCTGAATCTTTCCATAAAGTGGATAATCAGCCAAAATCATTACTTTCATATTGTAATTAAGTGCCTGAGATCACCTGATAGATTATTAACTACAATATCAAAACATTCAAGTGCTATGAACATTATCATACCAATTAACTTCAAATTAAAATGTATATGCATCCAGTTGAAATGAACCCACAATAGCTAAGAGAATAAGTAAATACTAGGTGAGGCCTTTATTTTCAGGAAATACTGTCAAAAATATTATGGTTGACTAATTTTTCCTATCTTTCTTTAATGTATGGAGTTGTTGTTTAACTCTTCTTTTTCAGATTCTATGCTGGATAACAAAAAGTTAATATGAAATACAATAGAGTGAATCAAAGGGTATTGTCTCATCTCAGTTACTAGTAGAGGAGTCCTGTAGGCTCTTTTGTGTTTGCTATGCATTAGCTGATTGGAGACTTTCTGAATTTTGACTACATTTCAATGGAGAATGAAAGTCCAAGAACTAAATGAACTTTTTCATATCAACATTCCAAGCCTGGTAAAACTGTTCTGCTTGCTAAATGATGTTATAAATATTAGTTTCTTCTAAAATTACTAGTGCCAGGTGCATTCCATTTCTCATGTCATATAATATTCTGTTACCAGTGTTCACTGTTTAAAAGAAGGTTTAAAGAATGTGCAGGCAAAAAAAAAGAGTAAAGATATTTAAATGTGACAACTGTATTTACATAACCTACATGGTAGACACTGAAGAGTAGGATTGATTTTTTTTTCTTTTTCAGTCTCATCTTTGTTTTGTTTAGGTAGCAGAGGGTAGATAGAGATAGAGATGTATAGTTATGAATGAGCTATTGTCTTCATCATAAATAGATAGAAAAGTATAAATAGATAAATCAGTTTCAAAACTAATGCTATTGTTTTTTGTTAGTGCACTTCCCATGCATAAAATCTCAGCACTCAAGATGTCCCCATAAAATCTTTCACTAAACCTTTGTTTTAAAGTATTTGAAAGGACATCATTCCATGTGGGAATATTACATACAGCCACTGATTCAGCAGTAACTGAGAACTTATGTACAAAACATTCTTTACATATTGACAAATATTTCTAAAAAATGAATTGGTATTTTTTGTTGTTGAATGTTTCATGAGTGACCTTTACCTCTGTAGACATATGCAGTTTTCAGTTTTTTGGGTGAGACTTTCAGAATATTTTTTTAGAGTGTTCAATGTTAGCAGTGACATTTCTACAGTGATTTCAGAGCCTTGTAGTTTAGAATATTCTATTTTCTTTATTTCTAATTACTTATACCACCCTCATTTTAAATCCTGTGCAGATGTAATTGACAGTGATGATATACAATATGTATGAAATGAGCTTTTCCCTATTGGTGGTGAGTGTCATGCAAGACTCCATTGCAATATTTACAGTTAAACTAAACTTTTTAGAATGAGCAAAATTGCATTTGTTTTGCAGATTTGCTCATCATTAAATGTGAAACATTTCACATTTGTCTTTTTGAGTAATTGGCTTTTTAAAATGATATGGTGCTCTGAACACTTGTTATGTGGATAGGTCTGACGTTGTATCCCAGAAATCCATATGCCGTATAGACAGAACAGAAGAAAGGTATTCACAAGCATGTCACAGATTTGACTAAAGCAAGCCAAAAACCCAAGTGCCATGGCGTTAACAATAGCACCAGATTTACTGTCACAATCACAATCTGTGCTGCATCACAGACAGAAGGAGAACTTTTGATAGGTAACACCTCAGTGTTTTTTTAAATCTTTTTGGCAAATTATCATTTATCATTATATTTTTGCCTGCCATCTAATATTATTACAATGATATAAAAAATAAAAAATAAGTTTATTAGGCCTCAAAAAAGGATTGACTTATTAGTCAAGGCATGTAGGATGAGAGAGGGAGACAGAGAGACAGTGAGAGAGAGACAAATATTCTGTTGTTTTATTACAGATCAAACTGAAGCTGGAAAAATAGAAAACAGCTAAGATACTCGTGAGGATTTTAGCTTCTTTTGAGTTCACAAAAGGAAAGGGCTTATTAGTGACAGAGAAAACAAAAGGATCACCCTTCTTCAGGACTTGAAAACTCTGTTGTTTCAAAAATATGTGGTTCCCTGGGATAAAAACTCCCAGCTAATTTTATTTTCCAAATTCGAAGGGGGTGGGTGAGAATATTTTGAGATGAGAAATTGCCCAAGCCTTTCTGGTCTGTATGCACTTCCCCAGGATGCAGAGATGAAGAGACCATGGTTCACAGGATGCCCCAATAGGTACTAAAACAAAATTTACAAAATCACAGCTTGATGCAAAGTCTCATGTTGGGCTGATTGAAGGAAAAACTAGAAACACTGCACAGAGTTTCCTGGCATCAAAAAGAGAAACATCAGCTGATTGTTTTTGTTAATTGAAGGCCACTTTGGGACCTCAGTGAAAATATTCTTTTCACCTATTTTTTAATTGTCTACCTGGCTGAGAGACTTTTGGAGGACAGCCTTCCTAAGGACTTAGTTTCTTGTAGAACAAATTATCCTAAAGTTATACAGTTTTGTTAACCTAATCACATATATTAAAGCTAATTTCTCAAAGATTTAAATGGAGATTCAAGAAAAAAACATTAAAAATAATAATTAACAAGATGCAAAGCTATTCAAAGCTAGATGGAAACAAAGGAATGTTAATCCATCAATTAACTTTAACCTGGTTGACTGAACTGAAGAAATTTTTATATTTGGAGTAAATCTAACATCTTCTTAAAGAAAGTAAATAATGTGATTTTTATCCTCAAACCATGTTTTCCCTACCAAAATTATATATTTTTCTTTAATTTTTGAGCCTTGAAATCAATAGGACTGATGATTTCTATGCTGTGCCATTCTAGATACCTAGGCCTGCTATTTTCTTCTCAGCCTTCCACTTGCCAAAGCCAGTCCTCCCTAAAGTCCTGAGTATGATTTCCTGTGGACCTCTTTCAATGCACATGCTTCACTTTCATGGGACTTAATATATTTCTTCTAATTTTCAAACGATCAACTCAATTTTCAGTTACTAATCACTAACTCATAGATAGATTTAAGTATTGTGAGAATTAGAAGCGAATGATAATTGTTGCTCTCAAAAATATATCTGTTGTTACTAAGGAGCAAACAAGAAACAAATATAAAACCACCTAAGAAAAAAAATAACAATTCCCTAAACTTCTTTGAAAAAAATTGCATAATGCATGATTATGGGAAAGTTATGTTCATACAAAGATAAATTTTATTATAAATGAGATACTAAAACCATAAAAGGAAACCTAGAGTTTCAGGAAATATCAGGGGAAGTGTGCGCATGTGTGCGAATGCACATGTGTGCACATAGAATATATGTGTGTCTAACTTTAAAAGCAAATTGTATCAAATTTCATAAAATTACCATTCCAGAAAATCACTCACTATTATTGTTGAGTTTCTACTCTGAGCACATAAAGCCAACATAAATGGAACTTAAATGTTTCACCAGTAACAACAATTCAGACAAAACTCACTTGGGAGCTCTAGAATAAGGATCACATAAATAGTACTGGTATATGAAGGTTTAAAAAAAGTGGGAGCTATTTTAAAAGGTGAGAGTATATTGAAATTTTTCCAATTTCTATTCAGAAGCTTTGTCATCTTAACCTTTTATGGTCTTGCAGTTGTATTATGGAGAAACATGATGCAGCTATTACATTAAAACTATGAAATGATCAAGGAATTGAGAGAGAGGGAGCCCAGAGTTAACACAGGGTCAAACCTTGGTGTGAGTAAATAGAAGGTGAAATATACTGGTTATTCTTAACTTTTGAGGACAAACAAATCATAAATGATGATGTACTAGGGACAAACAAGACGTAGAAAACATAACAGAACAATAGAACAAGACCTGATAAAAAAGATGAAAAAAGATGATGGTGGCATTGAAAGAATTATGACAATACAGAGCTGACACTTTCTATGTTTCTAGTGTTTAATTAGTATATTGTAGTTATACATAGCACTGGGGTTCATTTTGACATAATCATACATGTATGCAATATAATTGGCTCCACTCTGTCCCCAGTGCTTCCTCTTTCTCTGCTCTCTTCCCTCCTCTATTCCTCTTCTTCTTCTCTACTTGGTCTTCTGGAAGGCAACACATTTTAAGGAAGAAATTTTTTTTGGTTTGTTTTGAAATTTTGAAAATTTTTAAAAAATTATTATTTTTGAAATTTTATTTTAGTTATATGTGACATAGAATGTATTTTGATATATTATAAAAACATGGAGTGTAACTTTCCATTCTTGTGGTTAAACATTATGTGGAGTTACACTGCTTATGTGTTCAAATTTGAACACACTATTGTCTTTCCCATTCCCATGTCCCCTCTCTTCCTCCCATCTCCTTGTCCAATCCAGTGAATTAAGGAAAAAATTTTAATTGAAGAACAAAATTTGATAGAGATCCTTAGATAGTTGTAGAAGATAAATGTGTTGACAGAGATGGAATCAAATTATAGATTGAAAATTTAGCTGTCACTTCATTGAATAGAAAAATGCATACTATTCTTAGAAGCCTATTAGTCACCTTAAGCATTATTTACTCCTAATTTTAAAATAAATGTCTGAGGCTGAATATGTGATTGCCATTAAATTTTTATTTATTAGTATTTTGTTTAAATAGTTTTGTTCATCTTAAATAAAATATGAAATATGAAGTCATGATTCATTTACTCTTTCATCAGTACCTACTCATGAGTTGCTACCATGGGTTAGGCAAAAGCCAGGGAATATTCTTAAACTGTAGAATACAGCAAGTGAAAAAGATGGATGCCTCATTGGGCAACAGCATTGATGATTATTGGTGAACTTAATTGACCTAATGAAAAAAGAAAAAGCAAGCGGGGGACTCATGGTCACTTTCTTAAAAATTAATGCAAGTTTTTATTACTTAGGTATTGGTAAAGAAATTATGCCTTAAAGTATAGACAGATTCTATTGGGATATACAGTATGAAATTTCTCAAGAGCTACCTGAGATGAGACTCATATTATCAAAATGTACAACTTCTATGTGAAAACAATCTGTAGGTTAGATTTGCAGTGATTCTGCAATATGTAGATAATTTGTGGGAAATCATGATAAATTTCAGAATAATAGAATTATCCCTAGTCAGATAACTTGTGTTACAAACCAGTCTTTTCAGTGGATTTTATACCAAGTTAATGTGCAACACAAGAATATGTTTGGGGAAGTGAATTTATTAAGTTCCACCTTATAAGGTTTACTTTCCTACAGCAAACAAAAACAAAAACAAAAACAAAAACAAAAACAAAAAACATATAAGCAATTCTCTTGGTTTTTGTTTATCTGCTTTACAACTGTTTTCTTCATTCAACCATGCCTATCACTTGTGTTTATCATTTCCTCCCTTATGGGATTTAGTTCTTCTCCTATTTATTCTTATAAATTTTAGTGTTTTCTTCATCAGTTTAAGCAAATGCCTTTTATGAAATATGATAAATGTGTATACTTCTTCCCACTTGGTCATCAATGATCTACATGTATTTTAGTTTTATTTTTATAGCATCAGATTGACAATATTTTTGTTTTCTTCTCTCACTCTAATTCTCAGTTGTACTTTAAGGATTAATCCTGATTTATTTTGCTCACTTGAAACTATTTTATTTCAGCTCTTTGAATTTGTTGAAAATATAGATATTATGATATACGTGTTGCCCAAGGAAGTCATTCTTATGCCTTTTAAGTGAACAAAGACTTGAGTGGCTATAAAGTACTTGAGTAATGCTTTTGTTTCTTCTGACTCCTAGACTTTCTCTAATACTCTCTAAATATGAGTATTGATATGCAGAAGTCTGAAGCCAGGATTTTTTCCCCTCTACTAAATGACTTTGTACTTCTGCCTATAGGACCAAGAGATTTTTCTTTGGCCATTAAATATGGTAATCTTACAAGATAAAGTTTTAGGATTTAAATGATATGGAAAAATTTCCTGGAACACTTGAATCATATCTATACATAAAACAAGAAAGAAAAATTTTCACCTGTGAGATGTTGAATATTTTCCTGTTCCATTTGATTTTGAATTTTTTCAATTGCATTAATAATGAGTGTCAATGTGAGACCATTTTTTTCACATCTATCATCTTTCATAAATGAACAAACCTCAGTTAAGGAATTTTCCTCTTACCTAGTGTTTTGATCACATCCCTACAGTTTTATAATCTGATGTTCATATTTAAGAGTTTATAATGCTAGCTTTAATATCCATTTAACCCAAATAAACTTTAGAAGAGTATTTTCTATTTCTTTACATGTTATTACTTTCAATAGAAAAAAAAATATTTTCAGCTATCCTGTTTGCTTTTAATTTCTAATTGGAGAACACTGTAGTTGAGAGATATAGCTTTGGAGGATATATTAATATGTTTGTTGTGGCTTAATCTGTAGTGGATCTCTTTAAATATTTCAAATATTCTTATTTGTTTTGTTATGATGTGTCAATCATTTTGTTTGTATCATTTTGTTCTTCAAATTTTCATGTCTCTGATTTTTTTCAAGCAAATATATTACCGATCTTCAAATTTGTTATTATATTTATAGTCATTTTTGCTTTGAGTACTTTAAGCTATATAATCTGACACTATTATATCATATTCTATATGAAAATGTAGTTTAGCAAGATGAACTACTATTAGGATAGCGTTATACACCTTAACATTAGAATCCGGATTCTGTGTCTTGATGCAGTTTATTTCTTGATCATAGTTGCTTGAGTGCATTCTCAGTAAAGCAGTGAACTACGTGGTTTTACAGGGGTTCCAGAGTCTTCCCTCTCTGGTTCCTATAGGTCCTGCCTCTAGGTCCTCAGAATTTCATGTCTTTGGGTACGTATTGGGGAAAGGGGAGAGAGGAGTGTTCACAGGAATGTTAAAAGGCCATTCAAGAATTTACTATGTCTAGCTGCTTTCCCAAAAGGAGGATATTATTTTGATGAAACATAGAAATGTTTGGCTCACAATTTAATGCTTATCTCTAGAATTTCTTTTGTTTTCCTGATATTGGATGTGCTGCATTTTTTATAACATTTAATTAGCATAAATTTGCATCCTTCCTGTTCAGCCTCATTCTTCTCTTAGTTTTGTCTCTTATGATTATTATATTGATACATTTAATTTTAAGCTCTATTTTATAAGCTCTGTTCATTAAAGGGAAAATTAATTTTTAAGATGAAGTGTTTGATATTTCTGTGATTTTATGTGAAAATTTAAACCATAGATGGTCATATTTTTTCTTTTTCTAATCTATCTTTAGGAAATTAAATGACTATTTTTTTTTCGTTGCTCTAGTTTCATCCATGTTGAGCTTTGGAAATTGTTACCATTGAGTGAGTCAAGATAATTTTTAATTATCTTCATCCACCAATAGAAACAAACAAACAAACAAAAAAATCCTTGGATATTCTTCATATGGATATTAGCTTTTGTGGCTATGGTTAAAATATGACAGTAGAGTAGAATTAAAATTTGTATTCTGCCAGGCACAGTCCCAGCTTCTGTAATCCCAGCAGCTCTGAAGGCTGATGCAGGAAGATCATGAATTCAAAGCCAACCTCAACAACCGGGAGGTACTTAGCAACTCAGTGAGACCCCGCCTCTAAATAAAATACAAAATAGAGCTAGGGATGTTGCTCAGTGATCAAGTGTCCCTGAGTTCAATTCCCAGTATTAAAAGAAATAAACTTGTATTCAACCATTTTGAATTAAATTTCTCCAATATTCTCTAAAGGAGCTTTGAACATTTTTCTTTTTATACAATGTGTTTTCTTAACCTTTTCATTATACCTGTTCTACTTTTTGAGCATAATAATGTGTTTTAATTTCTGGAATAATTTTTATTGTAAAATTTTATTTTCCTTTTGAAGTCTGCAAATTCTCATTTTATTTTTTTGGCATATTGTCCTTTACTATTAATGTTTATTCTTTTAATAGGTTCAAATTTTAATTTTTCTCTAAAGTTATAGATTATGATATGTAACATTTCTCTAGTTCCTGTAATAACTTTTCTTCGAATGTATATTTCCTTTCTCATTACTCCTAATTAGTTTTAATCTTTTCTTTTCCTACTCTTAGAGTCAAAATTGTAAGATCTGTTCATGAGTCTCAGATGGGATACTTTTGCTCACAGATTTTAGCATAGAAAAGGTACCATTCAAACCCATAGTACTTAATCTGGAGAAAGTAGCCAAATTCTCCTTGAGCCCTCCCCTGCCTGCTGCCTGTTCTCTCTCTCCTTCTCTTCTCTACTCTCTTTTCATTTTAATCTATGGGCTATATTTGGGCCCTTTCATATTTCTGGACTTCTACTTCTATTCCTTTCTTACAAGGAACTCTGGACAGGACTTTTAAAATCTCTTCCAGCTTTAGGTTACATGTGTCCAAATCTGCAGCTATTTTTGAGAACAAATTATTTTCTCTTAAGAATCATTTAATCCCATCTGACAGTCAAGATTGGATGAAAGAGTCCTGAAATCTACTTTCTTATATATTTTCCCTGAATGTGACTAGTTCTCATATCATTTTTGCCCATAATAATTTCAAGTGAGTTAAAAACTCTGTAGACATTACATATGCTCTTTAAATGTATCCATATTGTATATGTATTCAAGTGCCTCTATTTTGTTGATAATTACTAAAAGGAAATAGAAATGTCCTCTTTAATACAGATGGTATTTGTATCACTTAATTAGAATTTATATACATCTAAAATAATCACATGTTAATTTTCTTAAGTTTGAAAACAGAAGACTTAATCAGTATAATAATAAATAATATTTTAGCTTTTCACAAAATAAAATTACAACTATGGGGAATGGAAAAAGGGTAGCTTCAGTTAATTCTTCTCATTATTTTGAGGGGTTTTTTGTTGTTGTTCAGAGACTACAGACAAAAGAGAAACACACATTTTTTTCTCCTTTAAATATTGATTTAGCAATTTTCATATTTTATATGTATTATATAAATTATAAAATATTCTGATGTGGCCATCATTTAATTATGAGTTTTTGACATAAAATGCACTGATTTCTGGCACATTTTATATTTCAGAATAAAGTAAAAGATATATTACCTGGGTACTGAGCCCATTAGGGTGCATACACCACATTCTAGAAATAGCTAGCTTCAAGAAAATCCAGCCTATGTAAAGCTTGTTCTCTAAAGATACAAGTCTAACACATTGACACATATATCACACACCCACACCTACCAATGGAACAACAACAACAACAACAACAACAACCTCATTAAATTTAATGAGGCAAATGGTGCTATTTTTGATGGGACACTAATGAGAGAATTTTTTAACCAAATAGAATCTTATTAATTTATGTCAGAAACAGAAGTGGAGACACAGTCATATTAGAAGTGTTAATTCCACACGGGAATATATCCAATGGTCCTTTAACTAGGCTTAAAAACATATTTAATCAAACTTATTGAGCTTCTTGTTAAGGTTTCATGATTAAGATCAAAATTTCTGTATCATAGGAATTCCCTGAAGAATTGTAATCATTTACCTATATATCCCCCAACACAGAGACTGGTACTTTGCATATGATAAGTATACCCTTCATTTCCTCTATTGTGGAATAAGAAATTCACTTGAGTTTCAGAAATCCACTTTTGTAGATTTTGAATTTTAAAAATTAAATGAAATTGAAATTGAAATTAGTCATTTAAATCCACCCAAAAGTCTTTCTGATTTCAGTATTAGTATAGATAATTTTGGAAAGTGATATATAGAAAACTAAAACATAACAGACTTTTAATTTATGGAAATTTGCAATTTAAATCAAATGTCATAATGAATTATTATGAAGTTAAATATTCTTGGTAATATGAAAATCTTATTTGTTGTGGTAATTTTGAAGATTTGGGTAATATTTCAACTATTCATGTGGATAGTTATAAACTCATTTGGGGTCCCAATGTAAATATACTTGCTTAATATATTCATCCACTAACAGTGATCTATATGATTATCAATTATAATATGCTCACCTCTGTGTCAGCATTTCCTTATATTATGAACACAATATTAAAATTCAATCCTAGAGGGAAGAAAATGGGAAAACGTGATTATTCCTTCAACAACTTTTAATTGAGCACCTACTTTTTTTCAAGCCAGGTATATGTTTATGCCAAGTATTAGGATATCTGCTAGAATGTAGCAGTTAACAAACACAGAAGTATTCTACTCCTGGGGAGCACACATTCTAGTTTAGAGAGGTTGAAAACAGCAAAGCAATAAAAAGTTAAAGCACAGAGTGCATTATACGTTGTTATGATAACTAGAAAATTAGAGCAGAAAACAGGGAATGGAAATTTAAGTAGAAGACCAGAGAAGTCTTCAGAAAGGTGGAATTTGAGTAAAATATAAAGTATGGGTTGAGGTTAGGGCAAGGTTTTAATTATGATAATGATTTACATGAGCACAATGGCTTCAGTCATAATGATGGAAATGGGAATGTAGTAAGAAAATCCATATTAATTAGAAACTTTTGAAACCATATACTTTAAAGACAATGGAATGGTACATATATAAAGAACCATTTCTCTTTTATTCTGTATTCATTAAACTTAAATGAAAGTGTTTGTCTGAATGAAAGTATTTAGGATAATCATCCACTGCTTGTGTGAAGACACATAAATAAGTCAATTTATTACTACCAAATCAACAGCAAAAATTTCCATCAATATGAGAGGGACTTTGTCTTTTTATTATAGTTATCACATTGATCTCTAATTGTTTATGTGTTTCTCTCCTATTATCAATATTTTAAAGATAAGAAACCTGTACATTCATCTTTGCACATAAAAGAGAAGAATGTATGACACTGATTGGTTGTAACATTTGAATAAATTGATTGTCTCATTCAATTAATATTTATCAAGATACTATTATTTTAAGAACTGGAAATATATTGGTAACTAAGAAGATTTTTTCTGTATGAAAGGAGTTTACATCTTGGTACAAAATGTCAAGTATCAATAATATGTCAATAAATGTAAGGGAAATAAAGTATGGAAAGGAAGTTGAGCATGATAGACACTAGTCAAGGAAGGCGTCTCTGAGACAGTGAGATGGAAGAAGAATCTTAAATAAAAGGGACATTTGAAATCCAGAGTATTCCTGAGAGGCAACCCACATTTCAAAGACTGAATGGCAATACTAGAAGGCAACTGCAGCTGAGTCAGAATGAGGAGTGCAGTGTGGAAGAAGTCCGTATGGTCGGCAACATTAGGGTCATATAAACCTTTGAGGTTATGATAGTTTCAATTCCAACCATTCAGTTGTTCTGAGCAGAGAAGTGACATGATACTATACTATTTTTGTCATGAGAATACTTAACAAGCACTCTTTTTATTTTTCAAGAATACAATATATTGTCATTGGCTATATATACTATGCTTTTTTGAACTTATTCCTCCTATCTAATTGTGATTAAGTATGCTTTGACTAACTTCTCCCTTCCTTCTCCTGCTAAGCACCCGCAAGCCTTGGAATCACTATTGCACTTGCATGAAATCAACTTTGGATGCCACATATAAATGAGAGGGTGCAGTATTAATCATTCTGTATCTGGATTATTTTACTTAACATAAAATTCTCAAGATTCATTCCTGTTGTCATAAAAGACAGGATTTCCTTTTTTTCATGGCTAAATAATATTTTACTGTGGGTATATGCCACATTTTCTTTACCTCTTCATTCACTGAAGAACACTAGGTGGATTTTATATCTTACCTATTACCAATGGTGCTGCAATTTTCATAGGATGTCTTTGATCCTATTAATATTTTTAATGATTGCTCTCTCAGTTGCATAATGAAATTGAGTGGAGAAGGCTAGGAATGGAAGCAGGGCGGTCAATTAGGAAAACTCCTGTAATGTAGATGAGAGGTGTTTTCTGCTTCAGAAATACAAAACAGAAATGAGTTAAATATGGTACAAAGGGATGTCTCTTCCAATTTTATGCTCAAACTTCAATTCTGTTTATTTCCTGAAAATATTATGTCTAATAATCAGATTACTTAGATTTATTTTGAGTCCATTTTCATCACTTTTTCTATTTGTTGTGGATCTTTTATCTATTGCAAATCTACTTTTAAAATGATTTTAGGTATGATAATTATAGAGATAACTTCAGATGATTTATTTTTTCTAGATCATGTTTATTTTTTTATTTCTGTCAGGCACTTTGTACTATAAGCAGATAACTTAAATCTAAGTAGAGATTAAGCTGCTTCAATGCTGGGTTTCTGCATTTGTAAGGACTGGAGCATTTCTGGTTTGTTCCCCACTTTAAGGCATAATCCTTAAGGGTCCCTGCTGAAGGCCTTGAGGCCCCTCCATCTTGGTGAAACTAAACTTCAATTTTTTGTGAGACTGCCCTAAACTCTGATGAATGTCTCAGTGTGCATCCATAACTTTCAAAAACAGAATGTTTCAAGGGAAGAAACAAGATCAAATTATAAGTGCACCCCTCTGGGCTTCCAATCCCTTTGAAATTTTGCTTCATATGTTTTCTGTACAATTCTCTCCATCCTTTCTTTTTGGGACTCCAATTACATATTTCTCAGATCTTTTAATTTTATTCCCAATAAATTTTAGTTCTTTTTTTTCCAATGTTTTCAAATAGAAGTGTGTGGGGTGGGAGGTTCTAGAAGAAAGCTCATCTGGAGGTAGTTAAAAATTGCTGGCAATTTTTTGTTTAATAGTAATAATAATAATAATAATAATAATAATAATAATAGAATACAGGGCTGGGGCTGGGGCTCAACAGTAGAGTGCTCACCTAGCACATTTGATCCTCAGCACCACATTAAAAATAAATAAATAAATAAAGGTATTTTGTCCATCTACAACAAAATACATCAATAAATAAAACAGAATGTGAAGTAGGTTTTCAAGAAATATTTATCTTTTTAATTCATATATTTAGAAAATAAACAAATAAATAATAAATATAAGAGGGATTAAATTTAAAAATTAAAATAAATCCAAAGAAAATGATATAAAATATTTAGCTAAAAATAAAAGCAGAGAATGAGAAAATCATAAATGTTGCAATTTTGTCAGCAAAATTGCAGCTTGTTTCTTAAAAAAAATAAGTGATAAATTTTTAAATATTTGACAATTCTAAAAAAAAGTGAAATTAAAACTGCTAAAATTGAAAAAATGACTACCAATAAGAAATAACTTACATGAAAATTTGAAAAAAGACCTAGTTAATAACTCAGAAAATCAAGATGAAAGGAATTATTTTTTAGGAAAATTTAAACTTCCAGATTAACTCAAGAAATTAAAAACCTGAATATATAACTTTTTATGGAAGACATTTTAAAAGAAATCAAGTATCTGTGTCTTAAAAAGTACCTGGAACACTTTTTATAGAAGCATATCCACAGACTCTTGAAGATTGAGCAGTCTCCATTTTGTATAAATTTTCTTGTAGAAATATGGAAAGCTTATTCATATATTTATGATTGTGTCATAACCTTAAAACAATAAAACATGTGGGGCATCAAAAAGAAAATTACTGGCAGGTCAAGCAAAATTATGGTATGATGTTAATCAAATCCTATTGACTAAGTAAAATATTTATTTCAAGAGTCCATATAATACCTTAATGAGAAAATCAGTTTTCTACAGCATTACTACAATACATTAAAGGATAAACATCATATGATCATGTCATTCAATGTTTTAAAAATAAGCTTTTGTTAAAATTCAATACCTGATTCTAAAATGTAGTGTGCAAACAAAAAACATAGATTATTCTGGAAAAATAAACTGACATATATGAATATAAAATGAAAAAAACCACTGTGAATAAGTAATAGAAAAGAAATGGCAGTTAGGAAAATATGTATTTGCAAAAAGGACAAATACAACACACCCTTAGAGAAAAAGAAACATACCAATATATAACTGGAAAATAATTGTAAAAAATGAAATAATTAAATATTTCTAATAAGCTATAGCATGGAGACTTAACATCACTAAGAGGGAATTGTAACCTTAAATGGGACACCTATCATATTGGTAAACACTAAAAAGATTGATAATGTCCAGTTTTAATAGAGTGTTGGAGAAAGGGATTCTCATTCATTGTTAGTGTAATTGCAGTTTTAGAGTCCAGTCAGCCAGAATTCATTAAAATTAAGTGTCCATTATATTTGATCCTGTTCTTCCACTTTTGAGAATCTATCATATGCTTGCACTTATAGAAATATATATATGTGTGTGAAGTGTTGGTTGTAGCATTTACTTTTCATAGCATAATAGTTATATTAAATGTATCCAAGTTAAATATCTATTTATAGGAAGTTTGTAAATAAAGGTCTATTTATTGTATGAACATTTAAGTATTGAGAAACAATGTATGCAAATGTGAGGATCTTTGTATAATTGTTGATACCATGTAAACATATGTCAGTTTTAAAGTCATCTAAGAAGTGGCTCAAAGGAAAATTTGGCTTAGAAGAAATCATTTAAATCGTTAGGGTAATAGCAAGAAAAGCTGAGAGGTTGAGGAATTAAGAGAAGAACAAGAAAAGAGATTGTCATGATAGAGGATTGGTTTTTCTATAACTAAAAGATTTTCTGTAACTAAATAGGATTTGTTAGAGATAATGGTAATGCAGTAAAAAAATGACTGTGAAAAAAATGAAATTTTGCTTTAAAAATAATATTTCTATACTCATCACCTTTTTCCCCCTAGGTCACCCATTTCTATGATTAGGTAGAGTTGAAAGAACAAAACCAAAAATTCTGACACTTGCCAGTTATGATTAACTCACTTTTCTTAGATATAATCTCTTGGAAAGTCTGCCCTTCCATGTCTCCTTTCCAAGATGGGATCTAGGTTTAAAAAGAGAAGGGGAAGGGGAAGGGGAAGGGGAAGGTCATAGCAAATAAGGCAATAACTTGTATTTTTTATGTTTTTTATTTATTCAGTAAATACTGAGTACAGTCATGGGATGCTTAACTACAGGCACATGTTCTAGTCCTGTGTCATGAGGTATCTTTGTCTTTAAGTACAAACATATAGAGTGGACTCACAAAACTAAGATGGCTATGATGTCATGAGACCATATAATCTTAGGGGACCACCATTGTATATGCTGTCTGCCTCTGACTGATCTATCCTTCTGGGGAACATAACTGCACTTACTATAGCTATACTCCATTTGGAGTCCTGGGGACACTGCAGTAAATAAGGAGGAAACAGTGCTGCCCTTGTGAAATTTCCCTTTGTAGGGAGAGTCATTGCTGCTTTACTCTATCATGACTGGTCTAGGTACTGATGAGTTTGTAGCACCAGATAGTGAAGTGACTTGTCCAAAACTCAAGCTTGTGTACAGCAGGCACAGATCCAAGTGAAGAGTTATCAGCAGAGCCCACATGTGCTATCTCGTCTCAAGCTAAACAGCCTTATCTTCATTTGTACTCAAACTTTCAGACTCTTGTTTTATGAGACATTATCAGAATATAAAAGAAATTACAGCAATACTTTCACGTTTTGAGAATGGAATATGATGTTTTCAAATGATGTAATATTTCATGACTAGAAAAAAGTTGGTTTATGAAGAATTTATAGTAAGTCGATAAACAGATTTTTTGGAGAAAGGTAAACTTCTGAATCTACAATTAGATGACAGTTTTTCAGCTACTGACAGAGGTTTTATGTGCAATGATTTTTATAAGAAACTCAGATCAATAGGAATGGTGCCCTTTTGAGTATTGATAGCGCTTTTTTTTTTTTTTTTTTTTTTTTTTTTGCACCCGGGATTGAACCTAGGGGTGCAACATTCCAAACCAATTTTATATTTTACTTAGAGACAGGATCTTTCTAAATTGCTTAGGGCCTCACTAACGTGCTAAGAGATTCTCCTGTCTCAGTCTCCCAAGCTCCTGCGATTACAGGTGTGCACCATGCCTGACTGAGAGCTCTATTTTTCATTATCAAAGAATGTACATGTCTTTGGATTAAATTACTCTAATAGACCTTGTTAGCTTAGAGTCATTTACAGACACTGTGGATTGTACATTTTAGAATTGTTTGCCATAGCGAATATCGAATTCCTTCATTCAGGATGTTGATATCAGGCCGTGTGCTAATTAATGCAGTAGAAAAAGTGCTCTCCATTTATTTGTTCTAAGCCTTTTTTTTCCTCTTTCAAATCATAGTTTCTCTTTTACTCTAAAATACACATTGTCCTCAAGTTGTTTTTTTTTCATGCCTCTCTGAAAATTGTGTTCCAAACACCTATTACAGATTGTGTCTGTATAAATAAAACTATAAATGTCTACTATGTGATACATGCAAAACATTAAAATTGGGAACTATACTTCATATTTGAAGAAGTTTTACCATTTGCAAAATTTTCACTTTCCTTAAGTTACTATAGAATTATCAAAATTCTTGTAGGATATTCTAGGAAAAGAGAATAAATACTCAAACTCATTTAAAATATTTAAAGTCAAAAATAGTTTTTCCCCAAATTTTTTTCAAAGGAATAACAAGGGGAAAACATGCCCTGTAATATTTAGGGAAAAAATTTTTTAAAAAAAAGGTTGAAATAATATAAATCAAGAGAAAGGTCATGTGACTATACAAAGATACCTCCAAAAGACCATGCAGCTAAACAATGACAGGAAATCACAAATCAGCATAAAAGGGAAGGATTATCCATTACATAGTTCTCTATAACAAATTTATTTTTTAGAAAAAAATCAAAATAATATATACTCAAACACTCATAAAGCAAATCCAAGAAGAATTTAGGATGCAAGTGTAAAACTATATTAAAAAGTAATGGGGAAATATGAGTTAAAATCTGATATCTGGATGAGTGAGTCAGTTCTAAAAACTAAAATACAGATCAGAAAAAACATAAGGAGCAATAAGTAAATTTTACAATGTAAAATAAAAATAGCATATTTATATACAAATAATTACATTAAAAGCTTTATTCAAAATAAATTGGGAAAAATATATGAAGTAATTTTTCGTAGGTTAGTAAACTTACTAAAGTCTTCATTCTAATAAATATTAGTAATACTAAAATTAAAAATATTAAAGAACAGTAGCAACAACTTCTAAGAAGAATAAAAGCAAATGTTTAATTACAAAAGAAAAGCTACTAAACAAAAAATAATTTCTACAAAATTTATGAAGTATACAGTTTTTATTACTTAAAATAAATATATTAAGAGTTCATTCTTGAATTTCAATGAGACAATGAAACTTTGTACAGTTTTTCTAGAAAGTAATTAGTAATGCATTTCAGAAGCCTTTCAAAATTGTATTATTTGACCTAGCAATTCTCTTTCCAAGAATTTCTTGTAAAAAACAAATCAGAAATTTTAACAGAAAGTCATGCAGTGTGGACTCATTTATCAGACAAAAAATGCCAACAAGTATATTATGGAAAAATAGGAAGACAAATATATTACAGTTAATCTCTATGGCAGAATGTTATGGAGACTTTAAAGTGTTGCTCTCAAAGAATAGTTCTCAGAAAAACCTTCAAGATATAATGATAAAAATACTAATAAGATACAATGATTTATATATAATTTCAATTGTGTATGATTTATATATAACATGCATAGTATGTGCATTTAAAATGTCTGGAAAGAAATATATTAAATGTTAAGAAGGCTATATTTTAGTAATATGATTAGATGTGGTTTTAGTTTTCATTTTAAATGTTATGATTTTGCATATTCTATAATGTTCATTTGTGTTTGTAATTAGAAATAGTTTGTTTTTCCATATTTTCTCAGAACAATAGTATTATATCAATGTCTGAAAAAATAATTGTAGAAAAATATTATCCCTTCATTTAACTGTTTAGAAAGCTTCTCCTAAAAGAATGACATGATAATTAAAATTCCAGACCTTAGACAGTCGGTTTAGGGAATTAGTTTGTCACCCAAAGAGGCTTCTTAATGTTCCTCAAATCACACTACATAGCAATTGACAATACTGCCAATATAAGCTTTAAGTTCAGGTCAGCATACGGATACTGAAGTCTCAAAATGCAGTTCATCAATATGTAAAAGGAGTACCCAGGCTTCTCCAAGGCAGTGGCAATTTTAGAATACAGTAATGATAATGGGCTATGTAGAAGAGACTCAATTTACTCATTTACTCATTTTGTTTTTTGAGCCTAAGAATTTTGGACAAGAATGAAATTGGGAAAGAGAGGGGAAAATAGAATGTGCAAAACCCAAAGCACAATCTCAGTATGGCCATCAACCAGAATTATAGTCTTGTTCAAGATGGCGCAGAAGATCAGAGTAACTGACAAAAATTTAATTGTATTTCTAAGATACACCAGGTCCATTTTATCTGCATCTGCCATTGTATCATCTGGGTTACATTATGACAGTGATCTGTTCCACACAGAGCATAATTCTTTGGTAATTCTGGTACATGTAGGATAAATAAGACTTACTCCAGTTATCATTGTTGTGAGTGCTCTATGAAAGCCATGATATATTGGAAGCTTCTACCATGGTTTACCAAGAGGCCTTCAGGTCAACTTTAAATCTTACCATCTTAGGTCCTCAAGGGACCCACCTTTTTTTGGTTTTACTCAAGATCTCCACTATGGTATTTGCCTGACATCATGGGAGCACAAGGGTATCTGTTGATGGCAAGGAGGAGACCATGAAGTCATATTCTCTGATGATGTTTATTCTACATCTGTGATTTGTGTCCTACAATGCTCCTGGGACTTAAACCACATGTTCAGTATTTGCATTAAAGGGAACTTGAGAAGGAGAGGCCATAACACTATTAAAATGTTTAGCTTTCACTCTCCCATCACACAGACACATGCTAATAACTACTCCCAGACCTTGTATCATGGTTCTGCAGGATGTGATGTAGAGTGCACTCATTGTTTTGATACAAGGGACTTTAAAACAAATAGCTGGCATCTCTGCCTCTGATAGTTTGCCAGGCTTTTAACTTCTTTGGTTTTCCCCCCCTTCTGATCCTGGTGAGGTATCTCAAATGTATTCCAAACAACACATTACCCCAAGTCTTTGTTTCTTCTTTTATAAGGAAACCCTTGCTTTAATGTATATTTAGAAAACCCACAGTCTATGCCAAATTTCAAAAAATCACATCCTAATTCTACTTTAAAATGGCAGGAAATGACTTAGTGCAGAATCCCACACACAGGGTTATTGATCATCCTGAACTATTAGTCAAAATTGTGACAAATATTCTGGAAACTTACTGCAGGTTTAAACATCAACTCTTATATTTGAGAACATTTTGAAGCATCTTAGACAGACAAAAGTCAGAGACAGAGAAAGTGCCAAGGAATAGAGTTTGAAGATTACATCTTTCATTACTCCCAAGCTAGTATCTGTCAAATCATATTTAAGACCCTTTATTGGGTCACAGTATCAATTTAGTGAGTCAAGAACATCATTTTTTTTAATTAAACAGATGAAAGAATGGAATAGATTAGAATAGGACATATCAAATTATATCATATTTATTAAAATAAAAGTATGAAATTTTTAAAAATTATTTAATATATGTGCACATATATGCACATGTTGTATGTACATATATATATATAAAATGAACATATAAACAGATGGGAAATACACACATACATGTTGTGTGTGTGTGTGTGTGTGTGTGTGTGTGTGTGTGTGTGTATCTGAGAGGAAAAAAAGGATGCCGAGAGAAAGACAAAGAGAAAAGAGGATAGAGGTACTAGTTGGCAATGTAAATATATTTCTTACCATGGATGATAGCCAAAAGCATTTGAAAGCCAGATTATGCCTCCAGGGCAATGGCTTCTTTGATTTTGGAATAAATTCTTTCCTTAGTGCCTCCTCCATCTGCTTTTAGGTAAATTCACAAGCTGCATATAAACTTAATCTAATTAAATCTCAAACTTGTAAAGAAAATGTTGTGGATGAAACCCAGTAAAATGTAGATCCAATGCTGTAAGCCATTCATCAAGGGTAGCAGATTACAAGCTCAGTGCCAGTTCTTATGATAGAAAAACATTCTCCTTAATGTCCTACTCCTCAGGAACCTAGAGAATGATAAATGGCATAATAGTTCACAGTGAGCCTCAGAAGTTGGGAGAGAAACTCACTGTATTGTAGATTGTTGGGTATCATTTATTCAAGGACTAAGATTATTGCTTGATTCTTGACATCAGGAATAATCCAGTTAATAACAATGGAACCATCTTGATCTAGCAAGCACAAGACAAACAAAAAACTAGAGTTGGGAATGCTACTATGGAAAAGATTTGAGCTGATAATATTGGAATAATATTTGAGCTGATAATATTGTAGCTGCTGGACAGAAAACAGAGCCTAAAAAGTAAGATAATAGAATATAGTCCAGGCTGTTCAAATTCGGTGTGAATTCCAACCAGAAATAACAAGAACATTTTAACAGGCCAGTTGGATAATCACTGAATGCACTGGCATGGCTCATTTTCAGATGCTCTTATAACCAGGCTGCCTTGAATGCAAGCACGAATTAGTCTTTGATTACATGTGTTGTAATTTAGATGGGTGAGGCAGATGGAAGGTGGATTTAAAATACTGGGATAAGAGGCAGTGAGGATCAGGGAGATGCCCCGCAGAGCCCAAGTTCCTGAAAGGGGGACAAACAAAACAAACCTCCACCAAGAGTAAGTCAAATTATCCCTGATCAGAGACAGTGTGAATTTGTACTTAGTAAACCCTGAAGAGTCTACCAAAAAAACTCTCAGAACTGATGAATTCAGCAAAATATCAGGATACAAAAATCGATGTACAAAAATCAGTAGCCTTTTTATACATCAGTAATTAATTCCCTGAAAAGGAAATCAGCAAAGCAACCCTTCATTCACAAAAGCCTGAAATAAATAAATAAACAAAACTCCTAGGGAAAAAACCTATCAAAGGAGGTGAAAGAGCTCTACAATGAAAATCATAAAACATTGTAGAAATAAGTTGAAGAAAACAATAAAAGATGGATACCCAACTTCAGGGATTGGGAGAATTGGTATTCTTCAAATGGCCATATTGAAAAAGCCATCTACAGATTAAACACAACTCCCATCAAAAATACCAGTGACTATATTAAAAAAAATCATCCTAAAACCTCATGAAAACTTATATACAAAAAAATAATCTCAAATAGCCAAAGTGTTCCTAAGCTATGCTGGAGGCATCAAAATACCTAATTCAAAATATACTGTAGATTCACAGTAACAAAATGTCATGGTATTGTCATAAAAACAGACATGCAAACTAATGGAATAGAATAGAGGACCCCAAAATAAACCTGCACATCTACAGCCATCTAATTCTGAATAAGGTGCCAAAATTCTATGTGGAAGAAAAGACAGCCTATTCTACAAATGGGTACTGGGAAAACAGGATACCCTCATGGAGGAGATTGAAATTAGACCTCTATGTCTCAGCCTGTACAAAAATAAACTCAAAGTAGATCAAAGGCCTTAACGTAACACCTGAAACTTTGAAACCAATAGGGAAACACTTCAAGATATTTATTGATCTACCTAAATATGAAGTTATTTGATATGTCCTATTCTAATCTATTTCCTGAATGGGAAGGGCTCCAGTAGCCTAGGAGAATAAAGCAAGAATTGACAAATGGGATTGTTTCAAGTTAAAAAGCTTCTACACAGCAAAGGAAACAATCAACAAATGAATAGACAACTGTAAAATGGGAGAAAATCTATCAGCTACTCATCTGACAGAGGATTAATATCCAGGATATGTAAGAATTCAAACCCAGGTTCAGTGGCACACACCTGTAATCCCAGCTACTTGGGAGGCTAAAACTGGAGGATTACAGGTTCAAGGCCAGCCTCTGCAATTTAGCAAGACCTTGATTAAAAATAAAAAATCTAGAACAGTCTGAGGTTGTAGCTCAGTGATAGATGGTCCCTCAATCAATCTTTATACTCAAAAAAAGAAAGGCACAAAAATTTTTAAAACAAAGGAACTTGTACTCCAAATAGAAAAAGGCAAATTATCTGAAAAAATAATTCCCCAAAAAGTACAAATGACCAATAAATACCTAAAAAAAAAACCTCACAATCTTTAGCTATTAGAGAAATGCAAATCAAAATTACATTAGAAGTTCATCATACCTCAGACAGAATGACTGTTATTAAAAATAATGGGTTTTCTTGTTGTTGTTGTTGTTTTTTAAGAAACATAATTTTATTTTTAAATAATGTGAGAAGAATGTTGTGTACTTCTACTCACCATATAGTAGTTAAAATTAAGGCAAATGGCTGCATCTAGTTTCAAAGGGATTCACTAGTTCTTGTCATGCCAAAACATATTTATTTATTATTGATTTTTTAAAAAAATTAAATGACAGCAGAATGTATTACAATTCTTATTACATCTATATAGCACAATTTTTCATATCTCTGGTTTTATATAAAGTATGTTGACATCAATTTGTGTCTTCATACATGTACTTTGGTAATGATGTCCATCATATTCCATCATCCTTACAAATCCCCTGCCTCCTCCCTTCCCCTCCCACCCCTCTGCCTTATCTAGAATTCATCTATTCCTCCTATGCTCTCCCTCCCTACCCCATTATCAGTCAGCCTCCTTATATCAGAGAAAACATTGGCATTTGTTTTGGAGGGATTGGCTAACTACACTTAGCATTATCTTCTCCAATGCCATCCATTTACTGCAAATGCCATGGTTTTATTCTCTTTTATTGCTGAGTAAAATTCCATTGTGTATATATGCCACATTTTTTTATTCATTCATCCACTTAAGGGCATCTAGGTTGGCCGTACAGTTCAGCTATTGTGAACTGTGCTGTTATAACATTGATGTGGCTGTGTCCCTGTAGTATGCTGTTTTTAAGTCTTTGGGGTATAAACTGAGGAGAGGGATAGATGGGTCAAACAGTGGTTCCATTCCCAGATTTCTAAAGAATCTGCATACTGTTTTACATGTTGACTGCACCAATTTACAGTCCCACCAGCAATGTATGAGTATACAATTTTCCCCACATCCTTGTCAACACTTATTGTTGTTTGTCTTCATAATAGCTGCCATTCTGACTGGAATGAAATGATATTTTAGAGTAGTTTTGACTTGTATTTCTCTAATTGCTAGAGTTGATGAACATTTTTTTCATATATTTGTTGACTGATTGTATATCATCTTCTGAGAAGTGCCTTTTCAGGTCCTTGGTCCATTTGTTGATTCAGTTATTTATTTTTTTGGTGCTTAGCTTTTTGAGTTCTTTATATACCCTATAGATTCTCTGATGTGTGAGAGCTAAAACTTTGCTCCCAGAATGTAGACCCTCTGTTCACCTCATAGATTGTTTCTTTTGCTGAGAAGAAACTTTTTAGTTTGATTCCATTCCATTTATTGCTTCTTGGTTTTAATTCTTACACTATAGAAGTCTTATTAAGAAAGTTGGGGCCTAATCTTACATGCTGAAGATTAGAGACTAGTTTTTCTTCTGTTAGACACAGAGTCTCTGGTTTAATTCCTAGGTCCTTGATCCACTTTGAGCTGAGTTTTGTGCATGGTGAGAGATGGGGGTTTAATTTCATTTTCTTGCATATGGATTTCCAGGTTTCCCAGCACCATTTTTTGAAAATGCTATCTTTTCTCCAATGCATGTTTTTGGCATGTTTGTCTAATGTAAGATAATTATAATTTTGTGGGTTAGTCTCTGTTTCCTATATTTTGTACCATTGGTCTAGCAATCTGTTTTGGTGTCAATACCATGCTATTTTTGTTACTATTGCTCTGCAGTATAGTTTAAGGTCTGGCATAGTGGCATCACTATAGTTTACTCTATATTTTATTATGCTTTACTCTTCCTGGTAAGGATTGCTTTTGCTATCCTGGGTCTCCTATCTTTCCAGATGAATTTCATGATTGCTTTTTCTATTTCTATGAGTAATGCCATTGGAATTTTTATCAGAATTGCATTAAATCTGTATAGTGCTTTTGTCAGTATGCTCATTTTGATAATATTAATTCTGCATATCCAAAAGCCAGGTAGATCTTTCCATCTTCTAAGGTCTTCTTTGATTTCTTTCTTTAGGGTTCTGTAGTTTTCATTGTATAGATCTTTCACCTCTTTCATTAAGTTGATTCCCAAGTATCTTTTTTTTGAGGTTATTGTAAATGGGGTAGTTTTCCTCATTTCATTCTCAGAAGATTTATCACTGATACGCAGAAATGCCTTTGATTTATGGGTGTTGATTTTATATCCTGCTACTTTGCTGAATTCATTTACTAGTTCTAGAATTTTTCTGATGGAGCTTTTTCATATGATTCTATCATATTGTCAGCAAATAGTGCTAATTTAAGTTCTTCTTTTTTTATACATATCCCTTTAATTTCTTTCATCTGTCTAATTGCTCTAGCCAGTGTTTCAAGAACTATGTTGAATAGAAGTGGTGAAAGAGGGCATCCCTGTCTTGTTCCAGTTTTTAGCAGAAATGCCTTTAATTTGCTCTATTTAGAATGGTGTTGGCCTGAGGCTAGGATGTTGAGATATGTTCCTGCCAAGAATCTTGTATTGACAATGAACACTAAAAATAATGTTAAAAATAATAAAAGAATATTATTAAAAATAACATTAAAAATAATAATAGTAATAAAGCCTACTGAAAATGTGGAAAAGAAGGAATGCTTATAAACTCTTAGTAGAAATGTAAATTAGTATAGACTCTATAGAAAATAGTATGGAGGTTCCTCAAAAACTAAATAAAACTACCATGTGATCTGGTACTACCACTCCTCTGTATTTATCCAAAAGAAATTAAGTCTGTGTTCAAAAGAGGTATCTGTATATCAGTATTTATGATAGCACTGTTCATAGTAGACAAAACATGTAATCAGCCTAAGTGACTGTCAACAAAGAAAATAAGCTATAAATATAAATAATGGAGTATTATTTAGCCATAAAGAAGAATGAGATCATTTCATTTGTAGGTATACCGATTGAACTAGAAACATTATGTCAAACAAATTATACAGAGACAGAAAAATAAATATCACATGTTTAGGACTAGGAAGAGGACCAGAGGGGAGGGGAGTAGGGAAATAGAAAGAATAGAAGGGAGGGTGGACATGATGAAAGCATAGTATTTGCATGTATGGAAATGTCACAGTGAAACCCATTGTTTTATAATTAATATTCAATAATTATAATTTTAAAAGGAAATATAGCTAAGTTAAGCTGAAATGTGTTGTAAGTTTAAAATATCACATTTTGGAAACTTCAAAAATGTAAAATATCTCATTAATAATTTTTAGAATGACTATATATTGAATTGATAATTTTTAAAGTACATTGAGATAAATACATGAGTAAAGTTAAAAAATAAACACCACTGTTAGCTGAAAGTGTCTGATATACTAGATAAGACAACAGAAATTGTACTTGTCTAGTCCAGGAATCAGAAGAGAACACAGTTTCAAATGTGAGCTTTGGTGAAGACAGGATATGGATGACCACTGCATTTGCAACTTCCAGGGCCTGAGATCATGTAAAGTCACCTTGGTATGAGTAAAATGTCTCAATTCAAATGAAAAGCCTGACATCTATAATTGAAGACCAAGAAGCAAGTTTCCAAAGCTGTATGAAAAGAGGGGCAAAATGAACCCTAGAAAGCTCAGGATACCCTAAAAGAGGCATTCTCTATCAGAGGGAAATGGTGTCATCTTTTCAGATAGATGCTTTGGTGCAACCTCAGAGGACAGTGCCATGTTGACCATAGTTGAAGTTACAATGCAGAGTGAAATTACAATGCAGAGTCAGCTATAAGTGGATGTTTGCCCTCCTCTGACAGTGTTGTACATTTCTGCTCTTAGGTATGCTCAGGGATCAGTCATTACCAAATAAAACTTGCTTTCAAATTTCAGGGTCTTTTTGTTTACTGGATACCATAACTCTGTAGTATTAACCTAAGCCAACTGAGCTATCTTTCAATCTATAATCCTTTACTGAGAGCCTGTAGTGTTACAGGTAGTCAGCCAAGCACAGAACACAGGGTCTTTTTCATCAGGGAGCTTACAGTGCAGTGAGAGTTGGGTGAGAAGCTAGAAAAAATACAATAGTGACATGTACACCAGTGAAAAATCAGTTCAGACTTCTGGAGGGGACATCACATATTTAGACTTCTGAGAGTTTAAAGACTTTCCTGAATAGATGATGTCTGAGTATTTTCCTGAAATAGAGAAGGAGCTTGCAAAATCAATGTGGTTGTCAATGAATCATCAATCAGTAAAATAATTAAAACAATAATTTAATGTTCACTAGGTGCCAGATACTGTGCTGTTCTTCTCCTGGATTATCTTTCATATAGCCCTTGCAATTTTCTTCTGAAGTAGGTACTATTGTTTTTCTCAGATTATATGTGAGAATGTTAAAACTCAAAGGTTCTAAATAACTTTCTCAAAGATACACAGTTAATAAGTGGAAGAAATGAAAATGCCAAAGACAAAATTGTGAGATTTCAAATTAGAAGTTTACTAATGAGTGGATATAGAGAATGGATTGTATCAATACCAACCAGCCATAAGGAGATCAGATGAGAAGTCGTGGTGGCCTGAAATGGAATAGAGGAGGAGACACAAATTAGAAATTTATCAGTTTATAAATCTATTATTAAAAAGAAAACAAGAGGAGTCATATTGTCACTTAAGAATGCAACTCGAAGTACATATTTTAGGAAAGAGTCATATTTTAGGAAAGAATGCTGAGAAACATCTCCATTTAAGAGGAGAGAAGGTAAGCAAGCCCACAGAGACCTTAGAAACAGCTCCTCAATGTCCTCTAGAAATGTCATAGTCTTTTCTACCTGTGAGACTTAGTACAAGCTGCTTTTCTCATCTGTGTTATCATCTTATCCCTCCTTTTTTAAATTGGTTGTTCAAAACATTACAAAGCTCATGACATATTATCTTTTATACATTCAATTTAAGTGGGTTATGAACTCCCATTTTTACCCCAAATACAAATTGCAGAATCACATTGGTTACACATTCACATTTTTACATAATGCCTTCTCCCTCCTTCTGTTCTGCTAAACCTCATCTGATCTTTTAAGATCCTTCTCCAACATTCTTCCCTGAGCATTCTCTTCTATCCCCCACCAAAACAGGTTTGTTCCATAAAATCTATTACATGTCCCATCTTGATCATGATTCAATTGTTATTTTCTAGCTGTTTTCCCACTCTGGTCTTATATGTCACACTAATTATAAACTTCTTAAGAGCAAAGGTCACTGATAACTTTTTCTGGTATATCTCACAGTTCTAGAATTGGACCCATGGTAGGTATTCACTATCATGTAAAGATCAGTGGTTGTTGAATGACTCCCCAGTGTTGTGTGCAAAAGAGTTATTCATAGGTTCCAATATATGCAAAATAGACCTGGTTCACACCTATTGTTCCAGTGTAGTTATTAATAGTGCCTTTTTGCTATCAAAACTGACAACATTTGGGCAGTAAATTATATATGGTCACCCTATTGATAGTGTAATCAACATGTATTTTTTTATGTGTAATATTTTTAAATGATAGTATTTCCAAAATAGGCATCAATTTTTCTTGGGGAGTAAGGCATGTTAAGGTGTTTTGGCACATGCTTAATATGGAGTGATGTGTCATTCCAGATATCTTCATTATTAGGTGGTAACCTGTTGCTCAATTGACAGATGTCATTGTTTATTATATAGTCCCAGGGGCTTAGTTTTTTAAAGAACCATTAAATTCCCTCCTATTTTTCCAAGTGTGTGTGTGTGTGTGTGTGTGTGTGTGTGTTAAACTTTATATGCCACTATATATGAAATGTTCATATGTATTATATACTTCTAATCCAGCATTTTAGAAATGTTAAGTACTTTTTCATATTTGTTTTAAGGGCAACCATTTTGAGTAAAGAGTAAGAGAATTTTCCCAATAGTTGAAATTATAATTTTTGTATGTTTTCAGGGAAAAATTCAACATTTTCATTTATTTAATGGAAAAAGTTAATCTATCATCCTTAATGAATAATGATCAAATAAAGATTAAATAAAATATAGATTATTAAACTTGATTAAATACAATTTCAAAATTATCAGAAATCAATAGTACAGTTTTACATTTACTTCTGATTATGTAGTTTGGATTCCAGACAATACAAATTCAGGAGTTGATTCATAAGCCTCCATCTAATACTTCTCTGTTAAGATCCTGCAGTTAGGCAGCAGGGACGGAACTAAATACCATTCTTTTTTGTGACCCACACACTCTATAAGGACCATTCCAGTTCCCTCATTTCCCAGGACAAAATAACATGAGCCCTGTGGGAGTAGTTTATATGTTCCTTGGCTAATCTGTGTTTACTAGCACAGCACAGAGGTGCTCTGTTTGTCTCAGAAAATAGTTATAAATCACACTTTTCCCATCATAAATATGCATTTATCTTTAGAATATATCACCAACTGAGTCATTTTGATGTAAATATTGCACCTCTTAAATATAATGATGATAATAGAGGCTGTGAATCCACAGATTTGCACAAGTACTCTCTTTTCAATAACTGAAAATATTTAAATCACAGAAGCTTTAACATTCTATGGGGAGTGGCAGACAGATATGTCAACAGAGTAGGACCTACAGAAGTTGTGACTATTTTCTCATTAATGAATAAAATACTCATCAGCTCTTGTCAGGAAATGACAGTGCATTCTATATTGGTGTGTTCCAGCTACATTGTGACCGTTAGCCTGGAAGTGACTGACAGCTTCTTACCTCCTTCTAGCTCTGTCATCACAACCCGAGGGCTCCATGGAAAAGGGTTGGCAACAATAGAAGGTAGGCTAGCCCCTGTGGATTTCCTCCTTCAGTCAGAAGTCATGCTGTAGTCTTCCAGCTTTCTGAGACTGGTCAAGAGACATACATTTGGTAGGAGGTGCTAAAGTTCTCAGAAACTATACCTTCTGGTTGGTATTCTGATGGCACTGCCATTCTTTACTCCTTGGCATCCTTGTTTGGAAACTGTCTCCATTGGCTATAATTTTACTTGAAGATTAAAGCACAGATTTTTATATGTATCTTCTGTTCTCTGAATGTAAAAATTATAAAATACACCTACATTCACTCCTAAGTGGCAGTATTGTAATTCAGCAGATTTCTGTTTTTCTCTGAAACCTGGAGTCGAACTATCTTGAGACGGAAGGCATTCAAGCTGTTGTTTTTCCCTTAGCTGTATTTCTCTATAAGCATCTAATTGTTTCGGAAAATGATGTACAGTATGCAAATACCTGAATCTGATGCAAATAAGTCTGTATGGCACTAAAGCTAACAGGTGTTCTCATTAATGTAAGTAGACATGGAACAATTCTTGAATGTTTTATAAACACTCAAAACCATTGCCAAATATGTTACAATAGCATAGATGTACTTACATATTGGAACATCTTTTATTCTTATTTTGCAACCTCAGCACTTATTAATAGAAAGACTTGTGTGATTAATAATCTAGTGTCAACATTTCTTTCTTCTGCTTAAGTCACTGTATTTTAAAATTAGCTATCTAAAAAAATTATTAGTAACATAACTACTGACACTTTCCTACATAGTTTGTTTATTAGTATTAGCAGTTCTTTAGTAAAATTAATGACTGCAACATTCACAGATCAGCAGTAAACACCTTTGTCCATTGAGGGTCTCTAAATAAAGTTCTACCATTAACTCAGGTATTAATTCTTTAAAACTTTGAATCTGTGATCAATCATCCATACTGTCAATTCTCAAGTAAAGAGTTCCAAATATAGGGTGATATATTTGGATGGTGTAGTATAGATTATCCCAACATAACATATGGGTGACTTTGGAGTATAATCAAGAACATTATATTCTATGGACATGCATTGAAATACAAACAACTCTTGGTTTCTCCTGGCCCCTTCAAGTTTGTAATCCTGTTTTCTGAAGTCCAGGTCTTGTTGATACATGGAAAAATACAGTCTTCAGGTGACTGTACTCAACCTTCACAATTGTTTGCCTATTCTACTCTGATGCATTATGATCAATAGATGTCAAAAAATATATTAGCTACATTACATGAAAGAATGAAATTGTATTTCAGCCTTCAAATTTTTATTATAATGGAAAATTAGTTAAATGTATTATGCCATATCAAACAAGAGAATAGTATGCATTCACTAAATGAATAAGATAGGCAAGGTTTATGTATTTATAATTTTCTTAGTGTTCCTATGTGTGGGTTATCCATCAACAACAGACAAATACCATTGGCCTCAAGGTTAGTGTAGCATAGTAGGGGAATGGAAAAATCCATTGCAATGTAGACCAATTTGTGCTGTGACAAAGGGAAGTAGGACAGCATGAGGGCATTTTGGGAGTGACATCTATTTCATAGAAGCCTTTACTGAAAAGGTGACATCTAACTTGATTTAAAAGATTTAATAGAGGAAGTCAGAGGGTTCTAGGCAGCAGAAATGATGTGCTCTAAGGTAAGAAATAAAAATTAGTATAGGACATCTGGGGAACAAAAAGATTTTCAGTATGACTGGATTGTAGAGATGTAGAGAGGAATATGGAACAGGGGAACTGCAGAGCAGGTAGGTGCCAGAGCAAACAGGGTCTGGCAGGCCTAATTAAAGAGTTTGCACTTCACTGCAACAGCTGTGGGGAACCTCAGAATGATATCAAGCAGAGGAATGGGATGATCAGTTCCAAATTTCAGAGAGATCACTTTGGCTGCAATATAGAGTATGGAATAGAAAAGACAACATGGATGAGACATTGGAAAAAGCAAAGGGTACTTTAACTAAATCCTTGTGGGGGATGATGTATTTAAATAGTTAAGTTCAGAAAAGATTTCATAAGTGTTGTGTTACCTTTTTGTTGCTATGACCAAAATATCCAATAAGAACAGCTTAGAGGAGGAAAGATTTATTTTTGGCTCAAGATTTCAGAGAATTTAGCTCACATTTGCCACTCCATTGCTTGAACATAAGTTGAGGCAAACCCTCATGGTGGAAGGGCATGGCAGAGGAGTATTGCCCAGCTCATAGAAGCCTGGTACTGGAAATAGAGGAAGGGACCAGGGACAAGATATAGTCTTCAAAGGTAAGCCCCCAATGATCTACTGTCTCCAACCCATGTCCCATCTGCCTGTAATTTTCATTAATCCATCAAATGAATGAATTAATTTATGATAGAGCCTTCATGATCCAATCATTACCTAAAAGTCCCACTTATCAACATTGCTATACTGGGAACAGCCAAGCTTTAGACATTTGAGACTTTGAGGGACATTCTAGATCCATACTTTAAAGTATACATTATATTTTTCATTAAGATATAAACATATACACAATGTTTATTAATGTATCTGAAAGGTATGGAAAGAGAGACAACAGTTCAGAATATTATGGGGGAAAAGGGATTCTGCATTTATATCAAGACTTTTGAATTTAAAAAAAAATCCTCAAATTAGACTTATTTAAATAATGATAATAATAATATTATTTCAATTTGATAAGGATGGAGGTAGCATATGCCCAAATTTCATCTGACTAGATGAGTAATTGAGCACAGTGACTAAAGTTCAGGATAGAAGTGGCAGTAGGAATATCTGACTAGTGGATACCAGTAGGCACAGACCTCAGATGATGTATTTATCTGGAGACAATTGCTCCTCCCAAGTTTCAAAATTAACATTATGAGTCATAAAACTCTATTCTGACATCTTTTTACAACAACTGCTTAGATTAGTCACTTTTTCAGTCAGTTTTCATATGAGCACCACAGGCAAAAGTTTGGGTGTAGCTGCCTGCAAAACTGTGGAAACTGCTAAACTGTCTACTAATTACTTGGATAGTATTCTTTCATGAATATTGAGAAGACTCTTTTTCAGTACTTAAAATATTTTAGCACAGATAAAAGAATGAACACAAGTTTTTGTTTGCTTGTTCATCTGAAAAAAATATTTTAGTGTAGATATTTCATTAATAAAAAGAAAGGTAGAATCAGCAAATGACATGGGGTGTAAATGTTCATTATAGGCTCAAATTTTATTATGCAGAATAAATCTCTGAAGTAAGAATGCATGGACCAAGTTATTTGGATGTCAAAGGTACAGCTCAATTTCAATTAAAAACCATGTTTTTCTTAAAGGTGGTCCCTAAACCTTATATTTCAAAATGCTCTTGAGATCTGTCGTGTACATAGCTGAACATTTGTTTACTTTCCATTAAATAAGAAATTGCTTACATGGGCAGGTTATGTTGATATGATGACACCACTGAGGTTTCTAATAAATGTACATGCAAATCAATCAACCCAAACACATTGAAAACATATCCAATAAACATCTGGAAACTAATGAATGCACATTTGTTAACACAGGGGGAGTTGTGGAAATGCAGGATCCATTGATGGCCCAGCTTATTTAGTAGCATGTGGATTTAGGAACATTTCACAGAGTCAGAAGAAGCAGGGTAATTACAATATAAGGTTCAACATCTTTAGATATGTAGAACATTTTCCATTGCTTAAAACAAATATTTCCTAAGAAAATATAAAACATTTTTCTGACTTGCAAAGTTTTTGCAGTCTATCATTTAAATTACTTAAATAAAGGGAGCTTTACTGCTCCCCAAAGCTGAGAATATAACACCCTCCATGCATATTAGCTTGATCTTCTTGACAGACCAGAGAAGTTTTTGTGTGTGCCAATTAAAACAAAAATGGGTCCCTAGTGGCTTGTTCCTCACACAACTTCTGAAGACTGCTATCATTGTTTGCTGGGGTAACCCTGGATAAGGCTGCTATCCAAAGTAAACAAACTTTTCAGAACTTTCATGACAGATGGGGGTTACAAATGCATTTTAATAAGGAGTTGCCAAAACAACTTTTTTTGATAATCAGTATATATTTATTTAACATCTAGCAACATTGGGAACACAAGGCAGTTACTTTATCACAAAATGCTTTAACAAATAACATTTTGGAAAGACAAAATGAAGATCTTTTACTTCAAGCTAGTTTTATGTTAACTTTGCTCTGAAATTTAAAAAAAAGTTAGAAGTTATTTAAGCAGGCTGTAAATTTTAGACAACAATGCAGCCTGATAATGTAATTCCTATGGCGGCCATAAACACCTTTGGAAACAAATAAGATAACTATTAATATAACCATGAACATCTTCATTTTATAAGATATATCAAATGTGGAGTGATGCAAGATGAAAACAATGTGAATCTGGGTTTTTTAAGCATTATTGTTTGATTTTATGATTCGATAGCTCATTATAATGTAGCCAAAATGTATACCCATATTTTATGCTGTGAGTATTAAATAAAGATACGGCCAAAATTAATAACATAAAAATAACTCATATTCAAATCAAATAATTATATTTTGACATAACTTTTTATTTCTACTTAATTTAATACAAATGTAATGATTTCATCATAAATTTCAAAGTATCTCCAAATATAATAATAATTGAATTCCATTCCCCTTATCCACTTATTTCTAAAACCATTGTAGCCATACCATCTAACATGTTTTAGGACTCTCTGGGCATTTGGTAAATTTTATTATATATTTCCTACATACAGTTTCAGTTTCATTAGGATGGAATAACTTCTTCGATTCTCAGTCACAGAGTGATTCTAAGAAAATTATGAAAAATATTTGGTCAAATATAGGATTGTTTTAGTCCTTTTTTAGGATTTGAATACTTTTTTAATTAGGTGCCTCAATTCTGCCTGATGCTTTTTTTCCATAGCAAGGAAATGGTTGTTTTGAAAAAAGAAAAAAAAGAAAAATGTCAGAATAGGGATGTTAGGTGATTTTCAAAAATTCTGCTGTCTTTACAAAACACTAAGGAATGAACCACTTTGTGAAAAGTCAATATTCCAAATCACACAAATGAAACCAAATCATCATGGCCTTTTCCCATATACATGCACACAATTCTTAACTGTATACACTGTTTGCTGAGAACTAATGAACTTGAAATCAGTATTTTTGTAATTTCTTAATTCTGTCATTTAAATGATGCCAATTTGATACAATGGCATTCTTGTTTTCCTCATTTGCAAAATTACTTTATGACAGTGGAAGGAAGCTGCATTTGGAGAATGTTTATTATGTGCTTTGAGATCATTAAAGCTGATATCACTTTGCATAACAAGTGATGATATTCATATCCTTAATATGCTAAAGTTCTGATACAATCAGCCTTTAAAGAATAAGATATCATGACCAGCAGTATATATATAATTTCATGATGTAAATGTGACAGCAGTAATTACTCCCTCCTCTGAAATCTTGACATGAGAGTTGTTTGCACCACTCACACTTAGTCTTTCTCTAAGCCATTTTATATTGTTATTTATGTTTATATGCATATGTCCTATTTATTCAAACAGATTGTGAATTGTTGAGGTTGGGAGTTGTTAGCTTCTAACAATGTGCCTTGGACTTAATGGATGCTGAATCAGTCCTTGTTGATGATCAGGGGATTAGGGGGATGATCAGTCATGAACATATCCTCTCACAGAATTATCTGTGGAATTTATTTTGCAATTGGAAGGGTACTATATCAAAGAGAAGGGAGCACAATGTCATTCATCATCTCTTGCATCTTTGGTAATCTCATAATGTATATTTGAGGTCAACTGGAAAGGAAGAAGTCAACAATATTTACCACTCAAATATTTTTCTGATGAGGCATCTATCTATAGCATAAATTAATCCATTGAGCATTATATTCATTTGGTTATTATATATAAAACCTGGCATTGTCTAAATTAAAATATTGCAATGTTTAGTCTGTGGAGCTGTGAATAGTTTTAATTTGAGTCTTTGTATTTTTTATTTTTCCATTCTCTACAATAAATTTATATTATTCTTATAATCAGGAAAAAGGTGTTCTACAAGGGATTTGTACCAATTCTAAAAAATAAATCTTCGAAGATTTTAATAGTATCAATGCCATTCTACACAATAGCTTCTCATTTAAATAAAAATGTAAGACCACAAAGTCTTACTGCTGCAATGAATATTGGCAAAGTAATACTTAATTGACAATATTACAAATATAAATACTACTCTTAAAATGACAGTGATTATAAATCTAAACACTATTCTTAAAAATATTTTAAAATTCTTTCAATTAACACAAAAATAATCAATTTAATCTAAATCTATTTTTTTCCTATATACCTCTTATCTGAGATATTAGAGCTTGCATATCTTTGCCACCATTCAGGGGAACCCCAAGGACACATACCAAGTTTCCAAGCCAAAGAGAAACTATTGTTAGTACCAAAAAAGCTTTAACAGACATGTCTAAAATTCTGTAGGTTTTTCAGTGGATATACTTATGTAATTCCTGGGTATGTATTAATCTTTACCACATGTACCTCAGATAGAGCATTAATCTTCAGGATATTTAAAGAACTCAAAAAACTTAAAACCAAAAAGCAAATAACCCATTCAGTAAATGGGCTAAGGAACTGAACAGACACTTCAAAGAAGAAGAAATACAATCAATCAATAAATTTGTGAAAAAAATGTTCAACATCTCTAGCAAAGATGAAATGCAAATCAAAACTACTCTTCATATTTCACCTCACTTCAGTCAGAGTGGCAATTATCAAAAATACAAGCAACAATAAATGTTGGCTAGGATGTTGGCTAGGATGTAGTCCCACATTGCTAGTGGGACTGCAAATTGGTGCAACCATTATGGAAAGCAGTATGGAGATTCTTAAGAGAACTTGGAATGGAACCACCAATTGACCCAGCTATCCCACTCCTTGGTTTATACTCAAAGGACTTAATATCAGAATATTATAGTGACACATCCATATCAATGTTTAAAACTTAGGTGTCCTTCAACAGATGAATGATGAAGAAAATGCAGTATATATACACAATGGAATATTACTCAGCCTTACAGAACAATGAAATTATGGAATTTGTGGGTAAATGCATGGAGCTGAAGAATATCATGATAAGCAAGCTAAGCCAATCCCCCCAAAACTAAAGGCCAAATGTTTTCTCTGATATGTGCATGCTAATTTACAATAAGGGTTGAAGAGCTAGGGAAGAATATAGTTACTTTGGATTTGGCAGAGGGAAGTGAAGGGAGGGGAATGGATAGAGGGTAGGAAAAATAGTTGAATGAATCAGACATCACTATCCTGTGTACATATATGACTATATAAAAAGTGTGAATCTACATCATGTACAACCAGAAGAATGATAAGCCATACTCCATTTATGTATGACGTGTCAAAGTGCATTATAGTGTCATGTATAACTAATTAGAACAAAAAATAAAAGAGAAAGATAATTTAAAAAAATTAAGTGGTCCCAATTTAGAGTAAAAAAAGTTTGACACAAATTTCCCCAGACAAGTACTCAAAGATATTTATTATTGACAATATTAACACACTTTGTTAAGGCTGCTCTGGTGCCCTGATAAGTCCCTTAAAAAATGATCCGGTGGAGATGGCTTAAGACGTTTTGCTAAAGTAGGCTTCTAAGCAAAATGGAGACCAGCAGCTCTTACCTAAACCCATTGTTTTCTGTAAGTTCTTTCTTCATTGCCTCACTCCAGCATCTGCCATGGAAGCAAAACATGATATAGGGAGAGTACATTGGCATGGCTAATATCAGATTCTTTATCCCTGTTATTAGTACTGTATCATTTTATGTTGTCATCATATGTTGTCAATCATAAGTTTCAGTCAAAGTTCACATTCCTTACTAGTGACATTTTTCCCCAAGAGTGTTAAAATTTCAATTGTTCAAAGTGAAAATATGATTCAGCAAACCATGTATCGGAAATCCTAAAGAGGTAATGTAAAAATGTGGATTGAAAGCCCTGAATTAAATGGACTTTACCAGTCAGAGATTCTGAAACCACTTTCCTGTGAGTGACTGGAATAGAGCAGAACAAAGTCAATTACTGAGTGTAATTAAGAAGTGGATGCATTTAAACTGTAGAGAGCAGTAGCAGACTTCTCCAGACTGCCTAGTAAATCAAAAGATAGTGGGAAGACAGAGGAAAAGATGTGAACTGGATTTCTCTGGCAGTATGATTTGAATGAATTGCATTCGTATGGTTCCCTCATCTCACTTCCCAAAATGGATTTATAAATCACTGATTATGTATGATTAATGTAATAATATACATGGACAAAGAAACTTTCAAAATACATTTGCTTCTGATTGTGTTACCAGTAAAAGATCCCTTTGCATTGCATAGTATGCAACAAAAATGCAAATGCATTGCTAAACTACTTATATTTTATCACTCTTTGAATTTACTAGGCCAAAAACTGAACTATGTTGGCTCTCTCATAAACCCTCACAATACAGTAAATCTAATTATGTTTGTTTCTTGTACTTTAAAAATGTTGCTCCTTTTTATAATTTTAATAATGCCTTATTTATACTGGCAGAGAATTATTATATTAGATTGTACATTGTGCTTGGACTAAATTCATTTCTGTGTATAATAACAAATTATGGCAAATAGTATATTCATAATCAAAATATTTAAACTTAGGATAAAGGTAAAGGTCAAGGACATTACTAGCTTTCTTGAGTTAGTTAGAAATGACCTTATATTTTTAAATTTCTCCTTCTGAGGCAACATTTTATAAAGTAAATATTCGGGACTTTATTTAAGTAAGGAATATTGTAGTGTTGTTCAGATAATTAGGCAAACATCAGCTTAGCTGTCTTTTACTGGATACATAAAACAGAGGACTATTTTGTGCCATCCCAAATCTTAAATGCATTTTTATTTTTGAAGAGAGTGATGTGCCCCAGTAATCTGCCAAATTCTAGTATGGGTAATTAAATCCTATTATTTTCTAATATTTCACTTATTATAATTGTATATGCTTTGGACAGCTCTTTTACTGTAGAAGGGGCCAGGCTTGATAGGGGAACTCATATCACTCAAGAAGAGCTGCTTTGCAGTACAGAGTAATGTCGCATCTTCATAGATTCTTTATGAAAAATGAGTATATGTGCACATGTGCCATCAAAAAATTTCTTAAAAATGCCAAGACATTCTCTTTAAATGTTGCCATAAGAATCACAGAAAACTTCAGAGTAAGCCATTTGGGGTAATAATTGTCACTTTAATCATAGAGTTTTAAAGATTGCCTCAAGCACGATTTGTGATTTTCTGAACTGGTGCCACATTTCAGCATTCACCTCCTATTTAGAGCAGGAAAGGCTGAGAAGAGGTGACTGGCTCCTGATTGAGTGTGCTGAAATGCCAGTCTTCTCAACCTCTGAAGCCTTGCTTGATGTGTGACAGTAGTTGGGAAATGTTCATCTTCCTCTTGCAACAAAAAGTCAACAACACAAAGGGAAAATCTTCACAGTTCAGATTGATGGCCTTAAAAAAAAGTGTGTCCACACCCACTCTAATCAAATTCTCCTCAAAGGAGCCCTTTATGTGTGAAATCAAGAGCATTGCTCTGTTTCTATAGGGTCACATCCTTCTGTCACAATTCTGTGGAGAAAAAAGATTTACTGCAGTGAAAAATGTATAGTTGCATGCTAAGAAGCACTGCCAACTATTTAACAGCACTGAGAGAAGAGACACAGGATGTTCACTTGAGAAATACCCTCTAGGAGGGGTTCAAAGATGTAAATGAACTTTTATTCTAACATACTCCTTTTGTGGGGAAATTGGCTCTTTATTACTTTCCTATAGATCTTTATGATAGGAAAATAGAAAGAGCCTAATGGTATTCATCCGTATGACCATTTAGAAAAGTCTGCATTAGTCTCTTCGGTAAATAATCTGTTTTAGAGCTCTCCATAAAAGGAAATCAAATATAGAGATAGTATTAGATTTGAAAAAGACAAATAGGACAGAGCCCGAAGTGCAGAATAAATTCTGACACACCCGGTTACATTTTTCTGAGACTTCTAACTTAAGTGTGCACTGTCTGTATTGCTCTGGATTTCCTGCCTTATTTCTCCTGAAGTTGGAGCAATTCAGCTTTAGCCTACTCTGAGTTAATTGTTCTATTATTAAAACAATAATGTATTTGTTATGACATTAAAAAAACAGTTTATAGAGAGTACTTCAAAATGATCCTAGCCTCCCAGTTCCCAGAAAGACAATTACTGGAAGACAAGAAAATATTTCAGTGTATTAAACTCTGTTTTAGAAGTTTTTTTTTTTTCAAATGTAGGAGATCTATCTCACATGGTTTTCTCACCTGTCAATATTTTTTTTTCAGATCACAACAGTATCAGGAAATGAGTTCCTTCTACAGTCAGATATTGACTTCATCATATTGGATTGGTTCCATGCTATCAAAAATGCAATTTACAGATTGGTATGTATTTGTTTTGGCTGTTACCTTTATTACTTAAAATTTAGTCATTTAAATCTTATTGCTCAGTCATATAACACACATTTAAACAGAGCATATGGACTGAGGGATATTAAGTTCTTTTAAGTTTAAATAGAGTCCACTAGGAACATTTTCAGCAGACAGGATTTGTGGGACTAAATGTCATTTAATTTCTCTCTTTCAAAAATGCAATGCTTTTTTTCTGAAATAACATGGACATTCATTTACTAGAGGTTGTAAAAAGCACACAAGCACTTAATAACTACTGAGTTTTTACATTTCCAGTTTATGCAGCTTCTAATACTTATTCTGGAAAATAAATATTATTAAGACCATACTCCCTGTTACAATACCAGTAAATAATAATTCTTTGTGCTGATTTTTATTGTTCTTCCAACTAGGTTATATTATCCTTCTCATGAAAATTACACATCTAGAACTTCATGAAATTATCTTAAATCATACCGGAATATGTTTTTAAAAGAACCAAGTTATTTAAAACTACTCATTTCATACTAATTATAATTTAGCTCATTAATATTTGTAAAATCTTGAGGGGAAAATATTCCTGAGACTTTTTAGTATGTTGTGCAATAAGAAAATACATTCTCAGTGATTTCGCTAATATTTTATTAAAGTCTTTCATGTTATCACTTTGAGATCAAAACTTTAAAAATAAAATGACTTTTCCCCTTCATTAATACAGTCTCCATAAACACAAAAAAAACACATAAGTTGTTGTCTTTTAGAGTGGACTCTGGGCCCGAACTGCCTGTTTGAACACTGACTCCATCACTTACTAGCTGTGTGGCCTTGAGCAGATTATTTCCTCTTTTGGCCTCAATTTCTTATTAAGTAAAAATAATGGTGGCTACCTCATTGGATTTCTGTGATGATTAATTGAGTTAATGCATGAATGCTTGGAATAATGTGCAGCATTTAGTAAGCACCATGTGCATATATGATCTATTACTAAATTTTAATATAGAGCTTAGCATAGAGAACCTATCTTAAAATAATTAACATATTTCAAACATTCCTTTAAATCTAACATCAAAATAGAAACAAAATTCTTTAGTGAATCCTTTCTTCATATTAAAATTATTGAGTCTAATTGCTTTCTGTTTCCAGCAAAGGGATTCAAGTTGTCCATCAAGAAACCTGAAATTATTCAAAATACAGAGATCCTCCAGTACTGAATTGCTAAGTCATTATGATAGTGATGTGAAAGACCAGAAACCAGAACACAAAAAGTCTTTAAGTGAGTACTTTCTCTGGCTTGTTCATTTTAACTTTGTCTAAATGCAGTGCTTATGAAATATAAATGCATCAAAATCAAATTTAAGCCAAACTCATACTTCTCATGGAAGATTTGTAGCCATTTCTTGGCTAGGGATTCATGCACTGGAGGGCAGTCTGGGCACTTTGCTCACATAATTGTTGGTAATGCCTTTTGAGAAAATAATTATTCCAAGGTCATGGTCTCTGCTTACAGCAAGCCTCTGAATCTCTGAGTAATAGCCATGGAGTTCAGATTGGTGATTGATTTTGAGAGTGGGAAATGTCAAGCGTCTCCAAATCTTGGAATGCTGAATATTTGATTTCCATACATTAAAAGGTATGAGTGACCACCACAGTTGGGCCAACTTAAGCCAACAGGCTATGCAACTTTGCACATTTTCAGACCACCAGAAAGATTTAGAAATGCACATTCCAGAGGTTGAAAGAAAATATGGGATGTGAATTAGTAGTTTTCCCAGGTCATACTAGGTCTGCTATTCTAAAGTAATTGAATTTGGACTACAAAGAACTTATACCAGTTACATAGTAAACCTCAGTACTTTTATAGATCGTTTCCAAGCCTACTGCTTCTTCAATAAAAGGGGGCTATTAAAGCATGTCACCTTATTTCAAAGACTTGGTTTGAGTCTCAACCTTCTGAAAAAACAAGTAGATATTTTTAAAGTCATAGAAAACACATTTAACAATGTCTTAAAACTATAGCATCTTTCTTGGATCCTCTACCTTCCTATCTTAATCTTCTGGTTCACCACATTTTGGGACAGTTCCCTCTGACCAAACATCAGTTTAGTTACATCCTAACTTCAAATTTAAGGATGCCTCAGTAAGTTGAGAATGTACATGTTAATAAGTATGATGCTAGACAACTATATGTATGTGTGTGTTATATACATGATAGCATATCTTCCAGAACTGAATTTTGAGAACCAAAAATCTAGAAATTATATAAGAACTTGGAGCATAAGTACCCTTTTGAAATTAATTCATTATTCAAAGTCCCACATAATTGTCTCTTTTTGGTACTGGGTATTGAACCCAGGGCCTCAAACATATTAGGCAAATACTCTACCACTGAGCTATACCCACCAATACACACCATAATTTTCAACTAATATCATATACATATTTCGTTAGCCAGTTGGGCTATGTTGGAGTTTAAAATGATCAGTATTAATAGCTAGAAAACACATGATGTGGAAGGTTTGTGGAGAGTTAACAATGCCATATTTAAAGTTTTTTTCCATATGACGTTAAAGTTTAGAGTTATTTCATTTAAAAAACATTTCCTTTAACTGCTGGTTATTAAACCATTTTAATTCATATGGAATCTGATATAAGTAAGATATCAAATTTAAAATTCAGTTGTGAGTGCATGTTTAATATTAACTACATAAATATTTTGTAGTAAATAGAAAAATGATATGTGTTGCAGTTATTAGTTGATCTGGGATTTGAAAGAGACCTTGACATGCTTCTGAAGCCTGAAATTAGGGAGAAAATAAAGGTGTGCAAAAATGTATTTTAGAAATATTGAGGCTAACAAATTCTGTATTGGGCAGAATCTCTTTTAAACAAGTTTTAGGATACTACTGGGGTGGGGGGGGCAGGAATTCTATGGATAGAATACCTGCTACTTCTTTTTAGAATTTATTTTTCTTTGAGAAAGACAGTTATTCTCTCTGAAATTCAATCCTGCCTAAGAAGAAAAGACACATTGTTTATTCTATTTGTTTTATTATATACCTAATTGTACAAGGATGCCACATTTACCTTTTACTTTGAAATTTAAAAGCCAGTTATAACTAAAAAATATTTTGCACTTGCTATCTAGTAGTTGCTCTAAGTGCTTGTCTCACATAGTCTCATTTAATGCTCCCCCTAACTTTATGACAGATACTGTGATTAGAAGTTTTAGTTAATGAAAAAAAAAATCAGCATTTAGCTCTTCAACATCATCCTCTTTTATGGATGAGGAAATGGAGGCTTGAAAAACTAAGGTATTATGTATGAAGACAGGTTATCAAGACTTGTTTCAAACCCATACAATCTGCTTTTAGAACTTGTGATTTTAACCAAGATACCATGTGAAAAAATATATAGTAAGCTAAATCTCTATCAACTTCAACTTGTATGGAAATGAATACATTAAATACTTTTTAAAATGACCCATAGAAATCAGTAGACTTAAAGACAAGACCGAAAAACTTATTTAAAAAGAATTAAGATCAAATGTTCTCTTCTTAATTTGATTTTACCATTAAAATAAATAGTCATTTAATCTTTAATGCTAGCCTTGATTTTAGAAAATGCTTGGTTTCTGAATCTTGGTAGATATGTATAAGTGTAAGCCTTATTTAGGGTTAGCATGTTTTTTGCAAGATACAATAGTTAGTATTCATCTATTTAAAAAAAAATAAGTTCAGTTCATATGTATGCGTTCATTTTCACTAAAGGCATAATGATTTGCTCACCCATACAATGTCAAATTAGACTATATGTTTGAGATTGGAACATTTTATACTTGATGATTCTAAAGATATTTTTTTCCAAGTAGGAAATAGCCTGTCTGAAGCCCCTCTGATCTTGGTCCTAGATTTGAACACCCAAACTTAGATTTATTACAACATAATTTTGATTTTTTGTCACCCTCTGGAGATTAAATAATTATGTGAAATCAGAGATTCACAGTATCCTCTTCCTCGTTAGTAGTCGAAGCACAAACTTTATTGTCAGTTTGCTGCCTTTGGCTTCTTGTGCCCTTGATGTTCCCACGAGTTTTGTCGCCAAGATTGTAGGAAGATAAAGCCAGAATTACTCTTTTAAAAAAGCATGTGAACATCATTAGCAACTAACAGGTGGTCATTTTTTTTGTCCAGTTTGTCTGTTTAACATGGGAAAAATATGTTCTCTCAATGAGTGGATTCAGAAAGTTGTATTAAAATACACTTTTTTAAAAAAATATGATTCTAACCTGCCAACAGTAATAAGTATTATTCAGATATTTTAAGATATCAGTTGAGTCTAACAGACAAGAAGCCAGAAAATTCAATGTAATGGCCAAATCACTTTGGGAAATTCAGGACACCAGTCTGGGATGAGTGTAGGAGAGCAGCTCTCCAGGGAGGGCTATTATGGAAAGTGGAGAGTCAATCAAAGACGATGCTAACATATTTCTCCAAGAGAAAATCTTCCACTGATGGCAAGGAGGAAAGGCCCAAATATAAACCCAGCATCAGATAACCCTAGAAAGGTTTTTTTTTTAACTTTGCTAAGTTCTACTTTCCAGATGTTTAAAAATGGGTCTGATAGCATCCATACAGGATTGAGTAAGAATTTGAAACTAGAGATGTAAATATGTAGTTCACAGCAGGCACTCAATAAGTAGAAGCTCTTATTATTATCCTCTGTGTCCCCAAGCAGATGGTACCAAAATGGGCATGATCCAAGGATGATGACTGGTAGAAGACTGGAGCAGGGTGTGTATACTTGACATCCTACTCCCCAAGTGTACAGAAAATAGGGGAATGAGCCAGAATTGGATATGGGAGTCATAGATACAAAAGTCTAAATATGAGCAGCTGTCTTTCCCCTGGCACTTCCCCAGGTGAAAATGGCAGCCAGAGTATTCTTGGGAGCAGCAAACCAGGACATAGTTGAAGGGTGCCAAGAGATATCTTGATTCATTTATGCCCCGAAGAACATGCCATTAAGAAGTTCTAGTTAACTAAAGACTCAACATCTAGCTCTTTTCCTGTTGCTTTAGAAAAAGCTCTAGTTTATTCACGTAATGATACATTCATTGTTTTTTGTCAACAAACATAACCTAAAGATACACAACTAAAATTCTCTATGTAATTTGTCTGTGTATCCCTTTTTTAAAAAATATTTTTATGCTTATATTGTACTTCAGTAGTGAATATATCATGTCTATCAATTGCCAAACTATAAAATCCATATGTGGAAGAAACTGGACAACTTTCATATAAAACTGATACTTTATTTAGTATTTTAAGTAAGCACCCCCAAAATGAACATGAGTTATAAGAGTTATAAGAATAAAGTCAAATGATAAAAGAACTAAAAGGAAATATATTTCCTATTAGCTGTCCTTTGATTAAGTTATTATGAAAAACAAATGTGTTTTGACTGAAATCTTCAAGGTTCTTAGATGTGGATTTCTCAATTTCATATCCCCAAATGATATGTATAATGCAGTTACAAGGACAAAGATTGGAATGGAAAACTTTAATTGAGATATTTATACAAGGAAGGAAATGAAAATGATATTGGTAGTTAATGCTATCTTTCTTTTAAAAAGTTGCCTGAGGAATAATTATGATTATGTCATGTGAAAACAAGTTTAAAATAGAATTCAATATTTTTAACTAAATAATTATAATACTGACTGATGGTAACTGGAAGTAGGCTAATGTTCTCAAAATCCAGGTATAAATTGGTTGCTTAGAACTTGATACATTTTCTCAGGGAAACCATGTACCAGGCACAAAAACACACTGAGCTTTCTTCAGTCACATTGTTTCTGGCAAAAAACTCATTCTGAGTGTGCTATATCTCTGACCCTGAGAGCCCAGACTCCCCAGTAGTATTGTTCTTCATCTGGTTTCCCACTTCCTACTACCTCACTTTTGCACCAACTCCACCAATGCAATTAGGAGTATCATAATAGCTTTGGCTAGAAGGCTGCAAACCCCTGACACCCCCCACCCCCCACCTAATGAAAGAAAGAGAATGTAGAGCTCCAAGCCAAAATAAATAGTGGAGAAAGGAGAGAATGGAGGTCTGTGAAAGGTTTTACAGCATGGATAAGAAAGTGAGTCTTCAACAAGGCAGATATTCTTTTTCAGAAATGTGCATAACAGATTAACTCTGGCATTGTCCCAGATGTTGACATTTGATGAATCTAGGTGGTAGATACACACATGATCATGATGCTATTGTTTTTTGAATGTTTGTGATTCCTCTGACAAAAAATACACACATACATACATACACACATAGTTTGTCACTTCCTATGTAAAGAATTCAATTTAAAAAATACATATTTTCTATTTACAACTTGAAAACTTTTAAATAAAGATATAATTTGCCAAAAATAAGTTACATTAAGAAATTTTTTAAAAAATATGTAACTCATCATTTTCCTACCTCCCCAAACATACACACACACACACACACACACACACACACACACACACACACATATATATATATATATATATACATATACATATATATGTATATGTATAATGTATGTGTATACACACACACACACACACGCACACACACACACACACACACTCCATGTATATTTATTTATTTTGCATGAGTTATAAGACTACTATGACCTTTCTAGTAACTATGTAAAATTTGTAAGATGTTTATTATTACTCAAATGCAAAACTTATAGTAGTTTCTTGGATAAATATGTAATTAGCAACTGTTTAAAACACATACTAAGAAGCCTGTCCTGGATACACAGAGAAATACATATTTTAAAGACTTTATTTATTAAGAATTTTGTATAAAACAGTCTACTCCTGACAATGCATGAAACTAAGAAGTAGTAGCAGCCATCTGCCAAGAAAAAGAAAACAATATTAAAATTGCACAAATGAATCCTATCTAGTTTTGAAGAATCAGGAGAGCTCTTACCTTGAAACAACAAAAAATTCATAATATTTGTGTAGCATACTATAGGTTATTATGTTGTCATGAGGACAAAGGCTCCCTATTTGGGCAAAATGATTGATCAACTTGACTATTTTTTCTCTAAAACAAATATTGTCATTCTGACACCAATTTCATTCAATATACACTTTAGAAAAATAAACTGTGGGAATGAAATGTGAAAATAAATGATTATAGTTTACTATAGTTATAAAACAACAATATCTAAAGAATAGTTGAGTGCCAATTTTTCACTCAATTGTTTCTCAGTATTTAAGGAAGTTGTTTATTTTAAAATATTTCAGTTGGTAAAGAAAAATATTTTAAAATTTAAATTAAAATATATGTTGTTTAGGCTGGAGGTTTTAAAATTTGTCAGAGAAAAACATTAAAAATTAGACACATACTTGATAACCAGGCATCCAAAGTAATTTGTCAAAAGTGTTATTCACAAATTTTGTGAGACTACTGTGGTCTTATGTGACCAGTCATTGTTCTGACATGTGTTCTCAAGACAATTAGCAGTGAACCCAAGTTTTCTGGGACCCATAGATTGTAGTTTCTTTAAAACATTTACTTCTCAATGAATCATGTGATAAGAGGACTTAGCTATGAGTTGAGCAAAGAATGTTCTGATTCATATCTCCCTTCCCATCTGAGGGGCTGATCTTGCCCTCTGATCTGTGGGCATCCATGGTCATGTATCTTGTAGCATCAGCTACTCTGAAAGTCTATCTAACCCTATCAGCACTCCAGCACTAGATCACCCTATCCTCCTCCTGACACTGGCAGCAACACCATGACCATATTTCCCCTCAGATGAACGGCATTTAATCAATTTCTGATTTCATTAGGTCAAGTGGCATCTTTCTTTCAATAATAGGCCAAATACAGAGGGCTCTTTCCTCTAACTCTCCAGCAATATTTCCTTAGCATTAATATGCTACTGTGACTGTAAACAAGAGAAAAACAATGCTCTCCGATCCCCCCTGAAAGTTTCTATTCTATGAGTACAAGAGGCATAAATTATATCTTCTTGTAAAGTTAGGTATATAATATATATTCATTATTGTGTCACATCAGTTTAAATTACCTTTCCTCAATGTAAAATATATTCTTATAGTGAATCCTAAACAGAGAAAAAAACATTATTTTGAACACAAATGATCTCCTTTTTTGAAACACAAAGTTTATCTGGAGTATAGGGATGTAGACTACTTTTTTAAAAAAAAAAAATCCTAAAAGAAAGTAACTTGGCCCGCCCGCTCTGCGAAGGGTCACCCCGCCCGGCTCTTAGCCACGCGGGCGCCATCTGCCTGGCTCTGTGGGCGCCCCCGGCGGCCCAGCGCAGCCAGAAGGGTCCCCGCCTGGCCCGACAGAAGGCCCGTGCCCTTCCGGCTCTGCTAACGGCCCTGCCCACCCGGGAAAGGGCTTCCCCCCTTGAGAGGATGGGAAGGAAATCTAACCAAGCCTCTATGAATTAGCGAACTGGGATCTAAAACCAGAGATTGTGTCAGACCAGAGACAAGCCAGTTCCACCTCTCCCTTCGGTCACTCCTGCAAGGAGCCAGGGGCCCGCCATAGCAGAGAGGGGAAGTCACCAAAGATCGGCCAAAGAGATTCCTTCCCAGCGGATTCTAAATTAGCAGGAGCGGCGAGGGAGCCGGCCGGAGCTGGCGGGAACCGCGGCAGCGGCACGGGAACCGGTGGGAGCTGAGGCGGTGCTGACGCAGGAGCCAGCGGGAGCCGCGTGGCGCGGGTCTCCCAGCTACCGCTCCCACCAGTGCTGACAACTGAGGTCTCTTGCACCAGATATGGGGGCATGGCTACCAGAAGGTAAGCAAATTTGCTGGGGGTTCTCAGCCCCAAGCTCTACAAACTTAGGGCCTGAGGGAGGCAAACAAGGAGAGTGTGCCCAGGCACTAATGAAACAGCTGCTCCACGCGTGTGCAAGGTAGGCGGAACCGTGACCACCGACAAAACAGGCCCAGTGGCCCGCCAGATACATCGCCCCAGTCGGGGGAGGGGCAGAGCCGCCACCAGCGCCTTTTAGGTAGACAGATCTGCAACCGACAGACAGAACAGGCCTAGTGGCCAGCGGAGGGGCAAAGCCGCTGCTCACGCCTGCAAGGTAGGCGGACCTGTGACCACCGAAAGAACAGGCCCATCGAAAGTACAGGTACAGCGGCCTCCTGGCGTGGAAGGCACATTGCCTCAATTGGAGGAGGGGCAGAGCCACCGCCAAAGCCTGCGAGGGAGACTTTGCAGCTATACAAGAGCAATATAAATATATAGGGGGAAAAATCAATAACACAACAGTTTCACCAAGCAGAAAGAAACGCGATCAGTATGAAAAGACAAGGAAAGAAAGGACCACAAGCAATGCAGGTCAACTCAACTTTAGAAGAGGTAATATCTGCAGCAGATGGAATGTCAGATAAAGAATTCAGGATATACATGCTTCAGATGATCTGGAGTCTCAAGGAAGACATTAGACAGCAAAATCAGACAATGAAAGACCACTTCGACCACTTCGACAATGAATTACATAAACAAATCCAAGAAGCAAAAGATCAATTATACAGGGAGATAGAGGTTATAAAAAACAAACAAACAGAAATCCTGGAAATGCAGGAAACAATAAACCAACTTAAAAACTCAATTGAGAATACTACCAGCAGAGTAGAACACTTAGAAGATAGAACATCAGACAATGAAGACAAAGTATTTCAACTGGAGAAGAACATAGACAGCTCAGCAAAGCTGTTAAGAAACCATGAGCAGAACATTCAAGAAATATGGGATAACATAAAGAGACCCAACTTAAGGGTCATGGGGATACAGGAAGGTATTGAGGTCCAAACCAAAGGAATGAGCAATCTATTCAACGAAATAATACGAGAAAACTTCCCAGACTTGAAGAATGAGACAGAATCCCAAATCCTAGAAGCCTACAGGACGCTGAATGTGCAAAATCATAAGAGATCCACACCTAGACACATTATAATGAAGATGCCCAACATACAGAATAAGGAGAGAATTTTAAAAGCTACAAGAGAAAGGAAGCAGATTACATATAGGGGTAAACCAATCAGGATAACAGCTGATCTTTCAACACAGACTCTGAAAGCTAGAAGATCCTGGAATAACATATTTCAAACACTGAAAGAAAAGGGGTTCCAACCAAGAATTGTGTATCCCGCGAAATTAAGCTTCAGGATGGAAGATGAAATTAAAACCTTCCATGATAAACAAAAGTTAAAAGAATTTGCAGCTAGAAAACCAGCTCTTCAAAACATCCTCGGCAAAATATTACAGGAAGAGGAAATGGAAAATATCAATGAAAACCAACAGCGGGAGGTAGTACAGTAAAGGTGGGAGGGAATAATCAAAGAGGAAAACAAACCATGTTTAGTAACATAAATAAACAAATATGGCTGGAAGAACAACCCATATCTCAATAATAACTCTAAATGTTAATGGCTTAAACTCACCAATTAAGAGACACAGGCTAGCAGAATGGATCACTAAACAAGACCCAACAATATGCTGCCTTCAGGAGACGCATTTGATAGGAAAAGACATACATAGACTGAAGGTGAAAGGTTGGGAAAAATCATATCACTCATATGGACTTCGGAAACAAGCAGGAGTGTCCATACTCATTTCAAATAAAATAGATTTCAAGCCAAAGTTAATCAAAAGGGATGAAGAGGGACACTACATACTTCTCAATTTAACCATACACCAACAAGACATAACAATCATAAATATATATGCCCCAAACAATGGTGCAGCTATGTTCATCAAACAAACTCTTCTCAAGTTCAAGAGTCTAATAGACCACCATACAATAATCATGGGAGACTTCAACACACCTCTCTCACCACTGGACAGATCTTCCAAACAAAAGTTGAATAAGGAAACTATAGAGCTCAATAACACAATTAATAACCTAGACTTAATTGACATATATAGAATATACCACCCAACATCAAGCAGTTACACTTTTTTCTCAGCAGCACATGGATCCTTCTCAAAAATAGATCATATATTATGTCACAGGGCAACTCTTAGACAATATAAAGGAGTAGAGACAATACCATGCATATTATCTGATCATAATGGAATGAAATTGAAAATCAACGATAAAAGAAGTAAGGAAAAATCATGCATCACTTGGAGAATGAACAATAGGTTACTGAATGATCAATGGGTTATAGAAGACATCAAGGAGGAAATTAAAAAATTCTTAGAGATAAATGAAAACACAGACACAACATATCGGAATATATGGGACACATTGAAAGCAGTTCTAAGAGGAAAATTTATTGCTTGGAGTTCATTCCTTAAAAAAAGAAAAAACCAACAAATAAATGATCTAATACTTCAACTCAAAATCCTAGAAAAAGAAGAGCAAAACAACAGCAAAAGAAGTAGAAGACAAGAAATACTTAAAATCAGAGCTGAAATTAATGAAATCGAAACGAAAGAAACAATTGAAAAAATTGACAAAACTAAAAGTTGGTTCTTTGAAAAAATAAATAAAATCGACAGACCCTTAGCCACGCTAACAAAGAGAAGAAGAGAGAGAACTCAAATTACCAGCATACGGGATGAAAAAGGCAATATCACAACAGACACTTCAGAAATACAGAAGATTATCAGAAATTATTTTGAATCCTTATACTCCAATAAAATAGAAGATAGTGAAGGCATCGATAAATTTCTTAAGTCATATGATTTGCCCAGATTGAGTCAGGAGGATATTGACAACCTAAACAGACCAATATCAATTGAGGAAATAGAAGATACCATCAAAAGACTACCAACTAAGAAAAGCCCAGGACCGGATGGGTATACAGCAGAGTTTTTCAAAACCTTTAAAGAGGAACTAATACCAATACTTTTCAAGCTATTTCAGGAAATAGAAAAAGAGGGAGAACTTCCAAATTCATTCTATGAGGCCAACATCACCCTGATTCCTAAACCAGACAAAGACACTTCAAAGAAAGAAAACTACAGACCAATATCTCTAATGAACCTAGATGCAAAAATCCTCAATAAACTTCTGGCGAACCGGATACAAAAACATATCAAAAAAATTGTGCACCACGATCAGGTAGGATTTATCCCTGGGATGCAAGTTTGGTTCAATATACGGAAATCAATAAATGTTATTCACCACATCAACAGGCTTAAAAATAAGAACCATATGGTCATCTCGATAGATGCGGAAAAAGCATTCGACAAAGTACAGCATCCCTTTATGTTCAAAACTCTAGAAAAACTAGGGATAACAGGAACATACCTCAACATTGTAAAAGCAATCTATGCTAAGCCTCAGGCTAGCATCATTCTGAATGGAGAAAAACTGAAGGCATTCCCTCTAAAATCTGGAACAAGACAGGGATGCCCTCTCTCACCACTTCTGTTCAACATAGTTCTCGAATCACTGGCCAGAGCAATTAGACAGACGAAAGAAATTAAAGGCATAAAAATAGGAAAAGAAGAACTCAAATTATCACTATTTGCAGATGACATGATTCTATACCTAGCAGACCCAAAAGGGTCTACAAAGAAACTATTAGAGCTAATAAATGAATTCAGCAAAGTGGCAGGCTATAAAATCAACACGCATAAATCAAAGGCATTCCTGTATATCAGCAACAAATCCTCTGAAATGGAAATGAGGACAACCACCCCATTCACAATATCCTCAAAGAAAATAAAATACTTGGGAATCAACCTAACAAAAGAGGTGAAAGACTTATACAATGAAAACTACAGAACCCTAAAGAGAGAAATAGAAGAAGATCTTAGAAGATGGAAAAATATACCCTGTTCATGGATAGGTAGAAGTAACATCATCAAAATGTCGATATTACCAAAAGTTCTCTATAGGTTTAATGCAATGCCAATCAAAATCCCAACGGCATTTCTTGTAGAAATAGAGAAAGCAATCATGAAATTCATATGGAAAAATAAAAGACCCAGAATAGCAAAAAGAATTCTAAGCAGGAAATGTGAATCAGGCGGTATAGCTATACCAGACTTCAAACTATACTACAGAGCAATAGTAACAAAAACAGCATGGTACTGGTACCAAAACAGGCAGGTGGACCAATGGTACAGAATAGAGGACACAGAAACCAATCCACAAAACTACAACTATCTTATATTTGATAAAGGGGCTAAAAGCATGCAATGGAAGAAGGATAGCATCTTCAACAAATGGTGTTGGGAAAACTGGAAATCCATATGCAACAAAATGAAACTGAATCCCTTTCTCTCGCCATGCACAAAAGTTAACTCAAAGTGGATCAAGGAACTTGATATCAAATCAGAGACATGGCGACTGATAGAAGAAAAAGTTGGCTATGATCTACATACTGTGGGGTCGGGCTCCAAATTCCTCAATAGGACACCCATAGCACAACAGTTAATAACTAGAATCAACAAATGGGACTTACTCAAACTAAAAAGTTTTTCTCAGCAAAAGAAACAATAAGAGAGGTAAATAGGGAGTCTACGTCCTGGGAACAAATCTTTACTCCTCACACTTCAGACAGAGCCCTAATATCCAGAATATACAAAGAACTAAAAAAATTAGACAATGAGATAACGAATAACCCAATCAACAAATGGGCCAAGGACCTGAACAGAAATTTCTCAGAGGAGGACATACAATCAATCAACAAGTATATGAAAAAATGCTCACCATCTCTAGCAGTCAGAGAAATGCAAATCAAAACCACCCTAAGATACCATCTCACTCCAGTAAGATTGGCAGCCATTAGGAAGTCAAACAGCAACAAGTGCTGGCGAGGATGTGGGGAAAAGGGTACTCTTGTGCATTGCTGGTGGGACTGCAAATTGGTGCGGCCAATTTGGAAAGCAGTATGGAGATTTCTTGGAAAGCTCGGAATGGAACCACCATTTGATCCAGCTATTCCACTACTCGGTCTATTCCCTAAAGAACTAAAAAGAGCACACTATAGGGACACTGCTACATCCATGTTCATAGCAGCACAATTCACAATAGCAAGACTGTGGAACCAACCTTGATGCCCTTCAATAGACGAATGGATAAAAAAAATGTGGCATTTATACACAATGGAGTATTACTCTGCATTAAGAAATGACAAAATCATAGAATTTGGAGGGAAATGGATGGCATTAGAGCAGATTATGCTAAGTGAAGCTAGCCAATCCCTTAAAAACAAATGCCAAATGTCTTCTTTGATATAAGGAGAGTAACTAAGAACAGAGTAGGGAAGAAGAGCATGAGAAGAAGATTAACATTAAACAGGGATGAGAGGTGGGAGGAAAAGGGAGAGAGAAGGGAAATTGCATGTAAATGGAAGGAGACCCTCAGGGGTATACAAAATTACATACAAGAGGAAGTGAGGGGAAAGGAGGGAAAATATAAGGGGGAGAAATGAATTACAGTAGAGGGGGTAGAGAGAGAAGAGGGGAGGGGAGGGGGGAGGGGGGATAGTAGAGGATAGGAAAGGCAGCAGAATACAACAGACTCCAGAATGGCAATATGTAAATCAATGGTTGTGCAACTGAAGTGATTCTGCAATCTGTATATGGGGTAAAAATGGGAGTTCATATCCCACTTGAATCAAAGTGTGAAATATGATATATCAAGAACTATGTAATGTTTTGAACAACCTACAATAAAAATTAATTAAAAAAAAATAAAAAAATAAAAAAAAAGAAAGTAACTTGATTTTTAATGTATTTATTTATATGTCCTAAACAGGTCTTAAAATATTTCAATTATAAAAACATAGAAGCTTTTTAAGATTTCCTTGGAAAATAAATTTTATTTCTTATTATTCATACTTGAATCCAAATCCTTTAATTAATAGGTATTTCTTTCACCCTAGAGTATGAACCAAATCTAAAAATACCATATTTCTCCAGAATTCAGTGAAGTGAGATCCATACCTAAGAAATTTCTAACTTCCTTCAAGAAATGGTATATGATGACTTGGGTAAAATAAGTCTGTTAATTCATCTTTCTGTGATTATTTAAATGGTACCTGAAGACAAATGTTCCTGTTGTCTAATTTTTTCTAATGTAAATAGATATTCCCTATTCATATAAAAAATTAATAGATGTAAAAAATAGAGTCAAAACAGGAAATATCATGACCAAGTAGAAAATATAGGACTGAGATCCTGCTACTACATCTAGTATCCTCAAAAATCCAAAACTGAGATAAAATAGTAAGAATAATTCCTTATCCTTCTCCCCCTCCCCTTCTCCTTTTCCTTCTCTTCCTCTTCCTGCTCCAATTAAGAACCACTTCTGATCAAATTATTACATTGGGAATCAAAGGCCCAAGTTCCCCTATAGACAGGTTTTAACTGCCTATGCCCTATTCCCCAGAATTTACCACCATTCCATGACCCACAGTTTATGTTCCAAGGAAATAGTGCTTATAATCATGATACATACACTACATGATGAGTTTTGCCTTTAAGATAAGGTATTCTCTTTATTAAACAAACATCCTTTAAGACTAGCTCAGGCCATAACCTCTCAATATTTCTATCATTTTTTTAAAGGAAACTTGTTTTTTTTTAATAGGAAATTGAAGTTATACCCAACATTCTTTCTTTCTTTATTTTTATGTGGTGCTGGGGATCGAACCCAGGGTCTCACACATGCAAGGCAAGAACTCTACCACTGAGCTACAGCCCCAGCCACTCTATCATCATTTTTATGTCCTTTTTTTAATTTTGAAGAGTTACTATGTTTCATATTAATTCTTGAGGCTCTTTAAATTGCTAAGACTTGTAATTTTCAAGGTGCTATTAGAGGCAATAAAATTAAAAAAAACTTTGTAATGTACAAAAATAATAATAGTTTTAATAATTCTAAAAGACTCGGAATACTTTTTTCTTGAATCAATTTATTTTAAAAAATTTAGATTAACACAAAAGTTATAGAAAATAAATTATACTAATGTTGATCTTCAAGTAATATTAGTCTTCAACACCCTCCTCAAAATGTTATGTGAGATTGTATAAAAAAAATTGTGTCTAAGAATCAAAAATTTTGAATACAATTCTTACTCTCAGGATATACAACTATATGATTTGGACAAGTTTCATAAGTTTCCTAAAATTGATTTTCCTGGTAAGTATAATGGGTATTTTTTTATATAACTATAACATTATCAGAAATACAAATGTGGATTTGATATGTAATAGATCTAAAGATTGTACACACACACACAGACACACACACATGACTAAAATATATCTAAGAACTTCATAGGTTATATATTATGATATAAATATTGTATGTAATGATTTGCATGAGTGAAGTCCAAGTAAACTAATCATAAATTTTTCTACTATAAAACCACCAGTTTCTTTCTTTAGAAATATGCCCAGAATGCACTTTTAATACAGAATTTAAAAATGCAAATTAAACAAATATGTAATTTGCCAAAACTTAATTTTTAATATTGTCATTAACTCAGAGCATAATATATCCTTTAATTCTTTTCTTTCCTTAAAGGACTCTGAGTGTCATGAGGCATAATGTCATTCCTGAATATGAACCTGACATTATGGCAATCTCTAAATATTAAACTTGGCCAAATGTCAGTTATTTTTTGCATTACTGCAGAATATAGAATAGTAATACAACTGTAGAATTTTGAAAGAGTTTACGTAATTTTGCATAAAAGCTAGGGAAGATTTTGTTTATGTTATATATATATATAACATAAACAAAATAAATATGAATATATATATATATATATATATATATATATATATATATATATATATATATATATATATTCTAATAGAATAAGCCAGCATCATAAAGTATCTGGTTATAAAGTGATTGATTTTTATTGACTAGAGTAAAAATATGAAACACACAGATACCAAGCCATTTATAAAGAATTAACTTAAAGTTGCTGAAAATCTGATCTCACCCAAGTGCATTTCATTGGCCAGGTGGCAAGTATACCTAGAGGCCCATCACATTCACTATATCAAAGGGATGGCAGGTGTTATCTGGAAGAGGTAATCCTAGCTGACCAGTACTTCTCTCATTTGCTTTAACCCAGTTCATCCTGATCCTTTAGATGGGGAATGCCTGAAGAACATTAACCAGGACCTTCTAAGGATTACCCCTCCTCCCTTATAACCTAGAACAGAGTCTGAAAGCAGTGATGTTTAATATTAAAGGCCTGAGTGAGTAAGTAACCTAATGACTGAGGAACCCATCCTGAATTTTATGCCCAAGGAATAAGAGGAAAGGTTGAACTGTGAAGAAGCACTTATCTCTTAATGTGAGTCTTAGTAAGTTCAAAGCCAGCCTCAGCAACATAGGAAGGCCCTACGCAACTCAGCAAGACCCTGTCACTAAATAAAATACAAACAAGGGCTGGGGATGTGGCTCAGTGGTTAAGTGCCCCTGGGTTCAATCCCAGGTAACACACACAAACACACACACACACAAATAATAATATCAACAACAACAACAACAAAAGGGGTTCACTATGCTCCCATTACTTGTAGTACAAGTCCAAGTTTCTTAGCATGGCTTGAAAGACCTTTTGTCAATGATTTATTGTTCCTTTCCAACCTATGCTTCAGTTGTTTCCCCAGTGTTTTGTACATTGAAAGTTTACCAATCAAATTGTTATTCCCCAACTCTTTATATTCCATGACTCCCTGTCCTCTATCCTAATATGTATCCATGTTTTTTCTCTGTCACTCTTTCTTCTGTACTTTAAAGACTCTCACAAGTCCACAGTCACATTATATTGTAGAAACCTTTCATTGCTTCCATCACTTCCCTGGCAATCTTCCCCCAATTCCTCCATTTGTCTAGAGGTCACTTTGAAATATTCCAATCTTTGTCTGAGAAACACATTTCTGGGCTGCTGTTCTAGCAAAATGTAGAACAGTTGGTTAGCATGCATAAGGCCCTGGTTTGACCCCAGCATCAAAATATCAAAAATAGTTACAAAATATCAAATATTTATCAAAATAATTATCAAAATGACCAGGTGCCATGACACACACCTGTAATCCCAGTGGCTTGGTAGGCGGAGGCAGGAGGATCACAAGTTCAAAGCCAGCCTTAGCAATTATGGGGCGCTATGCAACTTAGTGAGACCTTGTCTTTTTTTTTTAAAGAGAGAGTGAGAGAGGAGAGAGGGAGAGAGAGAGAGAATTTTAATATTTATTTTTTAGTTATCGGTGGACACAACATCTTTGTTTGTACGTGGTGCTGAGAATCGAACCCGGGCTGCACGCATGCCAGGTGAGCTCGCTACCACTTTAGCCACATCCCCAGCCCCAGTGAGACCTTGTCTTAAAATAAAATATAAAAAAGGGCTGGGAGTATATGTTTAATAGTACAAAAAAAACTTTCAAAATACTTAATTGATTAATTTTTAAGATAAGGAAAAACACACATTGCCATATCACAAAAATAATAAAAGTAAGTTTTTTAAATAGGTCTTGAAAGCTGAGAAACTGCATGTGGCTTTGGGGACTTCAACAAGAAATGCTTATATAAAAGAGCTGTCTCATCTGCCTTTGTGGAGAGTAAACCTGCTATAATTATCACATTGGCAATTGCATGACAATGCATAATTTCAGATGGTGAATATTTATTTACTCCCATCAATTCCTTCTAGCCTATGATTACAGACAAATACAGGATCAAGGCACAAACTTCCAGTGTAACTTTTGCCTGTACCACACCCATTCTTAAACTCTAAACTGGCCTCAAAAAGTCAACAGTTCTAGCCAAAGCACAATAACCAAAAAAAAAAAAAAGAAAGAAAGAAAGAAAGAAAGAAAGAAAAATAAAGAAAAAAAAAGAAAGAAAGAAAAGAAAAGAAGAACAGAAAATAAAAGAAAGAAAGAAAAAATGAAAAAATTAGTTTCTAAGAATAAACTTCACTCAACAAAACAAATAGTCAATAGACAAAACCTGCAAGCAATTCCCTGGAAATAATCCACTAATTCCCTGGATATAAACATGTTTAAATCCCATCTGAGACTCTATTTACCTTCTATTTTACTCTTCTTTTAGGAATGTGTAATCTCACATGTAGTTTGTTTTGTTTATTTGTTACTTTCCTTTTCCAAATACAAGAATGATAGTATTTGATTGTATGAATGATGTTTTATGTGGTTCTTGAGTTCATTTCCCATTAGCCGTTCAGGTTAGATGTCCTAATTCTGGATGAGCCACAGCTTGGCTGTTTGACTCAGAGTTAGGTGCTCTCTGCTGCCTGCCAAAACAATCAAGGCCCACCAGGCTGCAGTTCAGTCAAGTTGTTTTTGAAAAATCTCAAAGAAAACAAAAGTAGGCTCACAGTCTAGTTCTCAAAAATAGAGGATAATTTAAAATAAGATCTAATTAATCCATCTACTATTGTGAGATTTCACTCACTGAGAAGAAATGGTAATAACTAGATCTAAAATAAAATATTTTCTCAGATCCACTTTTCTTTTTTTATTCAAGGAAATAAAAAAGGAAATGGGCTAATGATAATCATTTTCTCAATAAAAACATTATTCATAAATGTCTACCAAAATATCTAGTCTTTTAAGAATTCATTGGATAGTAATAAGACCAATTGAAGGAGTTTCCTTAAAATTTTAGTAGTGCCTAGATTCACTTCACTTCTTTGGCTTTATTACCCCAAGATGGCTTACATAAGAATAACTAATCTTTTTTTCGTAGTCAGTACCTGGGTTTATTATTGAAATTCCATGCCTTATTTTTAAATTGGGCATAACTGATTTTCACAGAAAGCTTTGGTTGAGAACCCAAAGAATTTTTGCTTACCTCATTTTTATTGAACAAAACCAGAATTTTAGTCAAGAAGCATTAGATATTAATCACATGTGAGTGGAATCATTAAAATTTCTTTTACCTTCCAGAATGGTGGGTCATTATGGAATTATATGAAGTGAGCTCACTTAATACTCTTTACAATTACACAGAAACAATCATTTTCATAAGTCTTACAAGAAGCTTTAACTACTACCTGAAGAGCATTTTGGAATATTAGAAAGTATTATGTTTTATTATTGTAGATGTGACTTGTGAATTGAAAAAAAAATATTCTCAGACTTAGGAGTCACCCTTTCCAGCTTGACGAGTTTTAACTGCTAACAGTTTGTGATTATGTTTTTAACATGAGAAGTAGAGACTTTCCTGCTGAAATATAAATCATTTCTTAATTATTATATTCTTAACTTTATAGAAAATAGGAGGAGAATGCAGTATTTTTAATTGCAAGTAAGAACAATAGTTTGTGAAAATTTAAGGTGAGTCAGTTAAGGAGAAAATTAAGGAAAATTCCTCCTCTAAATTGTTGTTGCTTTTCTCCTTCTTTTTCTTGTAACCATTTCTCATCTTTGACTTTGAAACCCAACAGTTTAAACTTGGTTCTTATTTCAGTAGGCTAATCCCCTTTCATAAATCATGCTCGAGAGCTGAAATAATTTGCACGTCATTTAAAGAGTATTTGCTTTGAAATATTCACCTCAAGCCCTTTTGTATATCCTTTCTCTCTAAAGATTTATAGTATTTGCTTTGTTCTCTGAGGTATAAAAAACCTGGATAAACTTTATTCCTGTTGTTTCAAGATTAGTTAACGAAAATGCATATTAATTCAGCAGGGATGGGAACAAACCTCAGCAAAGATGATCATACATATGCCCCTCGGGAATAGCAAAGTACAAAATGTCAGTCTTCAAATCTGCTTGGAATTGCTCAAAAGAGTATGGAGGGATTTAAATTTCCAGATTATGTCTACAAATGTAATTTCTTTGTTCTGGAGAACAGGAGCTATACTGATTATTTTTCCCCAGAAAATTGATTCTAATTTATATTTGAACAACAAGTAAGCTATCCACAAAGTAGCTTTTCAAAAAGACAAAAACTGGACAGAACAAGTAAATTTAACATGAATGCTATTAATTCTTAAATTTGTTTGTTAGTAAACTTCAAATATCAACATAAAGTTTAGCAGCCCAACATCCAGGTTATTTCCCTACAAAATGGTGTCATTGGAATGACCTCACAAAATTATAAGTAGACATAATTAGGTAAAATGTCACTTTACATTTATAAACTCCAATTTTACAATTTACTAATAAACTCAAAAAGAAAAAAAAAACAATACTGATTTCTCCAGTAAAGATATCCATCTTGAATGGTAAGATGTGCCCTGTTCTTTTCTTTTTTTTTTTTTTAAAGAGAGAGTGAGAGGGAGAGAGAGAGAGAATTTCCAATATTTATTTTTTAGTTTTCGGCGGACACAACATCTTTGTTTTTATGTGGTGTTGAGGATCGAACCCCAGCCGCACGCATGCCAGGCGAGTGCGCTACCGCTTGAGCCACATCCCCAGGCCTGCCCTGTTCTTTTCTTAAACTGAAAATGACCATAAACTTTTGGCACTTAAGTGCTTATCCGGAAATGACTAAGTGGATTCAGAGGTCATAAATCACTCATATAGATCCAGCCACCCACAGTCTTGTTCCACTTCTCTTCTTTACAAGTGTAGTAATAGGCATTTCCACAGTCCTCAGGGTGCCAAACTTTGCACCATTAGGAAAATCTGCAAGTAGCTTGATTTATCTTCCCCACTCAGTTAGCTAAGACCCAACTAAGTAAAAATCAGCAGGAATGAACTTGACTTGTTAAACTTTTTTAATAGGGAGATACAACAATTACAACTTTCTTCCTTTGCTATTTCCTAATACATTGAATGTGAAGCCCCTAGTGAAAAATATTTAGATGAGATCTCAAATTATAGGTGCATGGCTGATGATGCTGACTCTGGGTTTTCATTACACACAGAGGATTGTCTGCTGTTTGCAATTAATCCAGACACAATCCTCCTGGTACTTTGGGAAGAATGTGGAAGAAATAGCCATTTTGTAAGTTGTAAATTCCTGAATTACCCTAAATTAGAGACACTATTAATCGGAAACTTAGATATAGATAGGATCTGCCTATTGTGTAGGCCCATCTTCTCCTGATGCAGAAATCAATTAAATATTTAGGATGTGGAATACCTTCCAGGTTGGATAATGCATTTCATTTAAATTATGGCCCTCCAATCTGAAACATTAAAGGGAATCTTAACGGATGGAAGCACATTACTGTCTCTTGGATTGGGAGCATTAACACTTTAAAAATGAATGTGCTTCACAGGATTTCCTATTTGTTCCACCAGCTGCCTGTCGATGTGCCAGATAAACAGTTTAAGAATAAGTATGTAAAAGATGCATGTGTAACAATCTCTGTGCTGAGGTGCTCCCTTGTAGAAAGAGTCCCAACTGTGGCCCCTTTGGATTTTTCTCTCAGTGCCTAATTTTTCTAAAATGAGCTGGCTCACTGAATGGGAGAACAAGAGGGAAACCAACAGGTGATGCAGTTAGCCTCTTCACAAAAGTTCAGTGTATGTCTAACCCTTTATCATTTCTTCCCATAATTTATCATAATAACTAATGATGATCACCAGAATATGTTGGGATATCATAGTAGCATTTGAAATATGTCTAAACTTTCCCATTCTCCAAACATGTGGCTGGGACAGCATCCTTTGATTTCATTCAAGAACCATTGCTATGTTCAATCTATTAATAGCATTGTAAGAATGAAGTTGTTGTGTCTCCCATATTACAGAAGCATGGTATAGAAGTAGCTGACAAAATGTTTTATTAGACAGAAGGCACTGTTCTAACCCTTTTATGAACCCTCTTATTTAATCCTATCAATAATACTAGGTGGTATAGTGGTCTTATTCCCATTTTTACCTACTATGTAACTGAGGCACTGAAAGTGTGCTCAATGCACACAAAGTCACACAGTTAAGAAGAAGCCAAGTTTTAATTCAAAACTAAGCAGTTCAACTTCACAGCCTGGAACCATAATTATGTTCTGTGAAACTGCTGGCTTTTGGAGCTAGGTACAGAATTTCTATAGCCTACTACCTCTATAAACTGAGATAGTGACTTGACATCACTTAGCTTCTGTTTCACAGCCTTGAAAATGTCAATAATAATGGTACCTATCTTGCAGAATTATTCAGAAGCATAAATTAAATTAAGTAATGTGAAGTTCATAGCAGTGTTTGACACAATAAATATTAATCATAGCATGACCATTCGCACAAGTATTATTTTTTCCTCTAGTATTTTGAATGTGCTCCTAATTTGATTAGGAAAAGGTTACCTACAGATAAATTATTTGAAATCCTTGAAGATTAACATATGTTCAAAAATGGTTTTGGAAGGAGGATGGGGGAGGAGGAGTGGAGGTGGTAGGGAATGCAATTGACCAAAGCATGTTATGTGCAAGTATGAATATAGAAAATGAAACCCACTTGTATGTATAACTATAATGCACCAACTAAAGAAAAATAAAAGAGTTGGGGCCTAGCAACAGATCATTAAAACACTAGAAGAGCTGCCCTTGGGAGGGACAAAGATAGTTCTTATGGGACCCTTGAGTCAGTTCTCCAGAGAGGCTTGGTATCAAAGAACAGGCCTTGCCACCCCTCATCCTTTCTGACTTCCTGTCTCCTTCCAGGGCCACATGTTGCCTCGTTGTGAGGCCATCCTCCACCAAGCCCTCAGAGTTGAGCAGATATTGACTCTATGCCTTTGAACCTCTAGAACTATGAGATAAATATGCCTCTTTTCTTTATAAAGTTAAAAAAACAAATGTCTTTGGCCTTTGGTGGGGAGAAATAGTCTATTGAGGGCCTTACAGAAGGCTATAAATTTCCTGAACTGAGTTAAATGTCTGTTCTCATCCATTCTCTGTCTACAAAAGTCTTGACTCACAATTAACATAATGCATAACATAAATATATCATATTAGCTTACCAAGTGAAAAAAAATTTACCCAATCAGAAAAAGATGGTAAAGATAATGGTCAATTTCTTTGTTTCTAGCAACAGACTCCTCATGCCAAATCTGATAGAACATATGCTTGGGTGCATATGCCTTTCTTCAGAAGACTGCAGAAATCCTAATTTACCGGTATAATTGCATAACTTGGACAGTCATATTTAGTAGTTATCTTTCACAATAGAATATAGACTTACAAAGTTCAATGAAGTTTTAGTAATTTAAATGAAAACCAATTATTTATCATTCTTTTGATGGGGAATAAACAAACAAAGGAAATAAATTTAGACCTTTCAAAGCTGGATGGAAAAACTACCCAGAACTTTACACTGTAATCAGTGTCATTGAGAGATCCTGAGGATTTTTATTTGATAGTATTTGATACCTAGTCTTCAGGCTCTAATACTTCAGACAACTGGTATTATTAGGGATTGCCAAGAAAATTAGAAATTAGTTGGAATTCTTCTTTCTATTCATTTTTCACTCTAAGGCAGAATATATTGTAAATTGGGAGAGAATTACACATAAATACATTTACCCTTTCACAATGTTGGGAAGAATATTAGGATCAAATCACAATCTGGTATTTAAAACAACCAGCAACGTGCTTCATTTGGCCATTCCACAATTCCTCCTTATTTATTTGTTTGCTGGCGTCTTTGGAAGTCCTGAGAGTCGAGTGAAGCTCCTGTCTACTCTTTAGCTCTGCTCTTCTGTTGAAACAGAAAGGACTTGACTTAGATGGATTGATAATATAGGAAGAAACCTGGGCTTCACCCGCTGTGTCAGTCATCATCTCTGAAAACTGGTGAAGAAACTAGGCACACAGAGTTATTTTCACAACATGGATACTAGAATAATTCCTCTCTATTATCTGTTCATAATATAAGTTGATTAACTCAGTTCAAAATGATCTATAACTAAGGACTGAGAATCCATATTTCAAGATCAAGCAATAATGATATAGACTCTAAAAAGCTCAAGTAGGGGGAGCAGGACCTCAGTGCACATTCCCACGACAATGCATTGACTGGGAAGTTTCCTTAGCCACTCATAGTTTCAAGCACTGGAATTAAGGAGATTCTGCATAGTCTCAATTCTACATTAACAAAGAGCATTTTGTTGCACTTTTAAGTGGTTTTCTTCCTATTCTATATCAAGGTGATTTATTTTTAAGATGAATTCATTAATGAAATATTTTTTAAATATACCTGCTTGATCTTATCAACAACATGAGTACAGCTGACTTGTTAATAGGCTTTTAGCAAAGGGAATTCATAATAGTTTTATTTATATTCTAAATTGAATTTATCAGAAATGTTTTATTCACCATAAAGATTAATTCTCATCTCTGAAGTGTTAAGTCATATGCCTTGATCATCATCTACCATGCGTTTATGAGGGAAAAATTTAGTAAATCAGAGTGCTACAAACTGAAGCCCTGTTGTCTTTTTTTCACCCTAATTCTTGAAGTGGGAATTATTTCCTGGCCAACCCTAGGAAAGATCTGTCACTTTCCAATGATAGAATCTGTGTTAAATGCTGTGGAGCCCAGTCTATAGGAAGGAAATGCTACATATTGTTCACATCCAAATTAGGGATTAGGCCCACTTACCTGATTGTCCAGCTGCAGGTTAGAATGAATATTGTGGGAACTACAGCAAGACTGGCCCTGCTGGTCTCATTTGTTTGACTTGGGTAACATTTTCTTTGAAGAGTTGTGGTGGAGCTAAATAAACTTTGCCCCTGAAAGTGCTTTGAATAGTTACTAGAATTCAGTAAGGGCTAACTAAATATTCAGAATATTAGAGAGCTTTATTAGAGCAAACAAATCTAATAACCCATATAATATGCATGATTTTAAAAACAAAATGGTAAAAACATAAGCATCAGGTGGTAAATTATTTGATGTATAAAAATGTTTAGAATTATAAAAAATAAAATAATTTTGAATTTTTGATTGTATTATACATTAAAATTTTATAAACTAAGAAACAACATGTAGTATGCCAAGAGATAAAGTGATAAGGCCAAATTTATTTCCATAAGGTTAAAGAATTTTGGTCAATATTTACATACTAATATCAATATTAAACACCATATGCACAATGAGTAATTTTAAGTACATATTATATATTTCTCATTTTTCTTCTTCAAAACACCATATATATAAAAATAATTTTATATTCATTTACAGAAAAGGGAATTCACATACATGGTTATCAAGCCCAGATTTTATGTTAAGCAGTTTAACTTAGTAAACCTTCTACCTTTTTAATAGCTTTTTGAAAATTTTGTTTTTTCCTACTCTTTCTTTCTTTCTTTTTTTTAGTTGTAGTTGGACACAACACCTTTATTTCACTTTTTTTTAAATGTGGTGTTAAGGATCAAACCCGAACGTGCAAGGAGAGCATTCTACCACTGAGCCACAACCCCAGCCCCACTCTTGTCTTTCTTTAGTTTTATTTATTATTATGTTTGAAAAAAATTACATTGTTAAGTGATTTTTTTCCATGTGTTTTGAAAGATAAAGTGTTCTGTCTACAGATATAAATGCATGTGTGTGTATATATAGTACATAAAAATAAATTTTAATGCCATATTGGCAGATGGAAAAAACACAAATGTCAAGGAAAGTTGATTAAGAAATAAATATATAATAACAAAAACTAAACTCGAGCATTTATTGATTTAACAGATGGTGAGTTAAAAACTAAAAACAAAAACTTATAATGTAATATGACTTTTAAAATTAATGAGATTATTTTGTGCACTTGTTTGGAAGTTTGTTATTTTATACTTTTATTTAAAAAAAAGAAAAATTCTCACCTTTAAGTTCACAAATAATTTACTTTTTTCACTAAATAGATCCTGTTTTTAAATCATCATATGTCCAAATATTCTTGTCAGAATATACAATTTACTCCTAGATTAACAGCCACAATGTTGTAGTAGATTTTTACAAACATATTTCACATATTTAATATTATTAATAATAAATATGCATTCAACCTTGTACCTTAAATACAGACCGTATAACTTATTTTAAAAATATCCCACAAGATATAAAGCAAAAAATACTATCAATCACTTACTAAGGCCACTGAAATCCTAAATGCAAAAAAAATTATTCAGAAATTTGACATGAATACAACTTGAAGATAACAAAAACTCAAACAGAATACTTCTAGTAACTTATTTTTCAAAATAAGATTCTCTTCAGTTGTTTATCTCTTGGTAGAAATCCTAAAAATGCAAATTTAATACATGCAACCAAAGAAATATTCAGAGGCAAATCCATTGCATGAAATATTTTTAGTATGAAAAAATGAAGTAAAAAATAAATTGGTACTTAAGAAATATTTTAATTAAGTAAATCTAACTAAGGAAACCAAAAGTTAGTAATGATGAAATTTTTTAAAAAATCAATTAGAAGAAAAAATTATTGAATGAACAGGTAGTTCTTTGGGAAATAAACAGCTTTTTAAAATATGAAGTAAAAACAGCTGAGGAAAATCTAGTTAAGAGAACAAAACATAACTACCTATCATTTAAGATGTGAAGCAGATATAAAAGAGATTAAACTATAAAATTGTATAAAAGTTTGTTCTGATTAATTTGGAAACTAGTTAGTTTGGAGGAAAAAAAAATAATCAAAGTAAGTAAAAACAGAAAATCTGACTACATTCCAAAATCTTCCTCAAAAAGGATCTAGATACAAATATTTAATAATATGTGATATCACTTTTCTGAAGAACAGTTTATTTTCATACCATTCCAAAGCACACACATAATCCATGAGAAAATCTTCAAATTCAGAAGTGATTAAGGAACAAAAACATAATGCAGCACAGGGCACAAGGCCACTGCTGCAGCTACTGTGGGAGGCATCTGAACAGGCAGGAAACACAGGAAGGACTAGAGTTTCCAGACTGGCTTTCCAAGCGGTTCCTTAAGAAAGACAGTGCCAGACCTGTGCATTCACTTTTCAGGCCCTATCTGCAATGTGTTCAGACAGCATTAAAAGGAATGTAGATTCCTCTGAGGGGCCAGTGATCTCAAGCCATGGGGAAGAAAAGTCTTGAAGGCTCTTCACTGCTTGACAGTTAAAAATAGGACCTTCAAATCAAGAAGTAAGGAATTCTGGATTTTGTCAGTTAAGGTCATCAAGATAGATATCAGCTGGGTAAATAGTTTAAGAGGGAGGAAATTTATTCCTTTCTTCTTAATGTTTCCTTTTCTTTGTTGATGACCCACTACTCCTTGCTTTGAAGCCATGACTCAGTTCCTTTGGCATCTCACAGCAACTAAATTGGGCCAAATAGTCATTATTATTTTTTTTCTTTTTTGTAATAATATTTGAAATACTTGGTCTGTAATCAGCTTGAGAAAATGTATGTAAGCAATGGTAAACCAGTCAGGATGTTCAGGGTCCCCTGACCTCTTAAATTCAGCTGTTGAGTACCCTGTACTAACATTTTCTCATTTTTTTAGCCTCAGTGAGCTAATGCTCTGAAAGGCATGCTGAAACTATGGCTTCAATACTTGGAGGCATCATTTTTTTCTTTTTACATAACAACTTGATGGTTTTTAAGGTTGCTAGAAGCCTGGGTCAGCCAAGAAGGAGAATGCTTTTCAAAGAGTGTTTCCTGCCTTAACAAGGGATATCAGATTGGAACTTGAGAACTTCCAGAAGGTCACATTGAACAGAGCCTCAGAGTGTACAACAGGGTACAGGAAATGAGAAGATATCCTTAATGAAGTGTAGTGCTGTTTGCTGATTGTTGGGGAAGATCACAAGTTTGCAAAGATGGGCCCTCCCAATATCCAATCCCAATCAAAAGGTCCAGGTACAAGCACATGTGTGAAATTCCAAAATGATACATCTGGTTAAATAAAAGATTTTTTTGCCTTGTTTCTCCATGTCTCCAGGTAATATTGCTAACCATAAATATAAAATAATATCACAGTCATAATCATAAATAATAATGATAGGATAGCATCTTAGTCATACATTTCATATGTATCATTTGGAAATAAAATTTATAAGGATATAACAGTACTTTTTTCCATAAATCTAATCAAGAGTTATATGTCATTACATTATAATCATAAAAATAAGAAAGTACATATGTGCAGATATGTGTACATATATGCACACATACATATATAAATATTTCATCTCTACTATAAACATAACATTTTTATGAAGCTCTTTGGAAATGTGAACTGACAGCCTTAAAAAATTTGTATTCTTCAAACTTTTTCAATTTTAGAAAATCATATAAAAATAGTAACAAACTAAAGAGTTTTTATCATAGCAAATAATTTGAAATAATCAGAGAGGATATTTATTTTTTAAAATAATAGTGAATTGTAGAATGGCATATTATGTAGTCATGAAAAAGAAAGTTTTTTTCTGATATTCTTGATCAGAAATATATCCCTACTCAAGTAAGGATTCATTGAATATGTATAAATTAAGTAATAGAAAAATATACCAAAATAGGGTAACAGCAACATGATCAAATCTGATATAATTACCACTTATTTTTTTTATTGTTTCGTTCTCAGTTACTTATCTTCCAAAGTTTCCATATGTTTATTCCTAAAATCAGAAAAACTATAAAAAATATGACATTATTCCAATAGATGCAAAATATCATTATGGGAAATACATTTCACAAAGTGCTTATGTTTTGCTTATGTGTGCTTGACTTTTCTGTACTAAAATTCAAACTCAGGCCTGCTCATCCCAGTTATTTTCACCAAATTTCACCAGCCATATCTATTTTCAGTACTAGTTTTATGTATTCTATTTTACTTTGGCATTCATCAAAGTGTGAATGACATGTCTAGAAAATATAGATATCAGAGACAAAAATACTTTCTTATGGGAGAGCTGAAATGCAAAGATTTAGAAGACAAAATATCTGAATAATGTTAATGTATAATTTTTATTCTATACCAAGGAGACCTCAAATATGAAGTGTAGATTTTACTTTATTGCTTGATGTGGTAATCTCATCAGGTTTATTGTTCAGTTTAATGTCATTTTCTTCCTCTTAGATTTTACATAAGATGTGATATAATTTGCTAGGAAGATTTTACCTAAACTTTGATCCTTTTTAAAACTATAAATCTCTTTGATTCCTGTTCTCTTCAACAAGAACACAATAAGAAAATGAGACAAGGGCTTAAAGGACCCTTTTAGAAAAAAACTTAGGAAAATGAGGCAGAGCACCATTACAATTCAGAAAAAGGGCCCTATGTGTTGGGGTGAAGAGCTGGCAGCTCTGAGGGCACTTGTGTCATCCTAGCAGAGGGAAACAGACATGCAGAACACACTACCCCCTTGCACCAGCTCTAAGGACTTCATCCCTGCAGCCTTCCAGCTTTTATTTGAGGAAAGACATGAGGCATAGTCTTCAGATGTGGCTTAAACTATGTCTATTCTTTCATTTGGGGCACACAGCAACATAGAGAGTTAGAGGCAACCACAGGAAACATTGAAATGTATTATTTCTTCATTTTGACTAAATTTGTTTTATAAAAAAAATGTAAAGATGACTTTAGTTTTGCTACTATTAGAGAAAAAAAGATTCCTGATATTAAAAGAAAGAAAACTAAAGAAATAGAATCGATCTATAAGGATGAGAAAATCAGTATTGACCAGGAAAAAAAAAAGTTCTGATGCTAACAGAAAGTAACTCTTGGTGTTCATTTGTTTTTCGCATAACTTAAACTGTCATCAGTGAAGAAAAACATCAGTTATTTGCCAAACTGAAGATAGTAGTTAACCCTGCTTCTGAAATTGTCTATAAATATAATTCCCCTTTGAATTGTCCTTTTCTGCACAGGATATTAACAATTAGTTATTAACACCAACTCCTACAAGCCTGGAAGTTCATCATGAAAATGGACTTACCAGCAGGCTCTTGTGATATGTAAAGTTGGTTGTCAGCTGGAATTAACAGGTCATTTATAACCTGCCAGGAGAATATTGTTTGTTCACTTGTCTTTTAAATTTTGTCTTATTTTCATGGTGGAAGTTTGCCTTTACAAAAATGACAGCTTACAAGTTTTTAACTCAGGGACAGGGATGGCTGTAGAGAGTTGTTCCTGGTCACTAAATCTCCTGCAAAGTCTTAATACTGAAAAACACAAAGCCTCACAGAAGGTCCACACACCTCACATTCCCAGTAGATACTTACAGAGTTCATCCATTCATTCATTCCACACTTTATGTGATATAATAATGTACAAAATAGATGAACTTTCTTTTCAAAAATGCCGCACATGTAAGAAACTGCTGACCCTAAAGCCAGAATCATGTGCTGTGAAGGCTAAAAGTAAACAAGACTACACATAGCCAACCTTCTACCTTTTTTTTTCTTTATATAAAAAAGTTGTTGATAGACCTTTATTTTATTCACTTATTTGTATGCGGTGCTGAGAATCAAACTCAGTGCCTCACACATATGAGGCAAGCACTCTACCACTGGGCCACAACCCCGGTCCACCAACGTTCTACTTTTACTGATGAGAAATTTAGACCAAAATTGTACTGTTTCAGTTAGAGTTCAATAGATAAGCAGTGCCACCACTAGCAGGAAAATCAGCAGGTGGATGGACAGATATATGATAAATAAAAAAGGCTTGGTTTATACAATTGTAAAGGTGAAGTATTTAGGATAAGCAGTCAGAAAGTGAGACCACCAACCACCAAAAGGCTGGAATCTCACACACCTGGGCTGAAACTAGATATACACAGGCAGAAAGAAAACGTACAGAGTAGGCTGAAACTCCCCAGACAGGAGCTCTTTAGGATCTCTCTGCTCAAGGAGGTCTAAGTCCTTTGTAAAGTGCTTACCTGTCCTACCATAATCTAATCTTTTCTGATTAAGTTAAAGTTGACTGGTAATGTTCTCTAAAAATCACTTCTCAGTGCCACATAGATTAGTATGATCTAGTGACTAAAGTTTGTAGTTTAACCTACCAACATTGACACATTAAAAACCCATCACAGGAACATTCACTGTCCCAGTGTCACACAGCTGTCACCTGGCTGAGCTAAAATTGAACTGATATTGACTCCCCTAGTACCCAGCTCATTCATGAAAGGCAAGCCTATCAGACGCACACATGTCATTCTATTTCTGAAGACAACTACAAGGGGAAAAGTTTTCTTTCAATCACAGGTGTCAAAAAAAGGGTTATAAAGTGATCTACAATAGCTGGAATGCCTATAAACTTAATTATATTTTAATTGAGACCACTCATTTAACTTTGACTTGGTAGGCATGATGACAGTCAAGGACAGCCTGGCCAAAACTTCTACAGTCTTGGGAAAACAGGCTGTGTTCCTATAAGAAATAAGTTAATCTATTTAATTTATTAAATTGATATTAAGAGAATCAAGGTCAATGACAATTCATTTATTCAATTTTGTTTATTTTAGTAGTGACTTAGTAAGGAGATATAATTTGATGGAAATAAAGAACAGACTGAAACGTAATAATTCTGTAGAAAATGGATGTCTAAACTTGAGTAAGCAGAAAAAAACTGCATTAGAACTAAAGACATAGAACAACATAACCTAAAAAGAATTTTTATTAATATGGCAAACACTGACTTAAAAAGCATAAACAAATTAATAAACCACTGCTCTGTATATTTCATGAAAATTTGGAAAACTATGCTTAGTCTTGCCAGACAAGTTATTTATATTTCTAAATATAAATGACAAATTTCTATGACAATTTCTAGTCAAGACAACTTCTGTTCCAGTGGAATGATGTAATGAAGCCTAGTTCTGCCTCTTTACTTGCTGATAGTCAAAACATCTCAAAAAGTTTGTGTTGGAGGATAATGGCATTTCCAAAGATTTTTATTATAAGCTGAACACTCAACAAGTTTTCTTTCTTATTTGTTTCCTTTATTTTAAGTAGTCATGATATCAAACTTCTACTGCCATTCTTTGCATTTTTATGTCAAATTAAAAAATGTTTATTGGAGAATTTGTTTTCTTTTGCAAGAAAAATAAAACAAATTCATTTTTCATTTTTTTCTATTTTCATGAATTTATTTCTACTTCAGTGATTGTACTGAATATATTCTAGAAAATCCATAATACTGATCTTTCATATAGTTCAATTAATATTAAAATTTATTTGAAGAGAAGATTACCCAATATTATTGGAACAGCCTATATAATAATAGAACTGGTAATCCAGATCCACATGTAATAATAATATCCCTGCGTAATTTATATAAGATACAGAATTTTTTTAATTGGTACATATTTATTATACAGAATGATGGGTTTCACTATGGCATATATGTGCATACATTAAAACATAAATTTTTATCAATTTCACCCATTGATTCTTCCCCTACCCTCTTTCCTTCATCCCTTCAATATTTTCTTCTATCTTATTAGTTGCCGCAGTCTCTGGCTGGGCACAAATCACGAGTCTCCACACAGCTTGTAGATTCAAACAGCAATTCTTTATCCCCGAACTCACACCGGCCGTCTACAAACACGCTCTGGGGGAATCCACGTTCTCTGCCCAAATCCACTCTCTCCCAAATCCACTCTCTGCCCAAATCCACTCCACATGGGCTTCTGTCTCCCAAAATATACTGTCTGACCCTAAGCACTCAAGAGGAACTCAGCAGCAGGATACGCCCTATTCTAAAGGGGGAACACCCTAATCTCCTATTATGCTAAACCACCCTATTCTAAAGGGGGAACACCCTACTCTCCTATTATGCTAAACTGCCCTATTCCAAAGGGGGAACACCCTACTCTCCTATTATGCTAAACTGCCCTAGTCCTCGAGCAAGGTCACCTTTCAGAAGTCCTTCCACTAGACAGCATGGGAGTAAGCTGGCAAGGAATTTGTCATACCTACTTGGCTGATGGCTCCCAGCATCTCCCCCCTTCTGATTAATTAAACAACAAGTAATGTGGCTTAAGGACCGTGCCTGGTAGGTCGTCCAGTTCAACATATGGCTCTTACCCGTCATTGGAAAACGGACCTTTAGGCGTCAGCCTCCTGTCTTAGGTTGATACCACTGCAACTGGATCATACCCGTCACTGACTACCGGTCCAGCATACAGCCATACTTGTGGACAGGTCTATGCACCAGTGGGGGGGTGAGGTTCTTTGCCTCACCTCTGTTGGCCTCCAAATTTGGCCTTGGTGCCAGTGGGGGAGTGAGGTTAATGTGGCTTAAGGACCATGCCTGGTAGGTTGTCCAATTCAACATATGGTTCTTACCCGTCATCGGAAAACTGACCTTTAGGCAACTGACCTTTAGGCGTCAGCCTCCTGTCTTAGGTTGATACCACTGCAATTGGATCATACCCGTCACTGACTACCGGTCCAGCATATAGCCATTGGCCCCCAAATTTAGACCATCACTAGCAGAAGGGAGGAGGATACAGAAATGCCACGACACCAAGCCAATTGACAGTTCCTTTGGAAAAAATTGCATCACTGGTGACACCTTCAGCAAAGATATGCCAGCATTACCACAATTAACATGTGGTGCGCTGGCAAGGAAATAAAAATTGCATCACTGGTGACACCATCAGCAAATATATGCCAGCATTACCACAATTAGCTGCACTAAACGTAGTTACATAGTCCAGGCAAGTTCTGCAAGCAGTTCAAAGTGGAGGAATCTATCAATATGTTCGTCTCCTCCCAAAGTCCGTTGCCTCCCAAAGTAAGTTGACTCCTTGATTGAGCATACTTGTTGAGTTATATTCATTGGGATGAAGATAGGAATTCTGGCAATGATGCTAAAAAGACATTATCCTGAAAAGAATTATTAAATATAATGAAAAGGAAAGGTGAAAGTAAACAAACAGATCTGTTAGCCTCCTTAAAAAACAATCTTTAACAGCTGTTTACCTGATTTAAATTAGTAAACAAGCAGATCTGTTAACCACGTTTAAAAAGAATCCTTAACAGCTGTTTACTTAATTTAAATTAAGCCATTTAAATCATGTGAATAAAAAAAATAATAATTTAGATCCATTTTCTCATGAGCGCTCCTCATATATGAAATACGCACACACAGACATACAACACAAAACACAAATGTGCAAACAAACGTACAACACATAAGATAATAATAAAGGCCTTGTAGCTTTACCTAGGTGAAATCTCCATTGCAATGTTTAAAAACTCCACAGTCAAAAAAATAAAACTGATCAGAAAAACATTAACCTAGGTTTGTATGAGCTCAAAAAATAAAAATAGAACCTTATGATGTGGAAAATGCAATAATAAAATAGATATTGAAAAAAGCATCCTGGTTAATCACAGTCGCAGATGTAAGAATGGCCAAGCTGGAGTTCTGGATATCAGCTGTTACGGATTTGAGTCAAATCATCTTCTTTTCGATCTGTAGAAATCGTTTTGGTTAGTCTTTCTGGAATCCAAATCGGCTGCTGTTCTCCCTGTGGAAACACGCAAACAGAGCCCCGACTCCAGACAATTACTGGGTCAGGATCTTTCCATTGTCCTGTTAGAATATCTTTCCAAAGTACTTTAGTCTTATGTACATTTTTTGGATACATATGTCTTTCTGCAGCACTAAGTCCTGATGAATCCAAATTTAAAAAGTTTAGAGTAAAAAGCGTTATTTTAAGTTTATCTTTGGGGGATATATACCCCTTTCCAATTCCCTCTTTTTGCTTTAATAAGTACGTTTTAATAGTTTGATGAGCTCTTTCAACTATGCCTTGTCCCTGTGGATTGTATGGAATTCCTGTTATATGAGTAATACCAAATGATGAGCAAAATTGTTTAAAAGAGGTAGAGGTATAGCCAGGACCGTTATCAGTTTTTAACTGTTTAAGAACACCCACAGTGGCAAAATTTGTAAGCAATGAGCTATAACATCTTTAGTTTTTTCTCTGGCATGAAGGGAGCCCATCAAAAATCCGGAAGAAGTATCAACTGTAACATGTAAATATTTTAATTTTCCAAATTCTGGCCAGTGTGTGACGTCCATGTGCCAAATATGGTTAGGTATCAGTCCTCTAGGATTGACTCCAAGATTAACTTGTGGTAAAAAGGTCACACAATTTTGACATTGTTTTATTATATGTCTGGCTTGTTACTTAGTTATTTTAAAACGCTTTTGTAAAGTATTAGCATTAACATGGAATGTTTTATGAAAATTCGTAGCTTCTTCTAGTGTAGAGAAAATATGTATGTCATGTGTAGTTTTATCTGCTAAATCATTGCCCAAACTAAGGGCTCCAGGCAATCCTGTATGTGCTCTAATATGTCCTATAAAGAATGGATCTTTTCTGTCCCAGATTAGACTTTGTATAGTGGAAAACAAAGAGAAAACAGTAGAGGAAGGGGAAATTCTACCAGCATCTTCAAGAGATACTATAGCATTAACTACATACTGACTATCAGAAAATAAATTAAATACAGAATCTTTAAACATTAAAAAGGCTTGTAATACTGCATTAAGCTCTACCTTTTGAGCTGATTGTTTGGGTACTAAAAATGTAAAAGTTTGATCAGGGATAACTACTGCTGCTCTACCATTATTTGACCCATCAGTGAATATATTTGGAGCATTCATGATAGGGGTTTTTCTTGTCATTTTTGGAAAAATTACAGGATGCTTAGACCAAAAAGACAACAAAGGATTAGATGGTAAGTGATTATCAAATGAAACATTAGATTTACACATGATTATTGCCCAAGTATTTAACTCATTAGCTAACTCATAAATTTGATCCATAGTATATGGAGTAATAATTTTATTGGGAGAAATTCCAAACACTTCCTTTGCTGCTTTTATTCCTTTGAGTATTAATTGTCCTACAGCCTCAGGATACCTAGTAAGAATAGTGGTAGGAAAATAAGATAAATGTATCCACAATAATGGACCTTCTTGCCAAAATACTCCTGTAGGAATATTTTTTGTTGGTAGTACAATAAATAATAAAGGCAAACTTATATCAATTCTATCCAAATGTATATTTTCCATATATGTTTCAATAATTTTTAATGCCTTTCTTGCTTTAGGGGTTAACATGCGAGGTGAGTTTGGATCTGATGGACCTTTTAGAATATCAAATAAAGGTCCCAACTCTCCTGTTGGAATGCCTAGATAAGGCCTTATCCAATTTATGTCTCCCAATAACTTTTGAAAGTCGTTAAGTGACTTGAGTTGATCTACTCATATTTGAATTTTTGGTGGACGGATGATGGTTGAGGATAATAGAAATCCTAAATTATTAATTGGAAAATTTAATTGTACTTTATCTATTGCTATCTCTAGATTATAATTTTTTAATAAGTTTGTAAGTGTGGCATAACATTCCAGCAATATGTTTTTATCTTTATGTGCCAATAATACATCATCCATATAGTGAAATATTTGTAGTTCAGGATTTTGATTTCTAAGTGGCTGGATTGCTTTATTAACATATATTTGACACATAGTTGGACTGTTAGCCATCCCTTGAGGGAGTACTTTCCATTCATATCTCTGATCAGGACCTTCATGATTTAATGCAGGGATAGTAAATGCAAAACGTGGACTATCCTCGGGATGAATTGGAATTGAAAAAAAAAACAATCTTTAATATCTATGGCTAAAACATGCCAGGTTTTTGGCAAAGCAGACAATTGAAGAATCCCTGATTGAGCAGGTCCCATAATAACCATTTCATTATTAATGGCTCTTAAATCTTGCAATAATCTCCATTTACCAGATTTCTTTTTAATGACAAAAATGGGAGTATTATGGGGAGATATGGAAGGTTGTATATGTCCTTCCGCTAATTGTTGTTTGACCAGATCATGGGCTACTTGTATCTTTTCTTTAGTCAGGGGCCACTGAGGAACCCACACTGGTCTTTCTGATTTCCAAGTAATTTTTATTGTCTCAGTGGCCCTTTCTGAAAATCCAACCCATGTCTGTCTGTTCCTTGATCTATTTGAATTGGTGCTGCTATATCTTGTCCTTGTTTTCCTAATCTTTTTTCTTTCCTAAAACCTTGTCTAGCCCTAGTCGGCGCATTAGGATTGATGTTATTTGTTAATGTCAAACCTAATTGATCTAGGACATTTTGTCCCCATAAATTTATAGGAAGATGATCCAATACATATGGCTGTATAGTTCCCTCACAACCTTCAGGATCCTTCCAATCTAATACCATTGCACTTCTATAGGGATTAGTCACCACTCCTAGGCCTCGAAGCGTTTGAGTGGCTTGTTGTAATGGCCAATGCTTTGGCCATTCCTTACTAGATATGATGCTAAGGTCTGCACCTGTGTCCAGTAGCCCATTAACGTCGTGTCCTTGAATATTTAGTTTTAACATTGGGCGAGAATCTAAATTTAAAGACAACATAGCCCAATCTACACCTGTGGAGCCTAATCCCCTGGAACCTCTTTTTACACTATGACTAGGAAATTTATTATGTAGGCTGGGTATTATTAACAACTGTGCTATTCTATCTCCAGGTGAAATTACTGATATACCTCTTGGAGAACTAGCTATAATTTTTATTTCACCTACATAATCAGGATCAATTACCCCAGGACTTATCATAAGTCCTTTTAATGTAGATGAACTACGTCCCAATAATAAGCCTACTGTCCCTTGGGGAAGAGGTCCTTTTATTTCTGAAGGAATGATTTGAACTCCCATCTCTGGAGTTATTACTGCTCTGGCAGAGGCGCAGATGTCCAACCCTGTGCTCCCTCGGGTTTGTCTGATGAGGGATTTAATGGACAATGTGTCCTGGGCACTACTCTGATGGTGTTGCTGGGTTCCTCCACTGCCCCATATATTTGTGGTTGTGGGCCCCGGAGCATTGGGCCTGACTGTCCGTTTTTTGGCAATAGAGCCTGATGCCTTTCTCCACGATATCGTGGGTAAATACCTGGTCCTTGTCCGTTTTTTGATAAGGGAGTACCCTCTATGGTAGTTTGAGTATGGCATTCAGTAGCCCAATGTCTCCCTCTACGGCATCGTGGGCAAATACCTGGTATTCTATTTCTTTGATACCTAGTTTTGTTAAACCCTCCTCCTATGGGGCAACTCCTTTTAAAATGTCCTGTTTGTTCACAATCATAGCATATTTTTGGCCTGGCATCTAAAGCCTGTTGTACTGCAGCTGCCAAGACTTGCCCTTGTTCATTAATATCTCTACATAATTTAATATATGTGTTTAAATCTTCATGTCTCCATGGTCTAATAACCTCTCTGCAGCAACGATTTGCTTGGTCATAAGCCAGTTGTTTTATCAATGGCATTGCTTGTTCCGTATCCCCAAATATTTCGGCAGCCGTTTGAATTAGCCTATCTACAAAGTCAGCATAAGGTTCATTAGCTCTCTGTATTACCTTAGATAGCTGACCTTGTAAATCTCCATGTCCTTGTAAAGTCTTCCATGCCCTAACTGCGTCTGCAGCAATTTGTGCATATATAGCAGGATCATATTCAATTTGTTGCCGCTGACCCTCATAAGGTCCTTTCCCTAGCAACATCTCTAGATTTCTTTTGGGTAACCGGCTGCTGCATTTCGCCTAGCTGTCTCTGTGCAAAATTCCTCATTGGCAACCTTCCATAACAAATATTTTCCTCCATTTAGCACAGATTTACACATGCTAGCCCAATCTGCTGGCATCATGTCCAAGTTAGTAATGGACTTGACCATGCTCACCGTGAAGGGAGCTTGGGGACCATAGGTTGTTACAGCCTCCTTTAACTGCTTCACTGTTTTAAAATCTAAAGCACGGTGAATTCGCTGCCTTCCTACCTGTTCAAGTACAGGGCATGCTAATCTTTGAGGTCCTGTCTCAGGATTCCATTTATCAACTACGGGGTTTGAGGGCCACTCAGCTGTCTCTATCGGTGGGGCTGTTGGTTGAATTAAACCCTCTTGTGATAAAACGGAGTTAGTAACAGCCTCCTGTTGTGGCCTTTTTCCTAACAACCCCTTTTCCTTTAAATTTTCTTCCTCTGTCTGACTAGCTCGAGAGACCTTCTCCTTTGCTTGATCTAAAATGTCTTTCTCCATGTTCTGAACCTCTAACAATTTACTTAACATCTTTTCAGTTTGTTTTAATCTACTATAAAGATAACGCAACCCAATAAGGTAACACAAAACGAAACCGAAACTGAATGAAACAAAAACGGAATAAAAAATCGTTGTATCAATTTTCTCTTCCTCAGGGCTGACAAACTTCAAACCTTTAGTCAACCATTTTTTCCAGTTTGCCTGAGAAATTTCTAGGGATAGGCAGCTTGAAACAAAAACAAAATAAATCAAAAGAAGAACACATTGTTTTTTGAAATGGTCACCCATTCTCTCGCCTTCCCTCAGGGGCGAGCAATTTCACTTACCCCCAAGCTTCAGGTGTTCCGCGTACGAGCCACCAAATGCCGCAGTCTCTGGCTGGGCACAAATCACGAGTCTCCACACAGCTTGTAGATTCAAACAGCAATTCTTTATTCCCGAACTCACACCGGCTGTCTACAAACACGCTCTGGGGGAATCCACGTTCTCTGCCCAAATCCACTCTCTCCCAAATCCACTCTCTGCCCAAATCCACTCCACATGGGCTTCTGTCTCCCAAAATATACTGTCTGACCCTAAGCACTCAAGAGGAACTCAGCAGCAGGATACACCCTATTCTAAAGGGGGAACACCCTAATCTCCTATTATGCTAAACTGCCCTATTCTAAAGGGGGAACACCCTAATCTCCTATTATGCTAAACCGCCCTATTCTAAAGGGGGAACACCCTACTCTCCTATTATGCTAAACTGCCCTATTCCAAAGGGGGAACACCCTACTCTCCTATTATGCTAAACTGCCCTAGTCCTCGAGCAAGGTCACCTTTCAGAAGTCCTTCCACAGACAGCATGGGAGTAAGCTGGCAAGGAATTTGTCATACCTACTTGGCTGATGGCTCCCAGCAATTAGTCCCCTTTTGATTTGATGGACTCCATTTTTGTTGATTTTTTTTTATTGTTTTCTTCTAGCTTTTACATGAGAAACAAAACATACAACAACTATTCCCTGAGTCTGACTTATGGTCTCCAGTGCCTGCCATTCTCCTGCAAATGCCATAGTTTCACTTTTCTTTATGAATGAATACAACTTTATTGCCTATATATGCTCTATTTTCTTCATTCATCTGTTGACGTGCAGCTGGGCTGACTCTACAACTTGGGTATTGTGAAATTGTGCTGCAATAAACATGGAGGAAAACCCTTTTTCATCTCCTATAAAGCAATGATGGCATTTTTACAATCAAATATTTACTATAATATTTTATTTTAGAAACTTAAAAAGATTAAATCATTCCTTAGGTGAAATTATTTTAGCATAAAAATGTTGAGATCAAAAGCTTTTCTGCCATTATTCCCTTGATATATTTCTGCTATCCTTCTCTGTTAACCCATTGCTGGTTTCTTTTCTTCTTCTTTATTTCCCCCTTTATACTCTCCCCCATTTTTGCTTTTTTATGATTTCTCATGAACATTGTAAACACATTTTAATGAGCACTGACCAAAGGATCTAAAATGAAAAAAGCAGGAGAAAAAAAGAGTGGATACAGAAGAAAGAGAGGAGCAGTGGGCATGGCTCTTGTTTAAGTTCATTCCCACAGGTGGCTCTCACTTCCACAGTTGTACTAAATTCTTTAGCATTTACAAGATGAACAAATCTTTACAAAGTCAAGGTGCTGATAATAAGAATCTGTTTTCCTTGAATGCCAGATTATTTCTGTGATCCTTACCTGTAAACAGTATAGATGTGTGTCCCTTGAAAGATAGTAAATGTAGTCACTGAAAGTCTTTGCTCTGTTGGTATCTACATTTTTAGGCTATGACTGACAGTATTATTAAATCCCTGTCTACACGTTTCAGGAGAAAGGCGATGCCTTATATCTTTTCCATTTTAAAAATCCAAATGCTGATATGTTACATGTAAAATGTATCAGATGTTTGAAAATATAATTGCTTTTTTAAAATGCTAATAAATGACAAAAACTATAAGTATTTTCATTTAATTGCATGTAAATGGAAGGAGACCCTCAGGGGTATACAAAATTTTATACAAGAGGAAGTGAGGGGAAAGGGGGAAAAATATAAGGGGGAGAAATGAATTACAGTAGAGGGGGTAGAGAGAGAAGAGGTGGGAGGGGAGGGGGAGGGGGGATAGTAGAGGATAGGAAAGGCAGCAGAATACAACAGACACCAGAATGGCAATATGTAAATGAATGGTTGTGCAACTGATGTGATTCTGCAATCTGTATACGGGGTAAAAATGGGAGTTCATATCCCACTTGAATCAAAGTGTGAAATATGATATATCAAGAACTATGTAATGTTTTGAACAACCTACAATAAAAATTAATTTTAAAAAAATAAAAATAAAAAAATAAATATCAGTACACACACAAAAAAAGATTATATAATGATGGCATTTGCAGGTTAATGGATGGAGTTGGAGACTATCATGCTTAGTGAAGTATGCCAATCCCATAAACCCAAAGGCAGAATGTTCTCTCTGAGAACTGGATGCTGATCCAAAATGGGGAGAATGTGAGAAATGAAGAAATTTTGACCAAAGAGGAGGGAAGAGAAGGGAGGGTGCATAGGAGCAGGATAGATGGTGGAATGAGATGGACATTATTCCCCCAGGTATATGGATGAGTAAGATAGGGTGCAATGCTACATGGTATCCAATTAGGTAAATGAAAAGTTGTGTTGCAGTAGTGTACAATGAATCAAAATGCATTCTGCTGTCACATATACTGAATTAAAAAAAATAACAAAAAAGCTCCTATGGTAAGAGAGCTTCCAGTCCTGGAGCTCAAACAGTACCAGGGGCCTCTGGAATAAGAGACAGAAGTAAGCTCAGAATGACACATGCCGGTGACCTTACTCATGGGGAATGGAATATAGTCACATAATAGAGGTAGAAAAATGGTTGTGAGTGATATTTTCCTAATGACTATTAATGCAGATGGCAATTGGTTGTTGGTGTCCTAACCCACAGCAACCATTTTACAAGCAATGCCCATCCAGCGCTCTGTCTGGGCCTTGCTCTGGACCACCACTCTCCCTGCCTGGCCTATGTCACAGTGTCCCCTTGCAGGCAAGAAGAACGGCAGGCGCCTTTTCAGGTGCCCTGTCCATTTGGTTTTCATTTTCATTTTGTCTAAGAAATGTCACTGACTTCTGATTTCTTACCACTCTATTTTGGGATTTAAATGTTTAATTTTTAAAAGCACATTCTTGATATTTGAATATTCTTTCATATATCTTTTTAAAATATAGAACATGTTCTGTCTTTCTGAAGTAATAAATTCATGTTTTCTAAAGTTGAAAAAAAATAAAATAAAATGCTAATAAATGAAAAAAACTATAAGTATTTTAATTAATACTTTTTGACATGACAGCACATAAAAACAAACTGAAGGCCAAGATGATGATTTAAATTTCCTCAGTTTCTTCCTCTTGCCTGTAGGTAGGAGGTTTTTCACAAGTTCAAATTCACATCATTTCTCTAGTTTTCTTCCAAAAAAAGATAGAAAATTCCTGGCAAGTCTTCGGCACTTTATGTCTTTCTTTAGGGATCCATGTAACAGATCTCCAGAGTTATCAGTCAATTAACCAGTTCCTTGAACAGTGGTGATTTAATATAGAAACTGAATTCTTATTGTTGTTGTTGTTTTCTGTAGTCTGCCTTTGTCATACTGGCAAGAGGGATGAGATTGAGTCTCAGCAAATATCTCCAGAATGGTAAAGATATTCTAGAAGACAACTTGTATTTTGATTGGCTATTGTATTTTCAGTCTGTCATGGTTCCCTACTTCCATATAGGAGGATATATTATTTGGGCCAAACAATTCAAAGTGGTTTGGAAACAATTGGCTTTTATGGGCACAATCTTATTCTTTCCATTTTCATTTTTTTAAAAATTGTAAAAATCAATCCAATTTTTTTTTCAAAACCATGCAATTTCCCAAGACTCATGGAAAAGACAGCTTGGGTTGAATTTTCTTTTCTTTTTTATTCAATTTCTGCTCATGAAAAAAAAGAGTCGTTGTATAAATTCAGCATATGCATTTGTCCAAGTATTCATAGAATGTGTTTTGAGTATTAGTGTAAAAGAGTATTTTACCTGATGGGCTTTGTCTTCTGGTTTAGTTCTTCAAGTTCCCATCTCCTAATCCAATATTTATAAATCAAGAATGTTCAGGTGCAAAGCAGGTGACTGAGCTGTGCTCTGGGTAATTTCATCCTCTCTGTGAACACATTTTCAAATACAAGTGATTTTCATCTGTGAAAGCCCCTTATGGGGCTTGTGTGTTCTCAATAATTTTTAGAGATCCAAGAATTTTCTTTGTAAAACTCACTCTGTAAAGCCAGTTGGTTGATGCCACCCTACAAAACTCCTTTTGAGTGAGGAAGACCAGTTTAGCAGGTTGATGTAGCAACACCTATTATAGTTATTGTCACATTTCCTGATTCAGTAATGGCAAGATGTGATTCCTATCACATGTTCATTCCAAACACAAAAATGAGTAAAAATTGGTACAGTTTTCCTTTTACTCTAAGAATTGGGCACAGCTGCTCCCTTGCAAGTATTAAAGAGAAAAATAAAAGATAATAACATCTTTAATTTCTCATGTTTCTCAGCAACTCTTAGAAAAATAGCTTTGTGATACATGGCTCTTTTGCCTGAAAATGCCTCCTCTTGTTATGCTCGAAAGCACTGCTTCCTTTGCCTGAATCAGAGAAGGTTCCTAATAAATACAGAAACTTGAGAAGAGAATATGCAAACTTGATATAATGCCTAGTCATACTGTTCACTTATTCCAGTGGGTTTCTTCTTTCCAGTCCTTTGTTTGATCACTATTCTATGGAGCCTCTAAAATAAAAATACCATTCATTTACCTCATCTGAAAAAAAAATGTTAAAGTGTGGGGCACAGTGGCTAATGCCTATAATCTCAGTGGCTCAGGAGGTTGAGGCAGGAGGATCATGAGTTCAAAGCCAGACTCCCCAAAAGTGAGATGCTAAGCAACTCAGGGAGACCTTGGCTGGGGATATAGCTAAGTTGGTAGAGTACTTGCCTCCCATGCACATAGGCCATGGGTTCACTCCCCAGCAACATAAAAAAATAAAATAAAATGCTCAGTGAGACCCTGAATCTAAATAAAATACAAAATAGTGGGTGTGGCTCAGTGGTCAAGTGTCCCTGAGTTTAATGCCCAGTACTGAAAAAATAAATTGTTAAACTCATGGCCATGCCCATACTTGTTAGACTTTCAATTATTTGTTCTTTTCCAGAAAATTAAAATGCATTGATCATACAAGTAACAGTAGTAGTCTTGGATTATATAATCTTCAGGGAATTATATGCACAATAACTCAATGTCTCAATATAGCAAACTAGACATTTCTTACCAGATTTTAAAAAAAACACGGAAATACATTCAGGTGCTTAAAATTTTTCTCTCTCTTCTCAATATTATTGGTTGAGAAACTTCTTTGAGAACACCTGTAGATCATCATACAAAATTCAAGTTGAACTTTTTTTATTCAGACTTATAGATCTTGCAGAAACAACTATTTTAAAAGAAGAACAAGATTTTCTTTCAAAAAAATGAATTATACAGAAGTTTTGATGAGGCTTTATTGCTAATGTACATGGGGTTCAGAACCATAATGACGATATTGGGCACTTAAGTCAGGCTGTCACATTACAGCAAAGTTATTTGTACTACATAATCATTGTTTCTTTTTTATATTGCATGGATCTAAGCTTAGTTCATCTATCTTTGCCATTAAAATACTACTTTGTTGTTGTAAATACCTATTTTTTAAGAATGATTTGAGTATGTTCATTGTGGTTCAAGTTCATATTTGTTAGACCTTTTCTTCCCTAAAGCTGGAAAACATGATTGAGGGAAATATGCAATCTGCCTCATGTTGCCTTGTTTGATTTTGCATTTCTTCATATCAATTACTTTACAGTTTATATTTAAGTACTTTATACACACTAAACATTTCAAGGGGAATGGGAACAGTTTCTTTCCTGCTTTTGTCCCCTCTAGCAATATTTCCATCATACTCATCCTATTTTAGGATGTGTTCTTTTTTTCAAGGTGGAATTCTGTTTGTATTCTACTTTTTCCTTTAGGAACTGAATATTGCTTTGGTTTTGAGAACTAGTTCCATGGTTTCATAAGCCTTTTAGAAATGGATATTAATTTCCATTATCCACCCAATCACATGGCTTTCTCAAAATATGCCTTGCTTATGTTCAATGTTGTAGCAGAGTTTTCATTTTATAATTAAATCTTTAGGGATCACAATATAGCTTACCTTCCATGGGTTCCTTTGTGAATGTGTGTACATGCCTGTGTGTGCACATATGTGTGTGTATGTTTGTGTGTGTGATATGTAAAAACTGGGTCATGTGCATTCTTCTGAATTTGAATAAGTTTCAACTGAGATCATGCAGATCAATCTTTTTCTGGGAAATGGCATGCAAGTAAAATCAATAGTCTATTTAAATCAATGTATGATCACTCAGTTAAATATGTGGTAATTTAGAGTGAAACCAGAACCAACTTCCTACGTAGTCAAGAATATGCTCTGTTTTTTTTTTTATTTATACATGACAGCAGATTGCATTACAATTCTTATTACACATATAGAACACAATTTTTCATATCTCTGTTTGTATACAAAGTGTTTGTCTTTCCATCTTCTCTTCTCAAAACAAAGTCTTGATTTGGGGAATGTACTAAAAATCAGATGATACCTATCCAATCTTTCCTATATTCAAAGTAAATAATCTAAAATTGACGCTTTGTGAGAATTTAATATTTTTTATTTTGCTGTGAGTTTTCAATGATAAAATATTATTTACAGGTGAGAGGGTCAGATAAACATTGCCATCTTGGAACACATAACTGTCTAGAGTGCAAATAGCACAGATTATCAAATTAAAATACCCAGCAACCCTGGGAACCTGTAGTTGACCTTTCAGTACTCTCAGATTTATTTTAGAGTGTGGATATAAATGCAATAACAAGCCTAGCCCAGTGGTGCATGCCTGTAATCTAGCATATCGGGAGGCTGAGGCAGGAAGATCGAGAGTTCAAAGCCAGCCTCAGCAATTTAGCAAGGCCCTAAGCAACTTACAGAGACCTTATCTCTAAATTAAAAATATATATATATATAGAAGGACTAGGGATATGGATCAGTGGTTGAGTGCCTGTGGGTTCATTCCCCAGTACCACAATAAATAAATAAATAAAGTAACAAAGGGATATCTAGCATGTGTGAAAATTTATGGATATGCATGCTATAACAGAGTGGCCCAGGAAAATATGCATAATAAACTCAGGTGCCTAATTACTGCAGACAAATAAATAAATTGTAACTCTTATGAGCTGCTCTACCAATTTGAGGTACAAATACAGTTGAAAACAACATCTTCTCCTTCTGATCCTGAGTCTGACAGTCAGGTCACTGTGCAGTTTCAGTAGGGCCCCCCATTAAACTCCAGAGGTCCGTTCTTTGTATTGACACATGTGTTAGATTAGACATGATACCCAGAGTCTTGCTTTAAACTATACTTCCCAGTAAGGGTTCTGCTAGCCTCAAGGGACTGTTGAACATTTGAAATATAGCTAGTCTGAATCAAGATGTGACATAGACACCAGCTTAAAAGTCTAGTACAAAATAAAGATGTGAAATGTCTCAATAATTTTGATACTGATTACATGGGGAAATGCTGATGCTTTGAATAGACTGGGTTAAATAAGATATAATATTAAAATTAATGTCCACTGTTTCTTTTTGACCCTTTTTAATGTGGCTTCTAGAATATTTTTAAGTTTTAATTACATATGAAGTTCACATTATGTTTGTACTGGAGCCTGTTAATCTAAAGCATCTGTGACCTCAAACACAAGTTAAACTAGTCAAAGAATCAGTCTCTATCTCTTCCCTTCTCACTCCAACTCCCAATTTATACTGAGAGTTTCATTTATGATCCTCTTTTTCCTTTATCTTTCATTGAACTTCCAACCAAGAAACACCACCTAGAATAATTTTAATATATCCTTGGGTACATAGATATCCTTAACAGATATTTAATTTTTTGAAAAGTAAGCGGATTACATTTTCTTTAAATTAGGTAAAGATAATAACATGATTTACATTACTGTCTGTGCATAAGTCAATAAGGAAAGAATACTAAGCTATTTCTAGATGTCTGGGGTTTGAACAGAAGAACATGAGAACCAGGATCTGCTTCTCTCTCCTTGTGGTTATAAACTGTCATTTCATGATACTCACCAACCACCATTCCCCTTCTTCATAAAAGATTAGATGAATGCTTATTTCTTAGAACACAAGGTTTTATCTATACGTGTTAGGAATTTTTAAATCAAAGAATAGATAGTTTTTATTTTTCTAAAAGAAGAATTTAGAATATTCTTTAATTTCTTCAGTAAATATGTACTGTACACTTATTTGCCTAGCACTCTTCAAATCCTGGAATTAATCTCTAAGAAATAAAATATGACTGGGAGTGTTGCTCAGTGGTGGAGTCACTGCTGGCCTGAACAAGGCCCTATGTTCGGTCTTTAGTACCAAAATAAAATAAAATAAAATGGCAACTATTTAGCCCTCATAGAGTTAGTATTTTAGTAGTGGGGGGATAAAAAGAGAGATGTTAAAACAAAAAGTAAAATATGTTTTGGTTAAATAGTGATGTTTAACAACTTTATTTATTTATTTGTTTGTTTGTTTATTTATTTATTTAAAAGGGAAAGGGGATAGAGAACATCAAAGTAGGAAAAGCTTTCAATTTAAGTAGAGAGAACCTATGAGAAGTGACATTTGGGGAACAGGCCTGAAAGAAATTAGGACAGTTACTATGCCCATATGTTAGGAAAGAATGTTCAGGTCAGAGTAAGCAGCATGTGAAAATGTCCTGAGGCAGGATATACTTAGGAAAGAACAAGAATACCAATGTGTTTGGAGTAGAATTAAGGACTGCTGATAAGTATAGCCAATGATTTCCTTCTGGGGATAAGAAAAGTTATCATTTTGAGAAGCATTTTTTACTTTACTGGTCAGAACTCATCTAACTTAAAAGTGATAGTAAAATTTTATTTGGGCAGGAGCAAATCAAAAGGGTCTTCCTTTCACTAATAACCTACTCCCAACCTCTCACTACACTTATAATTCAACTCCTCAAATTTAGCTTCTCCCCAAAACTACCACTCCATCTGAAATTAATGAAGTGTTAGGGACCTTCTTTAAAATTTAATATGTAAAAGATGTTTTGACTGTGATTATTAAAGTACATATTTGTGTGTCCTAAGGATACGTGGCATGGGATATACTTTTGATACAACTCTGATAACACTTATCATTATTTAAGGTAACATTGCTGCCATATTAATCAAAGCAAACTTCTTGCCATTTCAGTTTGTGTATACTCAGGGTTTAAGCCTTAAATTATATAAAATAAAAGGTTTATATTTTAAAATTTTTATTTTTTGCTTAAGTGGTAGTAGTAACAGACCATCCATTCATGTGTACTTTTACATGTATACACATCAAAATTGCAATTAACATACATTCAGGCAGTTGGATATTTAGCTACACAATGCATCAAAAGCATGAGAAAAGATTCTGTGTCCCAACAAGTTGTTCCTAGGCCTCCTATGCAATACGAACATTGAAGAACACCAACCAACACCACTGACAGCTATTATTAATATAAGTTTAATTTAATTTTATATACTAATTCAGAGTTTCTTAAATTATCCATATTCTCTTTCTGTTTAGACACATCAGTATCATGATGTTAATTGTTAGCTCTCAAAGCCCAAAGACCATTCCTATTTAACTCACTGAATATAGAGTCTAGTGCAGGCAGTAAATTATGATAATGAACGTGAACATGACGAAAGGAGGACATAGGGAAGGAAGGAGATGAAAGCAGTAATCTACTCATGTACGTATAAAGCATTGAGACTTTATACAACATAGTTTTTAATTTTTACAATGTTGCTTCAAGATATTTTTATCCCTGTTATGCGAATGATAAATTGGGATCCAGGAAAGTTAAATCATACAGTCTCTAAGTGGTAGAACTGGAATTCAAAATCAGATCTCTTAACACAGCTTGCACAGGCATTACTCAATTATTAAAACTTTTTTTGTTTTTTGCTAATCACCATCTATGTTTCAGACTTGATGGGTGTCTAGGGAGCATTCTTTAACTTAACAACATGAAGATCTGCCTCGCCCCACCTTCAGCCTCAACTGAATGTGTGTTGCAACAGTAATTTATTTTATGTGCCACAAAACTGGCAAAAGAAATATTTTTGCCAAAGTGTCATGTGACCCTGATGATTCTTAGTTGGCCATTCCCTCACAATGCAGCAATTAAGCTCAATTTTCTTCTGCAAGGGCCCACCCATGATTCACGACTCTGTCCCCCTCTGCTTTCCTTAGCCATTACATAAGCCAGCACCTGTTTGTGTTGTCAAGGGTGTTTTTAGACTACAGTCCACAGGTGGCTTTTTATTTTCCCTGCCTGCCATTGAATAAAAAGAGCTACACTAATGACTAATTTAAGGAAATATTTCCTGGTGGACATATCCTAACTGAATTGAGACAAAAATGGGGGGGGGGTAGTCAGATCCTGCCAGAATATTTCTCTTGTACTCTTGGTTCTGCTTTGACAGTATGAAGGATTAAGGGATAACAATGACAGTAGTTCTTATTATTACCCAAGTCTTACTGTGTCTTTCTCACCATTCACAATGTCCCTGCTGGAATAAATGCTGATGACTACATCTGTTGTGTTATTTAAAGTAGATCTTTAAGTCAAAATGAGGATGCATGTGCCACCTCATTTTGAGTTTGCTTAATGTTTCCAACCATATTTAAGAAATAAATTCCAAATGCTGTTTTGCTAAGTGCATTTTTCTTTCGATTTGAAACCTATGTGTATTTTAAAGGTCATTTAATCCGTGCATTTCCAATTGCTCAGGTCTTAAATCATTACTGTGTATTTTATATAAGAGGTACTTAATGTCTCAAGAAGCTTTTGGAGGCCTTTAAAACCCAAAGACTTTTTTTCCCCTTCAAGACCAGAAGTTCCATTTTGTCAAGAGTAAACAAGCTTGAAGAACACCAACACCACTGCCTGTTTGATAGTCCAAAAGTTTGAATTTCAGAGGTGTTGGAACTCAGTGAAGTACATGTTCCCATCTATAGTTCAATCCTCTGTTTCCTCCTAGCTTAGTCAGAAACACATGGAAATCATATCCAGCAAAGCACTCTTCTCAGAGACATCTGCATCTGGAGGGGTGTCCTGGCATTCAGCAACAGAATTCTCTTCCCCCAGGGAATGGGAAGGCTCAAAACCCCAAATAATAATAATAATCTATTACAGATTTCAGGTTACCAAAATTTAGAGAAAAGGATCATAGCAAAACACTTAGCATTGCTACATGTCAAGAGGAAGGCTACTGTAATTTACCCCCTTGGGGCATGTATTTTTCATATTATTATGCATGTAAATTTAAATATATTTCCATATTACAGCTCAAAATCCCCTAATTATAAATATGTAGAATAAAACAGAATTAATTGTTGGCAATTATTGCATTAAGATTCAAATGGAAAGTTCCTTGTTACTAGAAGAATTGGGCCAGTTGTGGGCACCTTAAGCAACAGAACTGGCTCATCTGGAACATTCTTTTGGATTTAAGAACAGTTTTTCTAATAAAGTAGATCTGGGATTAAGGACAAATAAGAAGGTGCTGAGAAAAGAACAGAAATGGTGGTTACAAAATTTGAATTGAGTCCTTACTCAGTTTTTGCTAAACATGTAGCCTTGAGCAAGTAAACTAAATAATTTGAATGTATTTTACTTCGTCTCAAAAACTAGGAGCATTTATACTATGTTATCTTCAGTTTTTTTCTAATTTAAAATTTCATGTTTCTGAGATTCCAACATGAGCTGAATTGTACCCAAGGATGGGGTTATCTGATGGTCAAAAACAAGAAAAAAGAAAAAAAAAACTTGACAATTTGATTACAATTAACTCATTTAGGAAAATAAATAGAATATTTGGGATAACACTTAGGTTTTTGGCAGTAAGTAAATCTTCCATCATGATTTTTAAATAGAGGGAAAATTTAATCTGAGAGGGTGGCTAGAAAGCAGAAAGCAGTTTTCATTTGTCACAGACATGGCGACCCCCATGTCCATGAAGGACCCCTGAGGGATTTCAAATTAGACAACAAATAAAACAACCTATATCCAGACGACACTGAATGTCAAACTGATGAGAGGTTTTCTGGGTCCGTTCTTAATTTTTTTCTCTCCTTTAGAAATGTATGTTATGAATTATGATCATTGCAATAGAGCCAAGTATTCACTGGGCTGCAGCTAGATCTTTGTTTAGCAAGCATAAGCTCCTTGCCAGCTGCAAGCTGCAGCTGTCTGTCAGCATTTGTGAGGACAAACCACCCCATTATCCCTGATCACTTAGCCATAGACTACACACTGCCTCCTCAGATCTTCTCAGAAAATCCTTTGCATTTTCAAATTATGGGGGAGGGCATCAGTGCTTCTCACACATATTTTGAGGCAAATAGCTTAAAGCTTATGTCAAAATGATGCTTCTAATAAGAGGGTTCTTTCCCAAGAAAACTATTTTCTGAAAGACTAACTGACTTTGGCCTGACATTTCCTGATCTCTGATGTCCTGAAAAAGGCAAGGGAGGCTACAACTCTGACAAGCAGCCCTTCCTCAGGACATAATGAGCCAGGCAGAGGGTGCCAAGAGAACTGGCCAAAAGCCAGGCGCCTGTCTCAGAGCTAGAGAATGTGGGGTTGAGAAGGCCACAACCATAGGGTGAAGCCTGTGGAAGGACGCAGACCAGGGTGCTGAACATCACCATTCTCCTGGGCCATGGCATGGAACAGGAGATGAGACTCAAAGGAATTCTACCTCAAGGAAATTCTCATCCACAATGTTTAAGTAAACTTGGGACTTGTTTTTAAGAAGGGGCTTTGAAAGATTATATATTTTGCTGAATTAGAATTTGCTATCTTTCTTTTCTTTCTTTAGTTTCCAAGAATGTTCAAACTGGGCTAAAAATGGGCAACACCATACCAGATAGAATTAAAGTGTTTGTAGAGTTAGTCACAAGTTTATCCTCCGTACAGCACAGAGGGGTCAGGTGAGTTATAAGGATCATTTTTTTTTTAGTGTAATGACAATTTTAGAAATATGGAGAAATTTATACACAGTAAACTGTGAGTTTCTAAAAGGGTAAAAACTAGGACCGAAGGTTCTTTTGGCTTTGGGAAACTCCTGTCACATTGTAGAAGCATGAAGGATGATCAGTCAGTACCTGTGGAAGGAATGTTTATGGTTTTGGTTTAATGACACTATTTTTAAGGAAACAAAATAAATCTGGAATGTTTCCCATTTACCCCTCACAGTAAAAACTGCTTTTTGTTATGTAAGAGTATTTTTTCAGGAAGGAATGTACCCTCTTGGGAAGAAAAGCACAATGTGAATTCAAATTTATATAAAAAATTCTGTACAATATGTAGCATATGCCCAAAGTTGTCCCAAGTCTCTCAGTGGGGAAATATTTCTAAGATTTGGGAGAAGATGCATACGTTTATCCCTTTGTGTGTGTGTGTGTGTGTGTGTGTGTGTGTGTGTGTGTGTGTGTTTAGGGTTATGTATGTTTATGGACAGGAGAGCACTGACCCAATCATAGATACTTTCTTTCCCACAACTTAAACATTTACACAATACTTAAAATAGTTTCTTTGAGGACTAGAATCCATGGCAGTCACGAGGTCATTAAATAATAGCAAAGCTCTGTTAGTCCATGATCTTTCCCTATTCACAAGGATTGCAAAATAAAAACAAAGATTCTGCAAGGAATCAATATTTTCAAAAGGCATAGTAACTGGCAGGACAAGAGCATTTGGGTTGCTAAGTACCTTCACTTCTTTCCATGTCGCTGTTTGTTGCTGTGTTCATTGTGAAACCCTTTTGCTGGATTTGTTACATATGATGAGCTGGGGTGTTATAATAAACAGAGAGGAAGGCAGCAATAATGTATTTCAGTTAGGAAGAAGCACTTGAAAGAAATTGGTTTTGCTATACACATGATGTGAGCCAATCAATAGTGGTTTAGTCTGACAAGCACTGTCAATATCCATTGTCACAGTTCAGAAAGTCTTTAATGGATAGTTCTTCAAAAATCAATAATTTTAACACATGTTCAAAGTCTTGAAATGCACTCTACCTGGCAGAAATTAATCACAGGTAATTCTTGGGGCTGTATACAATATTTTTAAAAGTTGAAATATAAATAGCAGTCAATTAAAATATACATATATATGCATATACACATATAAACACACACATATATATACACATATATATATAGATGCATTTAAACAGCAGCAATGTGTATCATACATATAAATATACACACACATAACAGTTAATGGTATAATCTAATAATACCAGATACATAATAAACGTTTAGTATATGTTGGAAAAGTAAGAGGTACTGGGATGAAGGGTGAAGAGGTACTTTTTGCAATACTTGTTCTGTTTACCTAATGATTATTGCTACAGTGATAATGATATAGGTCAACAGTGGTAACCTTAAAATAAATAATAATTATTAGCATACTTATTATGCACTAGATCTTATGATAGGAGTTTAACTTACCCGGGAATCCTTGATACAGAAAATATTATCCCCATTTAACAGATTACAATATGGAGGCACAATTTTTTTTTCATAGTTTGAACAAGATACCATGTTAAATGGTAAGAATTGAAATTCAAAATTTGAAGCCTCCAGTATTCAAAAAAGTGAGTAAGAATGAGTGTGAGAGAAAGAGTTTCTTAAAAATAGAATTAAAAAATGGAACTGGCACTAGCAATATGAAAATAGCCATATCAATGGTTCTTTCCTACTTTCCACATAAGTGCTGATAAGGGACTCTTTTTTTTATTAAAAAAGGACTAAATTTTATTGACAAACTGCTGCAGACATTTTGACATAAGTTTAAGCCACCTATTTAGGCAGACTTACACATGTAGCATTTAATCTTCCGAGAACAAAATGGGAGGACAGTACAAATCCAATTAGGACTTTAACTTATGTACAAAGTGGATTTTGATTCCTTTTTCATTCAGCTGCAATGTCCCTTTTTATATTATGCTAGTGTTGAGACATACTTGACTATCTTGGGAACAGTTCAATATTGACAACTGTCAACTTACTGAAAAACTTCAGCTTTTGGCCCCAATGTCCAAGTGAGCTTTATGTGGAGTGCAGAATCTCAAATGGACAAAATACTTTTTGTCTTCCTGAATACTGAAACTTTAATTATTAGTACTTTTACTGAAAGATTGTGGCTAAAAAACACTACATCAAATTAAATTTAGATGGCCAGCCTCTCTGCCCCAATCAATCTCTTCAAAACTTACTTCCCCCTAAGTATCTCTCAACACTGTATGCCTGGGGCTAGATTTCAAAACCCACATAATGAAAAAGTCAATTTTACAAACCTAATTTTGTTGTTGTTGTTTTAAGTCGATTAACGTTAATAATTGCATCAACTATTTAATTCATGAAGATCTTTCATATTAAAATTTAACTTAAGATTCAATCGCCATGTGTTTTTAAAGGAAACATTTTTAGAGACGTCTAAGCTCACTTTTGCGTGGTGGCACCTACTGCCGGTAACGTTTGTGATTTTAAATCTTAAACAGCCCTGAATTTTGAAATGTAGCCTAGTTTGGGATTCTGCAACTACAACTTTACGGGATGCCTCAAATCAAAACTAAGAGAAAGTTAACAAGCCTTACTTCAGAACCTTTAAGCAAGCAATGTCACTTTTGAAACTAACAGGTTTGTGTTTTTTTTTTTTTACTCAACTTCTTTTTTTTATTATAAAAGGTACACTTCTGTTTATATTTAAACAACAAAGAAAAAAGCATCTACACACTTAAAAAATTAATTCGATATTCCTAAATCTATTTTAACTCATTTTAAAATACTACATACAGAAGCCAAAATGCAGAGTTAAGAATGGAGGAAGGTGGGGAGAAGAAGGGGACCACGAAGAAAAACACTTAGACAATTACTTGTCTGTTGTGGGTAAAGCAACAGGAATCCTGGGAGATACAAGAAATCAGTAACAACTTTGCTCATAACTGATATTTTTCCCCTCCTGTTTGATTTTAATAACGTCCATATGGGTGCTCTCTGTATGCTCCCTTCACTGGCCTAGCTGGAGGGGCCTTCAGTGATGGCCTGGTCCCATTCCAGTCATCTTGGCCATAAGCTTCATAAGAATCTTGAACCTCCCCATGTCCATAGTCATAATATTCTGAGTCCCCTTGGCTCTGGCTGTAATAGCCTTCGTAGCCTTCATAACTCTGTTCTGCATATGTATCATCATATCCATATTCTTCATATGTTTCTGGTGCAGGGGGTGGAGGCAAAGGTATTCTCTGGATGCCTGCTGTCCATGCTCTTGGTACTGGAGCACCCCTCACAGTAGGTGGAGGTGGCACCCCTCGGGTCACAGTGGCACCTCTGGTGATGGCACCTCTCACTGGGGTGCCACGCACCAAAGCTCCCTGAGGGGGTCCAACACCACGGCCCCTGGGAACAGGTGGAGGGGGAGGTGCAGCTCCCCGGCCTCTCTGGCACCCCACGTCCACGAGAGGGCTCAGGTACTCCATTCAAGTAAGACAGCTCTAGAAATTGCTCCTGGCAGATATCATCCATCATATCTGGTACTAAAAACTTCTTCACTTCTTCCATGGCATGGGCCATGGGAGCATAAGCCTCACATGGGGGTCCAAAGACTTCAATGAAGACATGCAGATCCATATTTAAGTGGGCATACTTTGGGTCTCCGCCTTTGCGAAGCTCTTCTTCCTTGGCTTTGTCTCTCATTGAACCCTTTCCCAATACAGAGATCTTTGCACCAGTTTCTTCCTGCAGTCTTTTGATTGTATTCCCTTGTGGTCCAAGAATCTTCCCCACAAAATTGAACTTTGGGTACTGCCTGACAGGTATCAGCACCCGTTCTTTCAGCTTCATGTTCTGATGAGAAAATAAGTCCAAATAATTCTCCTCATCGTCCTTTTTTGAATCCCCTTTCTGAATCTTCTCAATTTCTGCCATCAGAAGCTGCATGGCATGAGTGAAGGACGGGTCGAGCGAGTCCTTTTCAGCCATGAGTTTGGGCAGGTACTTGTTCTCTGGCTCCATCTTGACCGAGGCCGTGGCTGACGGGGGTAGCAGTGGGGTCGGCGCGGCCGCCCACTGTCGCGTCGGGACCTGTGGCCCAGGGAGGCAGCAGCGGTGGCGGCTGCGTGGCTGGCGAGGCCCGGGCGCCCCCTCGGGGCCCCCCTCCGCCTCCCCGGGACCGGTGAGGCAGCGGAGGCTGCCGAGACGGCGTCTGACGCACCGAGGGGTGGGCAACTGAGGGGTCCATAGAGCCGCTGCGGCCTGAGGACCGGGTCATGCGCGCGGCAGGATCGTCCCGGCGCTGCATGGGGAGGATGTGCGAGCGAGAGAGCGAGCAAGGAAGCGACTCGGCAGAGACCCGAGCGGCGGTTGGCAGGGGTGGGAGAGCAGGGACGACAGCCACCGAAGCCGACCCGAGACCTAGCGAGAGAGCACCGGAAAATTGGTAAGGGACTCTTGTACTCAGTCCCTATGAAGCAATCAGGAATAAAATAAGTTACTGAGTTCTGGGGTTCAGAATAGAGAACAACGAAATTTCCAGGTCTCACTGAGAGAAGTTTAGAGATGTGCCTTATACTGTTGTGGGCTAAGTACGTGTCTGTCTATAGAAAAGATACTGTGACTGCAATAAATATATTATATTATATTATGTATAATATATATACACATATAACATATGTAAATAGCATATTATATAGTTTAGAGTGTAAGAAAGTTTTGTATATTATATGTAATATTATATAAGTAATCTAAATATGTATTGATATGTAATAATATATTATAATAATATATGAAAGACATTTATTTATATGTGTTAATATAAATTGTTTATAATTCCATTAACTACTCAACCACTTCCTCTTTCTCTTAACTATTGATTATTTGCTTTAAGTCATTTCTCTAGTTATCTGCACCACTCTTTATATATATTTCTATGTGGCTCAACTCTTGTGTGGGAAAAATTAAGGATACCTTATAACATACTCTTTTGTAAAGATACGTTGTAGCCCTCTCAGGGCCTGGAATTTGCAGATTTAAAGAAAAATACTTCAAAGTTGTCATATGTTACTCTATGCTGATAATCCATTTTTTTTTGTTTTGTTTTGTTTTGGGTAAGGTTACTGGTGATTGAACCCAGGCCTTGAGCGTGCTAGGCAAGTACTTCATGACTGGGTTGCATCCCTCACCCTGAAATTGCATTTTTAGACACATTTGTCCAGATGTATAAGCAAGTATAAACACAAACTCTGTGTGTGTGTGTGTGTGTGTGTGTGTGTGGAGAGAGAGAGAGAGAGAGAGAGAGAGAGAGAGAGAAAACACATGAGGCACACTGGTTCATATCTATAATCCCAGCAGCTTGGAAAGCTGAGACAGGAGGATAATGAGTTCAAAGCCAGACTCAGCAATGATGAGGTACTAAGCAACTCAGTGAGATCCTGTCTCCTGTCTCTAAATAAAACACAAAATAGGACTGGGGATGTGGCTCAGTGTTTGAGTGCCCCTGAGTTTAATCCCCAGTACCAAATATAAAATAAATAGATAGATAGATAGATGATAGATAGATAGATAGATAAAAATTAGAGAGAGGAGATTTTAAACATGACCTAATTGAAATACTGCTCAACCCTGAAATACACAATGCTTCAAAAATGAACTTTATTTCATTTTCCAAGTTTGATTATTGATTTTATAATAATACAGGTGCTATTTTCCTAGAATCTTGCAATCCTGATACTTCTAATTTGCAATTTTCATTCCCACAACTCTATTTTGGGAGTCTTTTTCCTCTGCTTATAGACAGATGTTGACGTTCTCTATAAGTTTCTTTCCATTGTATTTCACTATGGACTGTTTTCTGTCACTAGAAGAGTACCATTCCTATATTTAATATGTGGTCTTTCTTCATGCAAAAGGTGTTTCTACTTCATAATGCACTTCATCTGGATTGATGCTCTGTGTTATTTTTTTAAGTAATTTACTTATCAAAACAGGCTACTGTCTTAACTCAGTAACCACTTACTTTATTAGCAAATTCATCAACATTTTGAGTAGCTCCTAAGTGACAAATTTATACTAACACTATATCAAGTCATAAGAAATCAAGATAATAGATCTAATTCATAGAAGAATGTCTTAATGATCTGAATCTTTACATTTTACATTGTTGCTGATTCTGTTTGAGGAAAAAAATGACACTATATGTGTTTTGGTTTGGATGTGAGGTGTCCCCCAAAAGCTCATGTGTGAGACAATGCAGGAAGTTTCATAGGAGAAAAGATTGTGTTGCAAGAGTCTTAAACCAATCAGTGAATTAATCCCTGCTAAAGTGGTAGGGTGTGGCTATAGGATATATATTCTGTATCTCGAGAGTAGAGTCTCTCTCTACTTCCTGGTCACCATGATGAGAGCTGCTTTCCTCATACCACATACTATGCCATGATGTTCAGCTTCACCTCAAGCCCCAGGGTTTAGAACTGGCCTTCTATGGACTAAGACCTCTGAAACCATGAGCCCTCAAATAAACTTTTCCTCCTCTATAATTGTGCTGGTCGCATTTAGGTATATTTCTTCTTCTTTCCTTTTGTTTTTCAGTATATCTACAACCTGCAATGAAAACATCTTTTTAAACCTTTAATCATAAAACAATACCAGATATATTTACAATGAAATGAAGTGTACATATTGTGATGATATGTTCAATATTGACAGTACAGCATGGAACTCATCATCATTGTTTTCATCAAAAGTATGCATTATGCAACTCAAAGCTAGGCTAAATGCTGTAATAATTTGAACATAATGATCTGGTTTGCAGTATAGAAACACATTATCAATATAGACACACTTAATGTATATTATGAACAAAATAAAAATATTATGCCTTTACATGAAAAAAAACAGTGAAGAATTTGCAACATAAAACAGATGAATTAATTAAATGTTGGAAGATATGGATATGAATATTACTGGAAAAAGCAACCATGGAATTTCCATACCCCTAAATGATGGTTTGTCAGTTTTTTATTAACCCTAAAAATATAAAAATATGGTTAGATTGAGATTTGATGATTTAAACTAAATAATTTAACTAAACATTTTCATTGTATGAATTCTCATTTCTCCACAAATTGATAAATAGCATAAATATGAACCATTGAATATATAACATATGTATACCCTTCTGTTATGAATCTAATCATCTATTTTGTATTTCTACAATGTCTAAGTGGGAATTAAGTGGTTAAACAAAGCCCTGCAGTTAAAATGCCCTGCATTCTGTCTATTATTTCCAGATTTAATAATATTTGTGTTTCAAGTAACTTAAACTTTTAATAACTTAGTGTCATAAGCTGCAAGTTGGGGGTTGGAATTATGACTTCTGGTTACATCAAGCATATGAAATTAAGAGATATTAAATGATCAACAGTACATTAGGCCCAAGCCTATCCTTTTTGTCCCCTTTAACAGAGGGAGTTCATGCAGTTTTTTGGGCTCTGAAACTGCATGCTGGAGAAAGCAAAGCAGTATTTATTACCGTCCCATGAATTAGCCCAGGAGTGTATATTTCCTTGAAAAAGTCAGGCAAGAGGGTGAAGAGAAATTTAATAAACTTTATTTTTCTTTGCAGTCCATTTTGAATAAGGTGTTCTTATTTAAGTAATTTAGAATGTGGTACATCAGGGTAATTCCAAATACAAGAGGGTTGCCTTGGAAATTATGAGTAGAGACAACTCAGTACTTTGTTATGTAATCCTTGTGAGAAGTGTTTTGGAATCTCTGGGGATAAAGAGCCTGACATAACCTTATTTTGTCATTTCTTTCTGGATCTACTGTTCTGGACACCGCAGTGTGGTAAGATGATTGCACTAAGCAACTGCTGCTGGTTCCCCCCTCCCCCAGTGTCCTCCTGGAACTGGATTAAAGTGCTGGAGGCTCTGAGCTGCTAATAAAACTCTCTCTATATACCTGATGTTGATCCCTATGTGCATCTTCACCAGGAATGTGAGAGCAAGTAGCATAGGAGGCTGTTTGGGATATCATTTCTGAAGGGTAATGACTCTGCTTTTCTTTAGCAGAATTTCTGAAACATTAGCTCTCCCAGAATTTCCAAATTGGAAAAAAAAAGAATAATAACAACATGTAATTGTAACATGGGAATACCGCAAGAACAGCAGTTTGGCAGGAAAAGGGAATATTTCAAAATAAGGTCCCCAGCAAGAAAAGTTCTGGCTGATGTACAATTGTGGATCATGTTATCCAAACTGTTGGATTCTGGAAGATTTGGGGGTTTTCTTTCGTGGTTCCCATACCCTTAATAGAATAGTAGTATATGTACCTCATCCAAACAACTGTGTTGCTTCCCTTTCCTTTCTTAACATAGGAAAATAAGTATTCAAAGGCACCATTACAATATGCATTCTGACCTCCAGATGTGGTTGTAACACCCTAGTAGCTGTGTCAGGTATGAAGCTTGTGTTGGGCTGATGCCTATTCTCATATGTAATGCTATTAAATGAAGATCATCTTAGAAAGCTCACTATCCTAGCATCTTAGGAAGCCCAAGATCCTAACCCTTCTTAGTGAGAACAGCTTTAGCACCAATTAAATCTTTCAACTGGTTAAGAACGATGCTTAAAGTTAATGCTTTTGGCCTATGTGTGTTGAGACGAAAATTGCATATTGTTATTAAAGATTCTTAGTCTTTTAAAAAATATTCTATTTGGGCTTAAAAGAAAAGATCATCCATGGATTAAAAAAAAGAAAAGAAAATCATAAAGGAAATGTAAGTAAATTCTAGCAAACTTGAAAAGCTAGTACAATTCAGGTTAACTCTTCCTGGAGGTGAAAATAAGTACAATTAAGGGTGATTCCTCTAGTCTTCTATGTAAATCAGATTAAATGCTTTGGAATTTAAATGCATATCTCTTACAGCTCTTTTCGTTTTCAAATAAAAAGTTTAAATGACAATGGAAAGAACTGCTCATTGGCTTAACATAAATCTTTAAACTGCAGGAAGCTTCACCCTCAAAAAGTAGTTGAATCTCAGAGGAAAAAGAAAAGGCTGAATTCTATTTTTCATAAATGATGGATTATTATACCACACTGTGTATTTTCCAGTAAAGTGTCCTTTTATTTTCACTGTGTGATTACAAGTTTCTAAAAGTATGTGTGCGGTCACTTGGGTGCTGTGGGAAAATGGAAGGAACACTGTTCTGTTAAAATCAGTAGTGAAATCAGAAACAAACTATGTCCTGATTATCATAGGCATGTGTTTAAATTTTGCTTTCCTTAATTGGTTATGTTGTATTTACTTAAAATGAACAATTTGGCAAGTTTTTCTCCCTTGACAACAGAAAAGCATAAACTGTTTTATAAGTTTGGCTGTTAAAATCAGATTTGTAAACCACAATATTCGAAGATTTTTCTGCAGTTTTCAGGGACCCAGTGATGGACCTTGCTTTTTAACCATGCATTTCTTACATTTATATTTTGAATTTATAGAACTTTAAAATTATTTAATTAAAAACTGTTCCTTATATATATAGCCATATATTGAATTTACCTTCTGCATAACTCTTCTTAGAACAAATGAGCAGAATGAATGATGGCAAAGTCCTGGCAATTTGACTTGTCATCTGAGGATGATTATTTATGACAGCAGGAAATGGAAGTTGATGCTCTAGTCTGTCTCCAAGAAAGTCATCATTACAGGAAACTTTGAAGAATTTGACTATGCTAAAAAGCTGTACAATCATATCCAAGACTGCTAGTTTCTTAAGACATGTGAAAAGGAAACAAGTTAAAGTGTTTAAAAACATATTTGCATTTCTTTTGAAAAGCCAGTGCACCTTACAGACATTTCTCATGTGTGGAGCCAGATGGTGGTATTGAAAACAATATAATATACATATATATCTCTCTAATTAAGAATACTATCACAGAATATCTTGGGGGTTTCAAAAAGATATAACTCACCACATAATTATTTTTATAATCTAGCATTTAGGCTGTGTCTATGTGTGTGTGTTTTAATTTGCAGAGTACTTCCTCATCAGATTATTAGTTTAGCTCCAAAATGACCTAGAATTTCTTGGCAGTCTGTCATGGGAAATGACAAGGTCTTGAGGTTAGATCAGAAATAGAAAATTCTGGTAACCTGTAAAAACTTAGACTGATTGTTCCATACAATTCCAAAGATGGACTTGTGACCAGAAATACCCTGAGACACCTTTTTTTGCAGGATGTTGTTTTCTTCATCACTAGAACCCAGACCTGAGGGACTTTAACTACAGTTATCTGTTATAGCAGATTATACACCACTGGTAGTCATTGTAATGGCTAGACCTACAATGAAAGTTGATAGGGTATCATGTAGGAATAGTATATTAATATGGTCAGAGTAGTTCTTCTAATCATACAATTTTGAAATAGTTAATTCCTGAATAATCATGATCCTGTAAAAGCAATTATTGCTTTCTTGGGTAGTTTTTTTGTTTGTTTGTTTGTTTGTTTGACTTTTTTTTGTACTCACAATTGAACCTAGGAGGCTTTACTACTGAGCAAAATCCTCTTTTATTTTTATTTTGAGACAGGGTCTCATTAAGTTGCTTAGGGTCTCACTAATTTGCTGAGTTGCTTGCTTGGGTTCTAAAGGCACTTTTTCTCTGAGGTCAATTCATCTCTAGGATTCCTTAGTTCCTTATATTTCTATTATATGAGTTATTGTAATTACATAGACCAGGTGCATTTTTATCCATAACAGTTAAACTCAATACTGCTATGTACATAGTAGGTCAACTTGTATTCATTTCTATCATCTAGCAACACTGCCTATTAATATAATGTGAGCCATATATGTAAAATAAAATCTTCTGGCAGCCTATTTTAAAGAGTAAAAGAAACATTTTAATTCTATATTTCTTGTAGCTGAGATATCCAAAATATTACAATTTAAACATAAATTACAAGATTCATGCCGAAGCTGGGCTTGGAGGTACACACCTATAATCCCAGCAACTCTGGAAGCTTAGGCAGGAGGATGGCAAGTTCAAGGCCAGCCTCAGCAATTCAGCAAGGACCTAATCAACTTAGTAAGACCCTGTCTCAAAATAAAAAAAAATAAAAATAAAAATAAAAAGGACTGAGGATGTGTTCCTTCCATTTTCCCACAGCACCCAAGTGACCCCACACATACTTTAACAAACTTGTAATCACACAGTGCAAAAATTAACTAAAGGGGTGCAAAAATCACCTCCCAGTTCAGTCCAAGTACCAAAAAACAGAGATGCATTCCAAATGCTCAAGAGACCCAAATGACTAGTAACTACCATAGTAGAGGGCATTGTCTGATGCAGTGCTTCTCCAGTGGTTGAAGTTAAGGTCCTGTTAGAAAATGACAATATTTTTAAAACCCACTGAAAGAAATACATAAGACTCATAGTCAAAATATACACAGCCGCACATGGTAATAAAATAGAATCACTGTGATTCTATTTTATTACCATGAGTGCTGAGTGCTGAGTATTACATAACCCATTCTTCAGACACACTAGTTGGGAAGTTCTAATCTATAGCAGTGAGTCCTAACTTTTTTCTAGCTGTAGATCCATTCACCTTTCTCACTTGTAATAGGTAATAGGTAACAGTTGCCTATTACCAATTCATTTAATGAACAGATAGTTTATGATAGATTGGTGATAGATTGGGTATATATTATGTGTATTATACTTATGCTACTTAAGGATTTCATTTTGCTTTTCACACTTCCTTTGCATTCTCCCAGTGTGCTGATAGATGGTTTAGCACCAATAAACGAGAACTTAGTGGACTCTGTAACTTGTCCCATCAGTTTAAGGCAGCAATTCTCAATGGAACAATTTTGCATTCCTCCCAGGGCACATTTAGAAACGTCTACAGACATTTTTGATTGTTTCAGCTGAGGCAGGTGCAACTGGTATCTTGTTGGATCCATACCAGGGAGGCTGTTCAACATTTACACAGTCTGCCTGAGATAGCATCCTGCAAAAAGAACTACATGGCCTAAAATATTAATAGTCAAGAAATTCTAGTTAAGATAATACAAAGTATGTTGGTTCTTTTAAGTGCAAGCATTGTCTTGATTCAGTATAGCATAGCACCTAGTCCAATGTCTTATCCAAAACTCTGAACCTAATTTACCATTAAAACTCCACCCTTCTCCCAGTCAACATGCAGGTACGACTTTTCCTCCTTCTCCTCTTTCTAGCTTTATACTTTATCTTAACTGCCTATCTTGCTAACTCAAATTTACAACTGCTTTGTGATCCAAGCTGGAGGAAGGAGTTGCAAAATACCCACAATTGACCAATATTGGAATACTTCTAACAGTCTGAGGCAGATTTTTGTAAAGGAGAACTGAATTTTTTAAAAACAATATCTAATAAAGTGTCCCAAAATGTGAATTTTTTGAACAAGTGGGTTAAGAAATTAGAAACCCAGTTAGGATCTCTTTTACCTTAGAGATACAACAAATTATAATCAGTAACTAATAATAAGACACCTTGAATGTGTACAGAATGTATGGTTAATGAAAATACAGATCTTATGTGTTATATTCCTCATTTAATTCACAGCCTGTAGCATGGAACCTGATGATCATTATTAAAACATTCAGCAAGTATTTGTTCAGGAATGAATTTGACACACATATGAATTTTAAAATAAGGCTGAGAATAGGGAACTGATGAAGACATAGAAATGTTTGAGGGAAATATGTGTCCAGTTTTCACCTGAATTTTGTGGTAACGGAGCATCAATAATGAAAGTAACAAATATCAGCTTCCAAAATAAAGAAAATCAGTTTGTATTAACATAAAATAGAAGATTGACAAAATTATTTGGACAAACAGAGTCTTCAAAAATTCTGTACCTGCATTACTCAGAGATAGTATATAATCAGAATTAATTGCAATTAGCAATGCTAAATCATTCCCTCCCAATTTAGATAATGGGTTTTAATTTAACTGACCATAATTTTGTGTTTAAACAGATATAAAATTATTTAGATAAAAGTTATTATGATAAATATAAAGGAATGAAAGTGAAAATTAATTGTATATAATTGGAGCTACCCATATTCTGATTGCACGCACCCTGATGTTGAAGTCATACTAATACTTTCATGTGGTCGAATTTTACTCATAAGCTCTATATACAGAGAAGGGCCTGAGCTATTAATTCAGGTAGTTTTTCAATAACTACTGTTTTCCATTCATATTTGCATAAAGTAATAATCATAAAGGAGAAATTTACTGAGAGCCTCTGACTTTGTTTTTAATCTCCAGTGTTCAGACTACATCATAGTGCTTCTGATACAAGCGACAAAAACAGAGTTAAAAGCTGATTAAAGAAGTTTATTACCCGAAGACCTTCCCTGAAAACTCTGCAAGAAAAAGAACTTATTAAAGGTACAGTTTTATACTTGTATTGTTGCTGTGATAAGTGATGCGCCTCTGTGTCCACAGCCAATCTGCTCTAAAGGAACATTAGGATAATTTATTCTTCTTAGGTTGCTTATTAAATTTTCTGTTCTATAACAGAGGAAAAAATAGCTGTCTAGAAAAAGAACCCTGAGAAAATAAAGATGGCCTCATGGGATCATTGAAAACAATTCCTAGTTTTGAACTCAGCAGATAGGAATTCTGTACCAGAAGCAGCATAGAAGTATCCTAGTGGGTGGCCTGGTCAAATGACTGCAAAGTCCCATGTGCCAGTACATCCCAGTGTAGTCCTGGTGTCCCTAGCATATCTAATAACAGTAGCCTCAGAAGTGTCCTGATTTGAACAATATTATTTAATCACCCAAATAAGAGTCTAAAATAAGTTCTAGGAAGAATGTCCGAGGCAAACTATTGTCATAAAAATATGACTACAGTCTACTGAAGGGCCCAGAGCTCAATGTAAACTGAAATAATGAGATAATTTTGTAAATATATCCAAGGTAGAGAAAAATATCTGTACCAAATCATCCTTTTCACTATAAAAAAAAATAAAAATAAAAAACATGGTCCCTGGCATTAGAAGTAGTTAGAATTTAGACCTTGACAATTATTCTATTCTGCATACTGACTTTAAACAATTTATGAACTTTCTGAGCCTCAGCTTTCCCATCTGTTAAAGGGAAATACTGAGAGCACATTTGGCTCAGTACACATCGACTTCATACAATAATATACTAGTGTAATATACTAGTATCTTCAATTCTACCTTAGACTTTATCCTGTAGATATTTATTTTCCTTAGGAAGGATTCAGTTGTAGATTACCTGCCATCTTGAAATAAAACTAGATTAGCAGCACAAACAATCCCAATTTTACATAAGTTCTAATTTTTCATGACTATGGCAAAATAAAAGAGTTTTTAATTCAGTGATAGGGTCTAACTCCAATCAAAATGCTAAAGAATTAATAACCCTTGACAGTTCCCTAGAATTGGTCTCAGAAAGCAGCAGAGGAACTAGATGCTTAATGCAGTCTTCATACTGATGCAATGGAACCGCTGAACACACTCTAATGCATTCATTTCCTATCTCAGAGTTCCATTAAATTTTCACCATAGCTGACCAATGAGTCAGTATTCATTAGTAGGGCTATGGAAAATCTACGTGAAATTCTGATTTGATAAGCTTCCATTGTTGTCTTCGGTGGAATTTTTTTTCCAAATACAGATCAAGTTATGCAAATGTAGTCACTTCTTGGACTTGTTTCAAATTTAAGTATGAACTTTTCTCAAGGCTTTCACTGAGATTTTTTTTCAGTTGAGTAAAAGGCACTGACCCAATTTTAAAAGGATCTGGCCAGTCAAATTTAGTAATTTAGTCCTATTTATTATTATTATTGTTGTTTAAAGCAGAGATTTAGAAAAAAATCGTAAAGAAAAATCACATGAAATAAATTGATGATTAATGTTTAAATGGTTAAATTCCCCCAAGCAAAACGACTCACAAAGTTATTTACATTACTGTAGGGTCAGCTGCTATACTAATTTTCATTTTCACCAAGAGTGTATAAGAGTTTTTTTTTCCTTTAAAATTGATGTGCAGTGCATTTGGCTAAAGAATCTGAATCATATTTTTTAAACTGCCTTATCTTTCAGATCTGGTTAAAAGGCCTCCATTGTCAAAGATAAGAAACTATGCTTCCCAGTTTGGGCCCTGCAGTTATGCTTCCTGCAGGTCCATAACTGTATTCCTCTTTTTCTTTTATTAACAAGCAATAAGTGGCGGGCTTCCATGAACTTCCCTTCCCTTCTCATCTGGAGCCGGCCATGTTTTCAATCATTTTTAGGCTTTCTGTCCTGGATCCGGAGCCCAGGTTTCTGTGCTATGGAGAAGCTGAAAACAAACCACAGGGAGACCGCTGAGAACCTGAAAGCCAGGAAATGGCACTTCAGAGAAAAACTAATGACAGCCTTGGTACCCTGGACATCCTCCACCGGGCCGGGTCCCCTGCCTGTCCAGAGAGGCCACGTGAGCAGAGGAGGCCTGGCTGCCTTCCTTTCTCCATGGATGCTGTTGGAGTCTCCTTCGGCTGTCTGGGTTGTAACCTCTCCGGTTTTCCAAAACAGAAATAAATATCCAGATTCATCTTTCATCAAAATGGAGCTTTGCTGCAAAGAAAAAACGTTACCCTAACTCTACAGGATCTGAAGGAGACATTTTGCATGAGGTATTTGAAATTCAGGAACATTTTGATTCTTCTTGAAGTGCAAGAAATATATATGCTCCCTTAAAAACAACAACAACAACAACAACAACAACAAACAATAGGAGCTTCACCCTCAGAAACTCTTAGAAATGGAACCTGGCAGACACTTCCCATGGTGGTTGGGAGAAAGATCCACATGTCAAAGTGGTACCTGAATATGCACCAATTAGCCCCCCAAAAAACAAAAAACCCCAACAAAACCTGAAGTCCCCCTCCCTCCTCCCAGTAACACACAACTCAAAGGGAGTCAGACTCCAGTGCAGTAAAGAAAGCTGAGGAAGGGGCTGGGGATGTGGCTCAAGCAGTGGCGCACTCGCCTGGCATGCGTGAGGCCGGGGTTCGATCCTCAGCACCACATACAGACAAAGATGTTGTGTCCACCAAAAACTGAAAAATAAATATTAAAATTCTCTCTCTTTCTAAAAAAAAAAAAAAACAAGCAATAAGTGTACAGATTATTGGGTTTCACTGTGACATTTCCATATATGTCTATATCACACACTGATATTGTCCATCCTCTGTCCCCACTCCCCTGATCCCTTCCTAGTTCTTGTTTTACTTTCAGGTCTATTTTTGGGGGAGTTCCATAATTGAGAGAAAATATATAATACATGTCTTTCTATGTCTGACTTATTTTGCATAGCAAGATGACCTATAGTTTCATATATTTTCCTGCAAATGACAGGATTTCATTCTTCTAATGGCCGAATAATACTCCATTGTACATATATACAATTTTCCGTATCCGTATATCTATTGACTACTTATTTGTAGGTTGATTCCATCTTGGCTATTGAGAATAGTGCTGCAATAAATATGGGTATGGTGGTGCTTCTTTTGTATACTAACTTCATTTTATTTAAATAAATACACAGGAATGGCATAGCTACATGATATGGTAGTTCTATTTTTAGTTTTTTTCAGGACCTCCATACTCTTTACCATAATGGCTATACTATTTTACACACCCATGGAAAGTGTTTGAGGATTCCTTTCCACTACATTCTTGCAACACGTGTTGCTATTGTTATTTTGATAATGGCCATTCTAACTGAAGTGAGATGGAATCCCAATGTAGTTTTCAGTTGCATTTCCCTAATGGCTAAATGTGGTGAACATTTTTTCATGTATTACTTGGCAATTTGCTCTTCTCCTGAGAAGTGTCTATTTAAGATCAAAGTGAGCCAAGTATTGCCAGTGGCTCTTGCCTGTGATCCCAGCATCTCAGGAGGCTGAAGCAGAATTGTAAGTTCAAGACCAGCCACAGCAATTTAGCAAGGCCCTACACAACTTAGCCAGACCCTATCTTATTAAAAAGGTCTAGGGACTTGGTTAAGTGCCCCTGGGTTTAATCCCCACTACCAGGAAAAAAAAATCTAAGTGTGTGCTCTTTTATATAGTAGTATCAAGAATTTGAGAGAATTGAGCTTTGAATTCAGCCAGGCTTCACTGATTACCCATGTGGGAGGCAGGAATGGCTGTATTTAATAACACCCATCAGACTCATGTCCACAAAGAACATTATATAAAAAAATTGCCCTGATATCACACATTTTAAATTAAGTCACAAACCCTTTCTTCAAAACCTAGTTTTTGGAGTTATGGAGACTTGGCCAATTTGGGATTGCAGTTGCCAGAATTTAGATAAGAAAACTGTCCCTCAATAGTGTTATGTTTTCTAAATTCTTTAGTATGACTAATGACAAGTATACATTGTAATGCCATGGATGGTGGAGGTGGTGGTGGAGATCCAGCAGATATCTCTGATTGGTAAATGGAAAGAAATCATTGTGTGTGTGTGTGTGTGTGTGTGTGTGTGTGTGTGTCTGTGTGTATTGGGGGCAGTAAAGCCATGTTTCCTCTACAAGGAAAGAGAGTATGAAACCATTTCATGGTTCTTCATGCCTTACATATTGAAGTTGCTACAAATTACAATCATAAATACTGTCCTACATAGGGAAAGGAAGATGGTACTAAGTCTAGCTTTGTTTGCAATAAATATTCCAAATATTATTCATTTGCCAGAAGTCTTGAGTGAAAAAAAATATTAGGGAATGTTTTAATTCAGATGTGAGGTGTCCCCCAAAAGCTCACATGTAGGTTCACAGGAAAAATGATTGAGTTTTAAGAATCTTAACTCAATCAGTGAATTTATCCCTTGATAGGGACTAGTTGAGTGGCAACTGAAGTGCTGGGGTGTGGCTGGAGGAGGTGGGAATCGGGATATGGCTTTGGATATATATTTGTATCTGGCCAGTGGAGTCTCTTTCTCTCTGCTTCCTGATCACCATGATGTGAGCTGCTTCCCTCTGCCACACTCCCCTGCCATGATATTCAACTTTGAGCCCAGAGAAATGGAGCCAGGCTTCTATGGATTAAGACATCTGAAACCGTGAACCCTCAAACATTTCTACAATTGTGCTAGTCAGGTCCTTTAGTCACAGCAGAAAGAAAGAAAAAGTGACTGAAACAGAGAATCTCTGCCTCCTGAAGTTGTGTAAACTTAGGTTTGTGTTCCCTTATTTCTCTGCTTTACTAATATAACACTTAATGATCCAAAATAGCTGCTTGAGTTTCACCCACCATGACCATGTTATAGTTTCAATATGAGGTATCCCCCAGAAGTTCATGTGTAAGAAAATGCAAGAAGGTTCAGAGGTGAAAAAGAATAGATTATGATAGTTGTAACCTCACTGATATGGATTAATTGGTTGATAACTGTAGACAAGGATGGTGTGGCTAGAGGAGATAAGTCACTGGGGAGTGGGACCTTAATAGATCAGGTGGGTGTAGCAATCATCCTGCCACTGCAGTGACAGTCTCTGGAAAGCTCCCTGAGTGCATTTATGTTTGCCAAGGGGATGACAACATTTGTATATGTACTATTTTACTACATTGACCATCTCACTGGAAACACAACTTGAATCAGTTTAATTTGGAGATTATAGACACAAGGGTACACTTTAGGATAGTAGGTGTGCTTGTGCACATCTTCTACATAAGTCAGTTTGGCTAACACTAGCAAATTATTACTTCAGTTCCCAAAGCAAGTAATCATTTAAATAATAGCACTGACTTCAAAATAAAGGACATACTCAAAAATATAGTTTTTAGAAAAGATAACAACCTTTTTATCTATGAATACTGTTTCCAAATATCAAAAGAAATAAGATTGTATATTTGGAAAGTGGTTTTATTCATCTCAATATGAACAAAACCCATGACATTAGTGGAAACTGAAATTAATGTCATACTAGTTTAATTTTTAATCAGTATATTATAAAGTAGAAAATCTACTTAAAGATTCAGAAGTATATGGTGAAAAGCAATGTTTTCCAGCCTCGTCCCAGTTTTGCTCTGAGGAGCCACCACTTCAGTTTCTACTTTTAGCTCTCCTAGCGGTTGACTCCATATCTATACTATCTAGGGTGGAGGGTGGTTTGTGTCTGTCAGTGTCTTTCTTTTCTTTAATGCTATAATATCATAATTTATCAGTCTTAGACATTAATTTATATTTCTGAGGTAATAGGAATGAACTGGACTCAGTTCTATCACGCATCTTCTCTACTCCTCCTCAAATACACATGATCAGAACAGCTGGTCTTACTGTCTCCCCTCTGTCTTTTCTATTATACTTCTCTATCATAAAAATTTATACTACTTCATTTATCTCTATAATTATAATTCTTTAGTAGGTGCATTCAAAAAGTTTAAATTTTTAAAAAATTGATAATGGCATATTCATGTAAAGTTGTTTACTGAAATGCTGTTAGACTTCCTCTCTGTTCCTACAATATCATAACCCCTGTGACACTCAAAAGTAATTCCCTGATCATGGTGAAAAAGATGCTCCTATATTTCACATGTGAGAACCATATTAATAATGTTATTCTAGTTTAAACCCACATCCAAGATGTTTTCCGTATTTTGGATCAAATTGTGAACAAAACCAATAATCAATTTTACTTGGAACATACAAATATGACAAAATCTTTGTCCAAGAAATATGGGATTAATATATCTGTAAGTCCAAAGTTGTAATTTATGGGTATATAACAAGGAATGATATTCCTACTTTCAACTGCAAGCTCCATCATTCACTTAAAATCATATCATCTTTTAGCTTTGCTTGTTTTGGGATTATAACACTCTTGTACAAATTTCCTCCCAACAGAGTTTTAATTTATTTTTTCATGTTTTCTAGGTCTTTATGTCATCAAATGCTTTCATCTTCCCAGTCTAGTCTTCCATGTTCTGCTCTTTTTTTTTCCCTTGAAGATCTTCTAATGTTTTTCAATCCTTATTCCAATTTGGATTGGTTACTTCCCAGGGTTGTTACCCTGTGATTTCTTTTCACTGCTTTTCAGCTGTATTTGCTGTCCTCTGAATCCATGGCTTTTAATTCTCATTTAAATACCTTCTACTCTGTGACAGGCTCCTTTCATGTGTTTAGAAAACCTGAGACCTCATAGGTCAGAAAATACCTTCAGTATGCCCACATACTTAATCAATAGTTTAGTTGGTTGTTAAGTTCCTTTGCATTTAGAAAACAGACTTGCATGTTTCAGTCATAATTGTTTGATTTTTAAACACTAATGGCTACTTTGAATTTTTTTCTCTCAAAATCATTGGCTATTTTGGATTTATTTTGAGATTTTGTCATCAAGAAAATGTATGTAGTTAACAAAATTTTTAAATATTCTTAGCACTTAATTTCAAGACTTATAAATCTAAAAAAGTATTATAACTCTCTGATGGTATAGGTGACACACACCTATGATCCATCTTACTCAGGTGAATGAGGCAGGAAGATCACAAATTCAAGGCCAGCTTTTGCAACTTAGTGAGGTCCTGTTTCAAAATAAAATATAAAATGATCTGAGGATGAAAAACAGTGGTAGACTTCCCTGTGTTCAATTTTCAGTATTGGGAAAAAAAAGTAGTATTTTTTTCAACTATGTAATTTTTCTCCATTTTTGTTTGTTTGTTTATGTTGATATGTTTCTCTGACTGCTGTGCTTCCTCTTTTGAGGTATTTATTAGGTGAATATTAAATCATCAGAATGGATTATTTCATTTAATCTTATTATTCTCATATTCTGAAAGAATTGTTTTATTTCCCATTATTTACAATAATTTTCTTATTTTATCAATAATATTTTTAATTTTCTAGATTTTTTTCTTTTATTCAACTTGGTTTTTTTTTTTTTTTTTTTTTTGTAAATCTCATTCTCTCACATATAAATCTTTTGTTGACCATTCTACTCCCATGCCTACTAAGTGCAGGTACACACACACAGAGGCACACACACACACACAAATGTATTCTTAACATTCATTTGAGGACATAAATTGGAATTTGCTGTTGTTTTGGACTTTTGATTTTTTTATTTAAAACATTCTTTTTTATGCCTTGAATCATCAAATTTACCTACCATACGTTGATTTATTTGTCTCATTCTATTTCTAATAAACTAATGCCTTTGTTCAAATATCTTATAGGCATGGTTGCTCATTTTTATTAAAGAATGATGCTCCACATAAATTGGGTGGAGCTCTAAATGCATGAGTAGAGCTTTATCAATGAGATTGTTTTGCTTAGGGTGATCTGTCAGTGGCTCCAACACCTTCCTCAAATGTCATGTATTTCCAAGGGATGCAGAATACCCTTTAGACTCTTGATAAATGGAATGAAAAACTCTGATGACAGAAAGTTTTCAACTTTATTTTATGGTTAAGAAAATTGAGGGTCTGGGGTTGTGGATCAGTGTTAGAATGCTCGCCTAGAATGTGCGAAGCACTGGGTTCATTCAATCCTCAGCACCACATAAAAATAAATAAATAAAATGAAGGTATTTTTTTAAAAAAGAAAGAAAAAGAAAATTGAGGAGAAAAAATTTTAGTGTATTTGGAAGTAATTTGAGAATTCAACCAAGGCAGGTTTGACACTGGATTTTTTCATTTATCAGCAACCTAACTAAACATATGGCTATTGGATTTCTCCCCTATGATATGTACTTGAGTTTAATTTAAATGATATATAAAAAGAACCTCTCTCAGTGCCCAGCTTATTTTTGTCATTCAACTACTGTTCAGCTAATTGTTGCCATTCAACCACTGGTTTCTCCCTTTCTTAACTTCTTGATTCTCCTTTCCTTTCTTCTTTTCTTTATTTCATCTTTCCAAAATTTATTTCCTTCCTTTCTTTCCCTCTTTTCTTCTTAGTGTCATGGAGGAAATTATAATCAAGATGACACCAGGAAACCATTATCCCAAGTATTAGTTTAAAATTTGAAAAAAAAGAAAAAAAAACAACAAATAAATGACCTCACACTTCATCTCAAAACCCTAGAAAAAGAAGAGCAACACAACAGCAAAAGTAGTATAAGGCAAGAAATAATTAAAAGCACAGCTGAAATCAATGAAATTTAAACAAAAGAAACAACTGAAAATTTTGACAAAACTAAAAGTTGATTCTTTGAAAAATAAATAAGATTGACAGACCCTTAGCCATGCTAATGAAGAGAAGAAGAGAGAGAACTCAAATTACTAGCATATGGGATGAAAAGGGCATTATCACAATAGACACTACAGAAATACAGAAGATAATTAGAAATTATTTTGAATCCTTATACTCCAATAAAATAGAAGTTAATGAAGGCATCGATAAATTTCTTAAGTCATATGATCTGCCCAGATTGAGTCGGGGGGGGGGGTATACACAATCTGAACAGACCAATATCAATTGAGGAAATAGAAGAAGCCATCAAAAGACTGTCAACTAAGAAAAGTCCAGGACTGGATGGGTATACAGCAGAGTTTTAGAAAACCTTTAAAGAAGAACTAAGAACAATACTTTTCAAGTTATTTCAGGAAATAGAAAAAGAGGGAGAACTTCCAAATTCATTCTACAAGGATAACATCACCCTGATTCCTAAACCAGACAAAGACACTTCAAAGAAAGAAAACTACAGACCAATATCTCTAATGAACATAGATACAAAAATCCTCAATACAATTCTGGCAAATCGGATACAGAAACATATCAAAAAGATTGTCCTTCATGATCCAGTAAGATTTATTCCTGGGATGCAAGGCTGGTTCAATATATAGAAATCAATAAATGTTATTCACCACATCAATAGACTTAAAGATAAGAAGCATATGATCATCTGGATTGATGCAGAAAAAGCATTTGACAAGGTACAGCATCGCTTTATGTTCAAAACACTAGAAAAACTAGGGATAACAGGAACATACCTCAATATTGTAAAAGCTATCTATGCTAAGCTTCAGGCTAACATCACTCTTAATGGAGAAAAATTGAAGGCATTCCCTCTAAAATCTGGAACGAGACAGGGATGCCCTCTCTCACCAATTTTGTTCAATATAGTTCTTGAAACACTGGCCAGAGCAATTAGATGAAAGAAATTAAAGGCATAAAAAAAGGAAAAGAAGAACTTAAATTATCACTATTTGTGGCTGACATGATTCTATACATAGCAGACCCAAAAGGGTCTACAAAAAAACTACTAGAGCTAATAAATGAATTCAGCAAAGTTGCAGGATATAAAATCAACACGCATAAATCAAAGGCATTCCTGTATATCAGCGACAAATCTTCTGAAATGGAAATGAGGACAACCATCCCATTCACAATATCCTCAAAAAAAAAAAAACTTGGTAATCAACCTAACAAAAGAGGTGAAAGATTTATACAATGAAAACTACATAACTCTAAAGAGAGAAATAGAAGAAGATCTTAGAAGATGGAAAAATATACCGTCTTCATGGATATGCAGAACTAACATGATCAAAATGGCGACATTACCAAAAGTTCTCTATAGGTTTAGAGCAATGCCAATCAAAATCCCAATGGCATTACTTGTAGAAATACATAAAGCAATCGTGAAATTCATATGGAAAAATAAAAGAACCAGAATAGCAAAAGCAATTTTAAGCAGGAAGAGTGAATCAGGCGGTATAGCGATACCAGACTTCAAACTATACTACAGGGCAATAGTAACAAAAACAGCATGGTACTGGTACCAAAACAGGCAGGTGGACCAATGGTACAGAATAGAGGACACAGAGACCAATTCACAAAACTACAACTATCTTAAATTTGATAAAGGGGCTAAAAGCATGCAATGGAGGAAGGATAGCATCTTCAAAAAATGGTGCTGGGAAAACTAGAAATCCGTATGCAACAAAATGAAACTGAATTCCTTTCTCTTGCCATGCACAAAAGTTAACTCAAAATTGATCAAGGAGCTTGATATAAAATCAGAGACTGTGCGTCTGATAGGAGGAAAAGTTGGCTCCAATCTACATATTGTGGGGCTGCGTTCCAAATTCCTTAATAGGACACCCATAGCACAAGAGTTAAAAAGAAGAATTAACAAATGGGACTTACACAAACTAAAAAGTTTTTTTTCACAGTAAGAGATTAAGAGAGGTAAATAGGGAGCTTACATCCTGGGAACAAATTTTTACTCCTCACACTTCAGACAGAGCCCTAATATCCAGAGTATACAAAGAACTCAAAAAATTAAACTATAAGAAAACAAATAACTCAATCAACAACTGGGCCAAGGACCTGAACAGACACTTCTCAGTGGAGGAGATACAATCAATCCACAAGTACATAAAAAAATGCTCATCATCTCTAGCAGTCAGAGAAATGCAAATCAAAAGCACCCTAAGATACCATCTCACTCCAGTAAGAATGGCAGCCATTATGAAGTCAAACAACAACAAGTGCTGGAAAGGATGTGGGGAAAAGGGTACACTTGTACATTGCTGATGGGACTGCAAATTGGTGCAGCCAATTTGGGAAGCAGTATGTAGATTCCTGGGAAAGCTGGGAATGGAACCATCATTTGACCCAGCTATTCGCCTTCTCGGTCTATTCCCTAAAGACCTTAAAAGAACATATTATAGGGATACTGCCACATCGATGTTCATAGCAGCACAATTCACAATAGCTAGACTGTGGAACCAATCTAGATGCCATTCAATAGATGAATTGATAAAAATGTGTCATTTATACACAATGGAGTATTACTCTGCACTAAAAATTACAAATTCATGGCATTTGCAGGGCATTAGAGCAGATTATGCTAAGTGAAGCTAGCCAATCCCTAAAAAACAAATGCCAAATGTCTTCTTTGATATAATGAGAGCAGCTACGAACAGAGCAGGGAGGAAGAGCCTGAGAAGAAAATTAACATTAAACAGGGATGAGAGGTGGGAGGGAAAGGGAGAGAGAAGAGAAATTGCATGAAAATGGAAGGAGACCCTCATTTTTATACAAAATTACACATAAGAGGAAGTGAGGGGAAAAGGAAAAAAAAACAAGGGAGAGAAATGAATTACAGTAGATGGGGTAGAGAGAGAAGATGGGAAGGGAGGGGATGGGAGAGGGGATAGTAGAGGTTAGGAAAGGCAACAGAATACAACAGACACTAGTATGGCAGTATGTAAAAATGTGGATGTTTAACCGATGTGATTCTGCAATCTGTACATGGGGTAAAAATGGGAGTTCATAACCCACTTGAATCAAATGTATGAAATATGATATGTCAAGAACTATGTAATGTTTTGAACAACTAATAATAATAAAAACAATAGTTTGGATTTTATTTTGTCAAATAACATGTTTAAAATATGGAAGTAGTAGGGGAATTAAATATCAACTGTTTAACATCCTGTTAAGAATCTGCTCAAAAACAAACTTTCATACTTTATTTTGCATAGATGTACTACATTTTATGTCTTCACTAGTTAATATTGTTGATTCAGTGCTGGTTTTAACTCTTTCTTAAGATATATCTCTGAGTATATGATTCTGTGCAAAGAAAGGCAGTTTTTTATCTTTAATTCTATTTTAATATCTGGGATTACCAGATTCTGTTGTATATACATGTGGGCTTGTAATAGGTTTACAATTACTAGTAGAAGTGCTGTCTAATGTCTGCTTTTTTTGTGCATCTAATGTTCAGTAATTGACCCTCCTGCTAATCTTGAATTTTTTTATGCTGTAAAGTAATAACTTTGAGCAGGATGAAGATTTGAACTGTTCTTTGGGATTTTAACTTGTCTCATTTTCTTCCTCTTTGCTGATACACCTCCTCCTGACTATATGCCACCTGATGAACAGCTGGGCCAAGATAATGCCCAGCCTATGGATACAAGCAATAATATGATTCCTCAGATTATGCCCAGTATATCCAGCAGAGGTAAGAGAAGTATATTTTATCTTTTATCAGAAAGTTATGTTCAACCATGTTGATTTTATTGTAACTGTGTTTTTTCTTTGTTTAATTTTCTTTTTTAATCAGTGGATCTTTTATTTATTATTATTATACCTGGTGCTGAGGATTGAACCCAGGGCCTCACACATGGCAGGCAAGTGCTCTATCACTGAGCTAGAAATCCAGCCCCTGTAGCTGTTTTTATTTTATTTTTGTTTATTTATTTGCAGTGTCATAGGCTCAGTGCAGGGCCTACCACATGCTAGGTGAGCATTCACCACTGATCTACACCTCCAGTCTTGGCCACTTTAAAAGAAACAGGAACATGTATATTTTATATACTATAAATTCACCTTAAGTATATGATTGAATGATTTTGGAAAACATATAAATTTTGTACCCCAATGAAGTTTGAGAGCATTTGAAGGGATCGTCACTCATATGAACAGCTCTACATACCATTCCAATTTGTTTTCTGTATGTATAGATTTATCTTTTCTAACCATTTTATATAAATGGTCATGTAATATGTAATCTTTCATCTGGCTTCTTTCAAGTAACATAGTATTGTCAAGATACATTCATGTTATAACATACTAATTTGTTCCTTTTTATGGCTGAACAGTGGGGTTTTTTTGTATAGGTATACCACATTTTACCTATTCAACAGTCAGTAGGCATTTTAACTATTTCTTGTTTTTTTTTTCTTTAGTATGAATAATACTCTTAGAAACTTTTGTATAAAAGTCTTTGTGTGGACACCATTTTTGTTTCTTGGGAAGATACCCAGGAGTAGAATCACTGTGTCATATAGTAAGTTTAACCATTGAAGGAAAACTGCCAACCTTCTCCAATGTAGCTGTAACTTTTTATACCTGCAGCATATCAGGGTATGAGTTTTTCATAATCTGTTAACACGTACTATTATATCTGTCTATTTGATTATAGTCATTTTAGTGAGTATGAATTGCACATTGTGGCTTCAGTTTTATACTCCTAATGAGTAATGATGTTGAGCATTTTAAAAATTTTTCTTTGATGAAATGTTTATTTTATGTTTTTTTGCCCATTGAGTTGTTTATCTTTTTATTAAGTTGTACAAGTTCTTTATATATTCTGGATTTGCATCCTTTTATCAGAAAGTGATTTACAAATATTTTATCTCAGTAGATTTTGTTTTCTTAATAATGTTTTCTGAAGAACAGTAGCTTTAAATTTTGATGAAGTCAAGTTTATCAATTTTTTCTAGATCATGTTTTTTGGTATTGTATCTAAGAACTCATTATCTGTTCCAGGTATGTATAGATTTATCTTTACAAAAAATATTCTTCTGTGTTTATTCTATGTGTTCTGTAGTTTTAGCTCTTATATTTAGGTCTCTGATTCATTTGAGTTATGTTTGTGTATGCCATATGGTAAATATCTATATTTTTTGTTCTCCATTGCACTGACATCTTTATTAGAAATCACTTTATAATAAAAATTTACAAATGTGAGGGTTTGTTTAGGGCCTCTCAGTTTTCTTCATTGATTGTATATCTGTACCTCTTTGTCTTGATTACCAAAGCTTGATATTGAGGATTTTTCCACATAATTTTTTATTGCAGTAAAATACACATAAAATTTATCATCTTAACCATTTTAAAGTCATATAGTTTGTTGCCATTAATTACATTCATAATGTGCAGTGGTTACCATCTTACATCTCTGTAACTGTTTTTACCGTATGAAACCAAAGAAAATTTCTGTACCAATTAAACAATAACTCTACATATCTTCCTTCCCTAGCTCCTTGAAACCACCATTCTATTTTATTCCTTCTTTCTTCTCTTTTTCTCTCCCTCTCATGAATCCAGGACCTTACTCAAGTGCTCTTTCACCCAGCCCCACCATTCTACATTTTGTCTATTTGTCTTTTTATGACTGACTTATTTTACTTAGCATAATATCCTCAACTTCATCTTTTGTGGTAAGATGAGTAATATTTCACTGTATGTTCACACCACATTTTGTTTATCCAGCATGCACTGATGAACACTTGGGTTGCCTCTAGGTTTTGGATATTAAAGATAACTTTTTGAAACCCTCCTTTCAATTCTGCTATTGTGGGGTATCATAGGTTCTGTGCATTTCAACTAGGTGAAGTTGGTTGACATTATTGTTCAAGTTTTCTATATCCTTATTTCCTTTCTAATTATTCAATCATTTATTGAGAATGGGGGATTGACGTTCCCAACTATTGTTGAATTGTATATTTCTACATTCAGTTCTGTTGAGATTAACCTTACATGTTTTGGGATTCTGTGGTTTGTATAATTCAGCATACAATTCAGTGGTGTTCAGTACATCTACAGTGTTGCTACCACTGTCACTATCCGTACCTATTATAAAGCTCCCTATTCTCTCTTCTCTGGCCCCTGATCAATACTCTGTTACTTTTCATCTCTGTAATGGCTACTTGAGGTATTTAAGTGGAATGATGTATTTAGGAACTTTATGTCTAGCTTATTTCACTTAGTATGGATGGCATTTTCAAGATTTATCCATGTCATAGCATGTATTAGAAATTCATTCCTGCTGGGTGCGGTGGTGCAAACCTGTGATCACAGTGGCTTAGGAGGCTGAGGCAGGAGGATTGGTAGTTCAAAGCCAGCCTTAGCAACTTAACCAGGCTCTAGCAACTTAGCAAGACCTGGTCATTAAATAAAATATAAAAAGTGTGAGGGATATGGCTCAGTGATTGAGTGTGGCTGAATTTTAATTCCCAGTGATAAAAAAGAAAAGAAAGAGAGAGAGAGAGAGAGAGAGAGAGAGAGAGAGAAAGAGGGAGGGAGGGAAGGATTCCTTCTTAAGGCCAAATTATACTCCATTGTATGTGTGTACACTTTTTGTTTCTCTTTTATCTATTGATGGTTCGGAGTTTTTCTACTTTTTTTGGTTGTTGTGAATCATGCTGTTATGTTTGAGTGTCTGCTTATAATCCTCTTGAATATTATATTCTTGAAAATAGAATTGATGTGTCATATGCTAATTATGTTTAACTTTTCAAAATCACCAAACTGTTTTGTAGAGCAGCTGCATCATTTGACATTCCTACCATCTACACATAAAGGTTCCACTTTTCCCATGTACATGCTAATGCATGTTTTTGATGTTTTTTCTTTTTTAATAATTACCATCCAAAGGATATGAAGTGATTCTCATTGTGGGTTTTTAATTGTCTCCTTTTTAAATTGACAATGAAAAATGGTATTTTTTTATCCTTTCATTGTGGTTTTAAAGTCACTTTGGTTTGAGACTTTAAGTTCTGTGGATTTTTATTCACAGAGTTTCCTTATAACCTCTTAGGAAGGTGTGATCCCAGCTAGAAGCCTCATGGTCCTAATAATAAAATTAAAAGGTCATCACTCTGGACAGCTCTGGTGGGGGACAACAGGCTGCTTTTGTGGATGAAGCAGCCACTGTCCACAGGAAAACAGCTGCCCCATGTCCACCTGTACCCAAAAGTCCTACCTAGCACACCGGCCAAAAATTCCCTGCAAATCTGTCTGACCATGCAGAAAAGAAGTGTAAATGGGAATGTCAGCACACATGAAAAGTCAGTCACAACAAGGCACTTGGGGAAATAGACATCAATAAGGATGTTAGGAGATCAGGCAAAGTACAAAATGAGTGATAAGATCAAGGATAATTTCAACAGAGGGGTAGTTGAACACACATTCCTTGAAAGAATCAAGTGTATACTCACCATAGCATTGAAATTTGAAAACAATAGGCAATGCAGACATAGATGATTTTAGTAATTCATGCTCTCTTTAAAATGAGGCTTTGGGAGAAGAATAAAATAAGTGTGAGTTTTGCATTTTGTGTCCAGAACATGATGTGATGAAAGAAATATACGGAGCAGGTGACATGCATATTTCTTCCACTATTTTTGGGAGCATGTTTTGAAACCCTATCATTTAGAGTTTGGGGATAAAAATAGGTGTACCCTGGGTTTATGTATATTGAGATGATGCATGAATAGACCATATGGTGAATAAAAAATATAACAGGTTACTATTTTAAATAATGGATTGAATTGATATTTTCAAAAATACATGAAATCTGGTATTCACATACAAACATTCAATCCAAGTAGTTATACATGTAGTGCTAATATTAGGGTTACTAATTATAACAAGCTGTGTTTGAGTTTTGCTTCGAAAATGATGATGGAATTCAAAAGTTATGTGATATAAAAGAAATTTCATGAAAAAGCAAGTAAAGCAACATGGAGAAATACATGGGATCTGATACAGGGAGTGAATGTAAGTGAATCATATGCATATCAATTTGTGAATTGTGGATGAAATGATACATCCTATGATGTATATATACTGAAGAAATAGGAATATAACAATTTTGAATAAAAATTTAATTCAAAATACACATCATGTCCCATAGGAATATACTTTCATTGATGTTAAACTGGGTCACTTACTGTAGAAATACTAGGGTTAGTACTCAATATTCACAGAAGTTCATGTTGAGTATTCCGAAATGAATATGTATGTCAAGAAAATGAATATTTCTGAAAAATATCTCCTGAAAAGTTGATTATAAATCCACACAGATGGACATGAAAGAATCAATGGAGTATAAGTGTATGACACAAATAAATCATGTTTGCAAATTCATAATATATATATATATATATATATATATATATATATATATATATATTTAATACATTAAATGTAATAGTATGTATGCCAATCAAAATTCATAAGGGGATATATATCCTTCACATATGTACCCAAAATATTCATTTTCCTCTACATTGTTTCATGTCTAAACTTGAAGTATAAAGCTCAACACAGATTGAAATTTCAGTTACCTCAGTGTATTGGGGGGCAGTGATCTCTTCATGAAATTCGTATTTACCAAAATGAGAATACTTTCAAACATATACCTGTGATGGCACTAGGATTATATATATATATATATGTGTGTATATATATATATATATATATATATATATATATATATATATATATATATATAAACATACATTGTGACCCAGGCGACAGAGACAGGGAGTCAGGAAGTTACATATTTGTTAATTTTGAAAATTCATGGAGAATTAAAATGAGAAAAATGTGTCACAGGTTTTATGATATGTATCTCTGATGAAGCAAAGGGAAGTCCAAGTATACACCATGCGTCCTATCATATGCCTCTACTTCTATTCCTTTAGGATTAATGTTATCGATGTTAGGATAAGTAGTCAGAGCCTAGGAGGTTATGGGTTAGTGCCAGATATTCAATATTTCAAATGGCAAAATGGAAAATGAGTCTAATACATATGGGAATACATGGCACATAAAAAGCTTCCACTGTCATCCACCACAATGCCTGGACATTACTATCACCCCAAAGAAGACACAATGAGAGGAGAAGAGGAAATAACTCTGTGAATACATATCTGAAATGGGAAATTCTGAGGAGCTCACAAACTTGGGTGTGGAAGAAGAGATCCCAAAAGTAGAGGACAGGGTAAACATTCCACAAACCTAGAACTTTGCTGGCCTAATGACTTCTTGACTATCTGCCTCTGACATTTGTCCACTACAAATATAGCTTGCCGCAGTCTCTGGCTGGGCACAAATCACGAGCCTCCACACAGCTTGTAGATTCAAACAGCAATTCTTTATTCCCGAACTCACACCGGCCGTCTACAAACACGCTCTGGGGAAATCCACGTTCTCTGCCCAAATCCACTTTCTCCCAAATCCACTCCGCATGGGCTTCTGTCTCCCAAAATATACTGTCTGACCCTAAGCACTCAAGAGGAATTCAGCAGCAGGATACGCCCTATTCTAAAGGGGGAACACCCTAATCTCCTATTATGCTAAACTGCCCTATTCTAAAGGGGGAACACCCTAATCTCCTATTATGCTAAACCGCCCTATTCTAAAGGGGGAACACCCTAAACACGGATCCTGCCCTGGTCCTTGAGCAAGGTCACCTTTCAGAAGTCCTTCCACTAGACAGCATGGGAGTAAGCTGGCAAGGAATTTGTCATACCTACTTGGCTGATGGCTCCCAGCATCTCCCCCCTTCTGATTAATTAAACAACAAGTAATGTGGCTTAAGGACCGTGCCTGGTAGGTTGTCCAGTTCAACATATGGCTCTTACCCGTCATTGGAAAACTGACCTTTAGGCGTCAGCCTCCTCTCTTAGGTTGATACCACTGCAACTGGATCATACCCGTCACTGACTACCGGTCCAGCATACAGCCATACTTGTGGATAGGTCTATGCACCAGTGGGGGGTGAGGTTCTTTGCCTCACCTCTGTTGGCCCCCAAATTTGGCCTTGGTGCCAGTGGGGGAGTGAGGTTAATGTGGCTTAAGGACCGCGCCTGGTAGGTTGTCCAATTCAACATATGGCTCTTACCCGTCATCGGAAAACTGACCTTTAGGCAACTGACCTTTAGGCGTCAGCCTCCTGTCTTAGGTTGATACCACTGCAATTGGATCATACCCGTCACTGACTACCGGTCCAGCATATAGCCATTGGCCCCCAAATTTAGACCATCACTAGCAGAAGGGAGGAGGATACAGAAATGCCACGACACCAAGCCAATTGACAGTTCCTTTGGAAAAAATTGCATCACTGGTGACACCTTCAGCAAAGATATGCCAGCATTACCACAATTTGCTGCACTAAACGTAGTTACAAAGTCCAGGCAAGTTCTGTAAGCAGTTCAAAGGGGAGGAATCTATCAATCTGTCCGTCTCTTCCCAAAGTCCATTTCCTCCCAAAGTAAGTTGACTCCTTGATTGAGCATACTTGTTGAGTTATATTCATTGGGATGAAGATAGGAATTCTGGCAATGATGCTAAAAAGACATTAACCTGAAAAGAATTATTAAATATAATGAAAAGGAAAGGTGAAAGTAAACAAACAGATCTGTTAACCTCCTTAAAAAACAATCCTTAACAGCTGTTTACCTGATTTAAATTAGTAAACAAGCAGATCTGTTAACCACCTTTAAAAACAATCCTTAACAGCTGTTTACCTAATTTAAATTAAGCCATTTAAATCACGTGAATAAAAAAAAAATAATAATAATTTGGATCCATTTTTCATGAGCGCTCCTCATATATGAAATATGAACATACGCACACACAGACATATAACACAAAACACAAATGTGCAAACAAACGTACAACACATAAGATAATAATAAAGGCCTTGTAGCTTTACCTAGGTGAAATCTCCATTGCAATGTTTAAAAACTCTATAGTCAAAAAATAAAACTGATCAGAAAAACATTAACCTAGGTTTGTATGAGCTCAAAAAATAAAAATAGAACCTTATGATGTGGAAAATGCAATAATAAAATAGATATTGAAAAAAGCATCCTGGTTAATCACAGTCGCAGATGTAAGAAGGGCAAGCTGGAGTTCTGGATATCAGCTGTTATGGATTTGAGTCAAATCATCTTCTTTTCGATCTGTAGAAATCATTTTGGTTAGTCTTTCTGATATCCAAATAGGCTGCTGTTCTCCCTGTGGAAACACGCAAACAGAGCCCCGACTCCAGACAATCACTGGGTCTGGACCTTTCCATTGTCCTGTTAGAATATCTTTCCAAAGAACTTTAGGCTTATGCACATTTTTTGGATACATATGCCTTTCCGCAGCACTAAGTCCTGATGAATCCAAATTTAAAAAGTTTAGAGTAAAAAAGCGTTATTTTAAGTTTATCTTTGGGGGATATATACCCCTTTCCAATTCCCTCTTTTTGCTTTAATAAGTACGTTTTAATAGTTTGATGAGCTCTTTCAACTATGCCTTGTCCCTGTGGATTGTATGGAATTCCTGTTATATGAGTAATACCAAATGATGAGCAAAATTGTTTAAAAGAGGTAGAGGTATAGCCAGGACCGTATTCAGTTTTTAACTGTTTAGGAATGCCCACAGTGGCAAAATTTTGTAAGCAATGAGCTATAACATCTTTAGTTTTTTCTCCGGCATGAAGGGAGCCCATCAAAAATCCGGAAGAAGTATCAACTGTAACATGTAAATATTTTAATTTTCCAAATTCTGGCAAGTGTGTGACGTCCATCTGCCAAATATGGTTTGGTATCAGTCCTCTAGGATTGACTCCAAGATTAACTAGTGGTAAAAAGGTCACACAATTTTGACATTGTTTTATTATATGTCTGGCTTGTTCCTTAGTTATTTTAAAACACTTTTGTAAAGTATTAGCATTAACATGGAATTTTTTATGAAAATTTGTAGCTTCTTCTAGTCTAGAGAAAATATGTATGTCATGTGTAGTTTTATCTGCTAAATCATTGCCCAAACTAAGGGCTCCAGGCAATCCTGTATGTGCTCTAATATGTCCTATGAAGAATGGATCTTTTCTGTCCCAGATTAGACTTTGTATAGTGGAAAACAAAGAGAAAACAGTAGAAGAAGGGGAAATCCTACCAGCATCTTCAAGAGATACTATAGCATTAACTACATACTGACTATCAGAAAATAAATTAAATACAGAATCTTTAAACATTAAAAAGGCTTGTAATACTGCATTAAGCTCTACCTTTTGAGCTGATTGTTTGGGTACTAAAAATGTAAAAGTTTGATCAGGGGTAACTACTGCTGCTGTACCATTATTTGACCCATCAGTGAATATATTTGGAGCATTCATGATAGGGGTTTTTCTTGTCATTTTTGGAAAAACTACAGGATGCTTAGACCAAAAAGACAACAAAGGATTAGATGGTAAGTGATTATCAAATGAAACATTAGATTTACACATGATTATTGCCCAAGTATTTAACTCATTAGCTAACTCATCAATTTGATCCATAGTGTATGGAGTAATAATTTTATTGGGAGAAATTCCAAACACTTCCTTTGCTGCCTTTATTCCTTTGAGTATTAATTGTCCTACAGCCTCAGGATACCTAGTAAGAATAGTGTTAGGAGAATAAGATAAATGTATCCACAATAATGGACCTTCTTGCCAAAATACTCCTGTAGGAATATATTTTGTTGGTAGTACAATAAATAATAAAGGCAAACTTATATCAATTCTATCCAAATGTATATTTTCCATATATGTTTCAATAATTTTCAATGCCTTTCTTGCTTCAGGCGTTAACATGCGGGGTGAGTTTGGATCTGATGGACCTTTTAGAATATCAAATAAAGGTCCCAACTCTCCTGTTGGTATGCCTAGATAAGGCCTTATCCAATTTATGTCTCCCAATAACTTTTGAAAGTCATTATGTGACTTGAGTTGATCTACTCATATTTGAATTTTTGGTGGACGGACCATGGTTGAGGATAATAGAAATCCTAAATTATTAATTGGAAAATTTAATTGTACTTTATCTATTGCTATCTCTAGATTATAATTTTTTAATAAGTTTGTAAGTGTGGCATAACATTCCAGCAATATGTTTTTATCTTTATGTGCCAATAATACATCATCCATATAGTGAAATATTTGTAGTTCAGGATTTTGATTTCTAAGTGGCTGGATTGCTTTATTAACATATATTTGACACATAGTTGGACTGTTAGCCATCCCTTGAGGGAGTACTTTCCATTCATATCTCTGATCAGGACCTTCATGATTTAATGCAGGGATAGTAAATGCAAAACGTGGACTATCCTCGGGATGAATTGGAATTGAAAAAAAAACAATATTTAATATCTATGGCTAAAACATGCCAGGTTTTTGGCAAAGCAGACAATTGAGGAATCCCTGATTGAGCAGGTCCCATAATAACCATCTCATTATTAATGGCTCTTAAATCTTGCAATAATCTCCATTTACCAGATTTCTTTTTTAATGACAAAAATGGGAGTATTATGAGGAGATATGGAAGGTTGTATATGTCCTTCCGCTAATTGTTGTTTGACCAGATCATGGGCTACTTGTATCTTTTCTTTAGTCAGGGGCCACTGAGGAACCCAAACTGGTCTTTCTGATTTCCAAGTAATTTTTATTGTCTCAGTGGCCCTTTCTGAAAATCCAACCCATGTCTTTCTGTTCCTTGATCTATTTGAATTGGTGCTGCTATACCTTGTCCTTGTTTTCCTAATCTTTTTTCTTTCCTAAAACCTTGTCTAGCCCTAGTAGTGGGCGCATTAGGATTGATGTTATTTGTTAACGTCAAACCTAATTGATCTAGGACATCTCGTCCCCATAAATTTATAGGAAAATGATCCAATACATAGGGCTGTATAGTTCCCTCACAACCTTCAGGATCCTTCCAATCTAATATCATTGCACTTCTATGGGGATTAGTAGCCACTCCTAGCCCTCGAAGCGTTTGATTGGCTTGTTGTAATGGCCAATGTTTTGGCCATTCCTTACTAGATATGATGCTAAGGTCTGCACCTGTGTCCAGTAGCCCATTAAAGTCGTGTCCTTGAATATTTAGTTTTAACATTGGGCGAGAATCTAAATTTAAAGACAACATAGCCCAATCTACACCTGTGGAGCCTAATCCCCTGGAACCTCTTTTTACACTATGACTAGGAAATTTATTGTGTAGGCTGGGTATTATTAACAACTGTGCTATTCTATCTCCAGGTGAAATTACTGATATACCTCTTGGAGAACTAGCTATAATTTTTATTTCACCTACATAATCGGGATCAATTACCCCAGGACTTATCATAAGTCCTTTTAATGTAGATGAACTACGTCCCAATAATAAGCCTACTGTCCCTTAGGGAAGAGGTCCTTTTATTCCTGTGGGAATGATTTGAACTCCCATCTCTGGAGTTAGTACTGTTCTGGCAGAGGCGCAGATGTCCAACCCTGTGCTCCCTCGGGTTTGTCTGATGAGGGATTTAATGGACAATGTGTCCTGGGCAGTACTCTGATGGTGTTGCTGGGTTCCTCCACTGCCCCGTATATTTGTGGTTGTGGGCCCCGGAGCATTGGGCCCGGCTGTCCGTTTTTTGGCAATGGAGCCTGATGCCTTTCTCCACGATATCGTGGGTAAATACTTGGTCCTTGTCCGTTTCTTGATAAGGGAGTACCCTCTATGGTAGTTTGAGAACGGCATTCATTATCCCAATGTCTCCCTCTACGGCATCGTGGGCAAATACCCGGTATTCTATTTCTTTGATACCTAGTTTTGTTAAAACCTCCTCCTATGGGGCAACTCCTTTTAAAATGTCCTGTCTGTTCACAATCATAGCATGTTTTTGGCCTGGCATCTAAGGCCTGTTGTACTGCAGCTGCCAAGACTTGCCCTTGTTCATTAATATCTCTACATAATTTAATATATGTGTTTAAATCTTCATGTCTCCATGGTCTAAAAACCTCTCTGCAGCAACGATTTGCTTGGTCATAAGCCAGTTGTTTTATCATTGGCATTGCTTGTTCCGTATCCCCAAATATTTTGGCAGCTGTTTGAATTAGCCTATCTACAAAGTCAGCGTAAGGTTCATTAGCTCTCTGTATTACCTTAGATAGCTGACCTTGTAAATCTCCATGTCCTTGTAAAGTCTTCCATGCCCTAACTGCGTCTGCAGCAATTTGTGCATATACAGCAGGATCATATTCAATTTGTTTCTGCTGACCCTCATAAGGTCCTTTCCCTAGTAACATTTCTAGATTTCTAGTAACATCTAGTAACATTTCTAGATTTCTTTGAGGGTAACCGGCTGCTGCATTTCGCCTAGCTGTCTCTGCGCAAAATTCCTCATTGGCAACCTTCCATAACAAATATTGTCCTCCATTTAGCACAGATTTACACATGCTAGCCCAATCTGCTGGCGTCATGTCCATGTTAGTAATGGACTCGACCATGCTTACCGTGAAGGGAGCTTGAGGACCATAGCCTCCTTTAACTGCTTTACTCTTTTAAAATCTAAAGCACGGTGAATTCGCTGCCCTCCTACCTGTTCAAGTACAGGGCATACTAATCTTTGAGGTCCTGTCTCAGGATTCCATTTATCAACTACGGGGTTTGAGGGCCACTCAGCTGTCTCAATCGGTGGGCCTGTTGGTTGAATTAAACCCTCTTGTGATAAAACAGAGTTAGTAACAGCCTCCTGTTGTGGCCTTTTTCCTAACAACCCCTTTTCCTTTAAATTTTCTTCCTCTGTCTGACTAGCTCGAGAGACCTTCTCTTTTGCTTGATCTAAAATGTCTTTCTCCATGTTCTGAACCTCTAACAATTTACTTAACATCTTTTCAGTTTGTTTTAACCTACTATAAAGATAACACAACCCAATAAGATAACACAAAACAAAACTGAAATTGAATGAAGCAAAAAAGGAATAAAAAGTCGTTGTATCAATTTTCTCTTCCTCAGGGCCGACAAACTTCAAGCCTTTAGTCAATCATTTTTTCCAGTTTGCCTGAGAAATTTCTAGGGATAGGCAGCTTGAAAGAAAAACAAAATAAATCAAAAGAAGAACACATTGTTTTTTGAAATGGTCACCCATTCTCTCGCCTTCCCTCAGGGGTGAGCAATTTCACTTACCTCCAAGTTTCAGACGTTCCGCGTACGAGCCACCAGATGCCGCAGTCTCTGGCTGGGCACAAATCACGAGCCACCACACAGCTTGTAGATTCAAACAGCAATTCTTTATTCCCGAACTCACACCGGCCGTCTACAAACACGCTCTGGGGGAATCCACGTTCTCTGCCCAAATCCACTCTCTCCCAAATCCACTCCGCATGGGCTTCTGTCTCCCAAAATATACTGTCTGACCCTAAGCACTCAAGAGGAACTCAGCAGCATGATACGCCCTATTCTAAAGGGGGAACACCCTAATCTCCTATTATGCTAAACTGCCCTATTCTAAAGGGGGAACACCCTAATCTCCTATTATGCTAAACCACCCTGTTCTAAAAGTGGAACACCCTAAACACGGATCCTGCCCTGGTCCTTGAGCAAGGTCACCTTTCAGAAGTCCTTCCACTAGACAGCATGGGAGTAAGCTGGCAAGGAATTTGTCATACCTACTTGGCTGATGGCTCCCAGCAATAGCTTTGTGTTTTAGCTTCGTTTGTAGTGAGATCATGAAAGCTTGGTCTGAGTCTATGTGAACAGGAGGACATGGGTTCATATTTTCCAATAGAAACAGGAGGCAGCAGTGCTGAATCCTCTCTATGCAGGTAACTGTGGCCTTTGGGGTATGAATGTCTCCCTGGGTGCATTGGGAAGCCTTTGGCTCACCACCCAGTTTTAAAGGCATTTCTTACAGCTTCCATGGAAAATTGGTGTTTGATTTTGAAATACAAAAACGTCAACCAGGACACAGTGCTGGAAAAAGCTCTGCCACGTGGGGTGAGTCAGGGTATGAAGGCAAAAACACAAACTGTGCTGCTACCCCATATACCTTTCCCACTTGAGCATACCAACTTGTTTCTGAGCATCGCACCAAATACTCTCCCCCCAACAACATGCCTTTACATTTTTGGGTCTCCTGACTGCACCTTATCAACAGATGTCATTTGGAAGCCAATGACAGAACCACAGGGGACCACCACAGATTTTGGATCACACATCTGCACTCCATTGCTCCAAGCCCAGTTCCCTGCTGGCTCCTACTCACTGGCATCTCTGTTCTTCACCATGGTCATGAATTCCACTCAGGCAAAAATTGTACTCGCTGGTTCAGTCATGATGAGCAACAGGAGATCTAAAGTTCTCCAGGGATTTCTGGTCATGGGATTCTCAAAAACTTCATGCTATTGGCCTAGCCATATTTCAAGGATGAAGAAGTTGACACTGTGGGTTTTGATTCATTCAGGAGCCACTAAGTGTTGAGGAATCTCCTTTCAGTAAAAGCTCTGGAGATCGCATGCAGGCAAGGTTCCCAAAGAGTGGGGAAAGGTCACAGGAATCCAGGCCCATTGGGGTCTAAAATATGAGGTTCCTCTGAGTTTTGGCTCTCAACTATAGCTGAGAAGGCTTTCACAGCAAAATCATGTGAAATCCTGGCTGAGATTCCCAGTGCTGTGAAGAAAGACACCCTCGTCCTAGATACCGGTTTCCAAAGGCTCCTCTAATGACTGGCCTTCTAAAATCCCAACACAATTCATGGCAATACTTCTCAGAGATCAGTTCCAGAACTCAATCTCTAATGGCAACACACCAGAGTTCAAGCTGAGGTGGACTCAGTCATCTTTTCCAACCACCACACCAAAGACCACTATTCTAACAAAAACAGTCCCACATGGCCCTCATCTTCTTCCATACAGACACTCATCATAACATTCTAGCTGGGGGTTTCTATAGGGTGAGCAGTCTTAGACGGTGTGCAAAGAAAGCTCTCATGCCCATCATATGCCAAATGTCATGGTGGCCTGGACACCCTTCCTGAGAAACAGGATAGAAAAAATGGGCCTGTAGTTAATACTGCTCTGCTTGTCAAATTAGAGGCCTCCTGCCTGCCAGGGGTAGATTCTTTATGTGTACTAAACTCATGAAAAAACCCAAACATCTGTGTGCTAGTTACTGGAGGGCTTGCAACAACTCATTTGACCCAGAGGATCCCTGTTCTGACTTCATAGGGGTCAGGAGCCTGACCAGAGGAAGGCATGAGACTTCATCCAATAGTACACTTCTTTTTTATCCTTTTAGATTGGGATGGACACATGGGATTTTTCTTGAGTTTTTTGTGGTGCTGATATTGTAATTCACAGCCACACAGAGGGCCAAGAGTCTGATTAAGACACAGCTTTTACAAAGCACTTTACTTCAAAGGCACAGATTAGGCCTTTTCTTTTCCATTTGAAACTGTTTTCTTGAGGAGTCCAAAGGAGTGCCCTAAGGCAAACACCTCCCTGACTTTCAGGGAAACAGAACAATAGGGAAGAAAGAAGCCTGGAGAAACACTTTTCTTTAATTGAACACTGTGGCACTGACAGCTCCTAATTATGCAACTTGGGTTACTATCTATCCAAGCAGGGATTCTCCAGAGAGATCCTTACCAGTGATAGAGCAGGACGCAAGAAAAGACCACTGACTCCAATTAAAATCAAATTAAAGAAAGCTTATTATTTCATCCGGCTGGGCTGCTTCTCCCTCCAAAAACAGAGGGAACAAGACAGCAAACCCACCTTTCCTACAGCCCAGCTTTATAGCCCAGGAAGTTACACAAAGGGGGGTTACAGATAACAGAACCCTGACAAGCATCACACTAATGGTAGTTTACATTTTTTGCTGGCCCCAACATCAGAATTTATGAGGAGCATTAGAGCCTCAGAGAGGGTCATTGTCTGGCCAGGGAAGGCCAATATTTATGAGGTGTCACTAAGTTTCAGAGAGGGCAGTTATCTGGTCAGAGAGCCAGGCATGGGTGAATTCAAGGCACGGAAGGCATTCCAAGCAGGTTCAGAATTTGCAGTAATTAATACTAAAGCCGAAATTATCTTTTCATGGCTTTGTGGCAAGATGGCTCCCAATTTTAATAAAAGATCAGGTTGGGTCTATCAACCAGTCATGCTAATTTTTGAGTTTTCTGAGATGCTTGGCATGCCCTTCAGCAATCCATTCCATGGCCATGTCACAGAGCTTGAATGTGGTACACATCTTGGACACAAAACCACGAACCCCTTCAGAGAGTGGCCAAAATTCAGGAAGAATACAGGAACTTAGGATCTTGGTAGGTGTTGCCCATCTGCAAGGCAAGCAGCAGTCCATTCATAAATTGGCCATGAGGAGTCCTGCAAAGATTTCCACTAGACAGGACACATTCATGGCTGCATTCTTCTCTCTATTCTCTTTAACCACAAACCCAATGGGATCCAATGACATAAAAGGCTCACTAGTTAACAGTCATTTTCTAACAAACAACAACAAAAAAAATCGTTTTTCCTTCATGTTCTCAGAACATGAGACAAAATGACAAATTGAAACACACACCCACTGAGACACACAAACCACCCCTGTATTTGGTCTGCATCTATCCACTCTGTCCTCTGACTGGTGGGTCAAAATATGTTCCTCAGCAGTGGCCTGTCCTGTCTTAGCTCTAGTCTCATTGGCCATCTCTGTTTAGTTGTCAGGAGCCAGCAATGAGCCAACACTTCTTTCTCAGGAAAGGCCCCTGTTGAGACCATTCAAGGCATTTGGCTATCCACACATCACTAGGTACCAACAAAGAATGACTCTGGCCTTGGTACAGACAATCAAGTGAGCCCACTGGGAGTGGAACTGCCTCTGGATGCCTCGCCTCCTGGATGCCAAGTTCAGAGAGTTCCATTTCCAAGGAAGTGAGGTGAGGTCACTTCCTTCAGGGAAGTGAATGAGGTCACTGCCTTGGCAACCACTTTGTCCTAACAGTTGTTTCCAAGGGTCCCATGAGATGGAGGCTGCCCCACCTTCCTGTGACATTTTCACAAGACATAAAGGTCTATATACCCTAGGAGCCCAGTTTCAGCAATCCACACAGACTTGATTGTGTCCATCTTCCCTGCATTGAGAAGAGAGGGGCTGATTCAGCCTCATCCCTTCATCCTGACTGGGTTCTTGGCCATGGAAGATGACTTTAGACCTCACAGGTCCTACCTAGCTGCCTACATTTGCTCCAGGGATCATTTCTGCATCTACCTTTGATCTTCTCAGCAACTGTAGGATTCCCTACATACCTGTATGGCAAGATCACCTCAGGACCTGCTGTTATGTTAAAATAGATTGAGGGAACAGAGTATGGTTAAGGGTCATATGATGTTCGATTTTGGTTAGGTGTCATTCTGCTGGATGAATACGGGTATTGGTCATCTGGGATATTTATATGAATGTAAGGTGAAATGTAAGTATGAAAATAGAAAACTAGGTTAGATCTGAAGCACACAAGTTTGTTGGGCCCTTGATTTGGATACATAGTTTTGAATTATGTTCTGCAGAGATGAATCCTTTAAATCCATAGACAATGGCCTAAGATCTTGTACCTGGGACTACTGAATGTAAAAGAGAACTTGCAGTGAAATAGAGTAGGCAGGATTCCAGTGTAGGGTAAGGAAGAATAGTGAGTTTAGGATTTGGACCAAAGGCCCTTTTTGCAATCCAATGAATTTCTATTAAAGTGTAAATGGGAATGTCAGCACACATGAAGAGTCAGTCACAACAAGGCACTTGGGGAAATAGATATCAATAAGGATGTTAGGAGATCAGGCAAAGTACAAAATGAGTGATAAGATCAGGGATAATTTCAACAGGGGGGTAGTTGAAAACACTATCCTTGAAAGAATTCAGTGTATACTCACCATAGGATTGAAATTTGAAAACAATAGGCAATGCAGACATAGATGATTTTTGTAATCCCTGCTCTCCTTAAAATGAGGCTTTGGTAGAAGAATAAGAAAAGTATGAGTTTTGCATTTTGTGTCCAGAACATGATGTAATGAAAGGAATATATAGAGCAGGTGACATGCATATTTTTTACACCACTTCTGGGAGCATGTTTTGAAACCCTATCATTTCGAGTTTGGGGATAAAAATAGGTGTACCCTGGGATTATGTATATTGAGATGATGCATGAATAGACCATATGGTGAATAAAAATATAACAGGTTACTATTTTAAATAATGGATTGAATTGATATTTCCAAAAATTCATGAAATCTGGTATTCACATACAAATATTCAATCCAAGTAGTAATATTACGGTTACTAATTATAACAAACTGTGTTTGAGTTTTGCTTCGAAAATGATGGTGGAATTCAAAAGTTATGTGATATAAAAGAAATCTCATGAAAAAGCAAGTAATGAAACATGGAGAAATACATGGGATCTGATACAGGGAGTGAATGTAAGTGAATCATATGCATATCAATTTGTGAATTGTGGGTGAAATGATACATCACATGATGTATATATACTGAAGTAATAGGAATATAACAATTTTGAATAAAAATTTAATTCAAAATACACATCATGTCCCAAATGAATATACTTTCATTGATGTTAAACTGGGTCGCTTACTGTAGAAATATTAGGGTTAGTACTCAATATTCACTTAAGTTCATTTTGAGTATTCCAAAATAAATATGTAGGTCAAGAAAATTAGTATTTATGAAAAATATCTCCTGAAAATTTGATTATAAATCCACACAGATGGACATGAAAGAATCAAGGTAGTATAAGTATATGACACAAATAAATCATGTTTGCAAATTCATACTATATATATATATATATATATATATATATATATATATATATATATATATATTTAATACGTTAAAATGAAATAGTATGTATGCCAATTGAAATTCATAAGGGGATATATATCCTTCACATATGTACCCAAAATATTCATTTTTCTCTACATTGTTTCATGTCTAAACTTGTTGAAGTATAAACCTCATCACACTTTGAATTTTCAGTTACCCCAGTGTATTGGGGGGCAGTGATCTCTTCATGAAAATCGTATTTACCAAAGGAAGAGTACTCTCAAGAATATACCTGTGATGGCACTAGGATTATATATATATGTATATAAAAACATACATTGTGACCCAGGCGACAGAGACAGGGAGTCAGGAAATTACATATTTGTTAATTTTGAAAATTCATGGAGAAGAAAAATGAGAAAAATGTGTCACAGGTTTTATAATATGTATCTCTGATGAAGCAAAGGGAAGTCCAAGTATACACCATGCATCTTATCAAATGCCTCTACTTCTATTCCTTTAGAATTATATTTATAGATGTTAGGATAAGTAGCCAGAGCCTAGAAGGTTATGGGTTAGTGTCAGAGATTCAATATTTCAAATGGCAAAACAGAAAATGAGTCTAATACATATGGGAATACGTGGCACATAAAAAGCTTCCACTGTCACCCACCACAATGCCTGGACATTACTATCACCCCAAAGAAGACACAATGAGAGGAGAAGAGGAAATAAATCTGTGAATACATATCTGGAATTGGAAATTCTGAGGAGCTCACAAACTTGGGTGTGGAAGAAGAGATCCCAAAAGTAGAGGACAGGGTAAACATTCCACAAACTTGGAACCTTGCTGGCCTAATGACTTCTTGACTATCTGCCTCTGACATGCGTCCACTAGAAATATAGCTTTGTGTTTTAGCTTCCTTTGTAGTGAGATCATGAAAGCTTGGTCTGAGTCTATGTGAACAGGAGGACATGGGTTCATATTTTCCAATAGGAACAGGAGGCAGCAGTGCTGAATCCTCACTATGCAGGTAACTGTGGCCTTTGGGATATGAATGTCTATCTGAGTGGATTGTGAAGCCTTTGGCTCACTGCCCAGTTTTAATGGCATTTTTTACAGCTTCCCTGGAAATTTGGTGTTTGTTTTTGAAATACAAAAAGGTCAACCAGCACACAGTGCTGGAAGGAGATCTGCCACATGGGGTGAGTCAGGGTCTGAAGGCAAAAACAAACTGGGCTGCTACCCCATATACCTTTCCCACTTGAGCATACCAACTTGTTTCTGAGCATCGCACCCAATTCTCTCCCCACAACAATATGCCTTTATATTTTCAGATCTCCTGGCTTCACCTTGTCAGCCACATGTCATTTGGAAGCCAATGACAGAACCACAGGGGCCCACCACAGATGTTGGATCACACACCTGCACTCCATTGCTCCAGGCCCAGTTCCCTGCTGGCTCCTACTCACTGGCATCTCTGTTCTTCACCATGGTCATGAATTCCACTCAGTCAAAAATGGCACTCTCTGGTTCAGTCATGATGAGCAACAGGAGATCTAAAGTTCTCCAGGGATTTCTGGTCATGGGATTCTCAAAAACTTTATGCTACTGGCCTAGCCATATTTCAAGAATGAAGAAGTTGACACTGTGGGTTTTGATTCATTCAGGAGCCACTAAGTGTTGAGGAATCTCCTTTCAGTAAAAGCTCTGGAGATTGCATGCAGGCAAGGTTCCCAAGGAGTGGCAAAAGGTCACAGGAATCCAGGCCCATTGGGGTCTAAAATATGAGGTTCCTCTGAGTTTTGGCTCTCAACTATAGCTGAGAAGGCTTTCACAGCAAAATCATGTGAAATCCTGGCTGAGATTCCCAGTGCTGTGAAGAAAGACACCCTCGTCCTAGATCCCAGTTTCCAAAGGCTCCTCTAATGACTGGCCTTCTAAAATCCCAACACAATTCATGGCAATAGTTCTCTGAGATCAGTTCCAGAACTCAGTCTTTAATGGCATCACACCAGAGTTCAAGCTGAGTTGAACCCAGTCATCTTTTCCAACCACCACACCAAAGACCACTATTCTAACAAAAACAGTCCCACATGGCCCTCATCTTCTTCCATACAGACCCTCATCATAACATTCTGGCTGGGGGTTTCTATAGGGTGAGCAGTCTTAGACGGTGTGCAAAGAAAGCTCTCATGCCCATCATATGCCAAATGTCATGGTGGCCTGGACACCCTTCCTGAGAAACAGGATAGAAAAAATGGGCCTGTAGTTAATACTGCTCTGCTTGTCAAATTAGAGGCCTCCTGCCTGCCAGGGGTAGATTCTTTATGTGTACTAAACTCATGAAAAAACCCAAACATCTGTGTGCTAGTTACTGGAGGGCTTGCAACAACTCATTTGACCCAGAGGATCCCTGTTCTGACTTCATAGGGGTCAGGAGCCTCACCAGAGGAAGGCAAGAGACTTCATCCAATAGTACACTTCTTTTTCATTCTTTTAGATTGGGATGGACACGTGGGAATTTTCTTGAGTTTCCTGGGGTGCTGAGAATGTAATTCACAGCCACACAGAGGGCCAAGTGTCTGATTAAGACACAGCTTTTACAAAGCACTTTACTTCAAAGGCACAGATTAGGCCTCTTCATTTCCATTTGAAACTGTTTTCTTGAGGAGTCCCAAAAAGTGCCCTAAGGCAAACACCTCCCTGACATGCAGGGGAACAGAACAATAGGGAAGAAAGAAGCCAGGAGAAAAACTTTCCTTTAATTGAACACTGTGGCACTGACAGCTCCTAATCATGCAACTTGGGTTACTATCTATCTAAGAAGGGATTCTCCAGAGAGATCCTTAGCAGTCATGCTAATTTTTGAGTTTTGTGAGATGCTTGGCATGCCCTTCAGCAATCCATTCCATGGCCATGTCACAGAGCTTGAATGTGGTACACATCTTGGACACAAAACCACGAACCCCTTCAGAGAGTGGCCAAAATTCAAGAAGAATACAGGAACTTAGGATCTTGGTAGGTGTTGCCCATCTGCAAGGCAAGCAGCAGTCCATTCATAAATTGGCCATGAGGAGTCCTGCAAAGATTTCCACTAGACAGGACACATTCATGGCTGCATTCTTCTCTCTATTCTCTTTAACCACAAACCCAATGGGATCCAATGACATAAAAGGCTCACTAGTTAACAGTCATTTTCTAACAAACAACAACAAAAAAAAATCGTTTTTCCTTCATGTTCTCAGAACATGAGACAAAATGACAAATTGAAACACACACCCACTGAGACACACAAACCACCCCTGTATTTGGTCTGCATCTATCCACTCTGTCCTCTGACTGGTGGGTCAAAATATGTTCCTCAGCAGTGGCCTGTCCTGTCTTAGCTCTAGTCTCATTGGCCATCTCTGTTTAGTTGTCAGGAGCCAGCAATGAGCCAACACTTCTTTCTCAGGAAAGGCCCCTGTTGAGACCATTCAAGGCATTTGGCTATCCACACATCACTAGGTACCAACAAAGAATGACTCTGGCCTTGGTACAGACAATCAAGTGAGCCCACTGGGAGTGGAACTGCCTCTGGATGCCTCGCCTCCTGGATGCCAAGTTCAGAGAGTTCCATTTCCAAGGAAGTGAGGTGAGGTCACTTCCTTCAGGGAAGTGAATGAGGTCACTGCCTTGGCAACCACTTTGTCCTAACAGTTGTTTCCAAGGGTCCCATGAGATGGAGGCTGCCCCACCTTCCTGTGACATTTTCACAAGACATAAAGGTCTATATACCCTAGGAGCCCAGTTTCAGCAATCCACACAGACTTGATTGTGTCCATCTTCCCTGCATTGAGAAGAGAGGGGCTGATTCAGCCTCATCCCTTCATCCTGACTGGGTTCTTGGCCATGGAAGATGACTTTAGACCTCACAGGTCCTACCTAGCTGCCTACATTTGCTCCAGGGATCATTTCTGCATCTACCTTTGATCTTCTCAGCAACTGTAGGATTCCCTACATACCTGTATGGCAAGATCACCTCAGGACCTGCTGTTATGTTAAAATAGATTGAGGGAACAGAGTATGGTTAAGGGTCATATGATGTTCGATTTTGGTTAGGAGTCATTCTGCTGGATGAATACGGGTATTGGTCATCTGGGATATTTATATGAATGTAAGGTGAAATGTAAGTATGAAAATAGAAAACTAGGTTAGATCTGAAGCACACAAGTTTGTTGGGCCCTTGATTTGGATACATAGTTTTGAATTATGTTCTGCAGAGATGAATCCTTTAAATCCATAGACAATGGCCTAAGATCTTGTACCTGGGACTACTGAATGTAAAAGAGAACTTGCAGTGAAATAGAGTAGGCAGGATTCCAGTGTAGGGTAAGGAAGAATAGTGAGTTTAGGATTTGGACCAAAGGCCCTTTTTGCAATCCAATGAATTTCTATTAAAGTGTAAATGGGAATGTCAGCACACATGAAGAGTCAGTCACAACAAGGCACTTGGGGAAATAGATATCAATAAGGATGTTAGGAGATCAGGCAAAGTACAAAATGAGTGATAAGATCAGGGATAATTTCAACAGGGGGGTAGTTGAAAACACTATCCTTGAAAGAATTCAGTGTATACTCACCATAGGATTGAAATTTGAAAACAATAGGCAATGCAGACATAGATGATTTTTGTAATCCCTGCTCTCCTTAAAATGAGGCTTTGGTAGAAGAATAAGAAAAGTATGAGTTTTGCATTTTGTGTCCAGAACATGATGTAATGAAAGGAATATATAGAGCAGGTGACATGCATATTTTTTACACCACTTCTGGGAGCATGTTTTGAAACCCTATCATTTCGAGTTTGGGGATAAAAATAGGTGTACCCTGGGATTATGTATATTGAGATGATGCATGAATAGACCATATGGTGAATAAAAATATAACAGGTTACTATTTTAAATAATGGATTGAATTGATATTTCCAAAAATTCATGAAATCTGGTATTCACATACAAATATTCAATCCAAGTAGTAATATTACGGTTACTAATTATAACAAACTGTTTGAGTTTTGCTTCGAAAATGATGGTGGAATTCAAAAGTTATGTGATATAAAAGAAATCTCATGAAAAAGCAAGTAATGAAACATGGAGAAATACATGGGATCTGATACAGGGAGTGAATGTAAGTGAATCATATGCATATCAATTTGTGAATTGTGGATGAAATGATACATCCTATGATGTATATATACTGAAGTAATAGGAATATAACAATTTTGAATAAAAATTTAATTCAAAATACACATCATGTCCCATATGATTATACTTTCATTGATGTTAAACTGGGTCACTTACTGTAGAAAATATTAGGGTTAGTACTCAATATTCACTGAAGTTCATTTTGAGTATTCCGAAATGAATATGTATGTCAAGAAAATGAATACTTATGAAAAATATCTGCTCAAATGTTGATTATAAATCCACACAGATGGACATGAAAAAGTCAAGGTAGTATAAGTATATGACACATATAGTTCATGTTTGCAAATTCATACTATATATATATATATATATATATATATATATATATATATATATATATATATACATATATATATATTAATAGATTAAAATGTAATAGTATGTATGCCAATCGAAATTCATAAGGGGATATATATCCTTCACATATGTACCCAAAATATTCATTTTTCTCTACCTTGTTTCATGTCTAAACTTGTTGAAGTATAAATCTCACCACAGCTTGAATTTTCAGTTACCTCAGTGTTTTGGGGGGCAGTGCTCTCTTCATAAAATTTGTATTTACCAAAGTGAGAGTACTCTCAAGAATATACCTGGAATGACAGTAGGATTATATATATATATATGTATATAAAAATATGCTTTGTGACCCAGGCAACAGAGAAAGGGAGTCAGGAAGTTAAATATTTGTTAATTTTGAAAATTCACGGAGAAGTAAAATGAGAAAAATGTGTCACAGGTTTTATAATATGTATCTCTGATGAAGCAAAAGGCAAGTCCAAGTATACACCATGCATCCTATCAAATGCCTCTACTTCTATTCCTTTAGGATTATTTTTATCGATGTTAGGATAAGTAGTCAGAGCCTAGAAGGTTATGGGTTAGTGTCAGAGATTCAATATTTCAAATGGCAAAACAGAAAATGAGTCTAATACATATGGGAACACTTGGCATAAAAATCTTTCACTGTCATCCACCACAATGCCTGGACATTACTATCACCCCAAAGAAGACACAATGAGAGGAGAAGAGGAAATAAATTTGTGAATACATATCTGGAATTGGAAATTCTGAGGAGCTCACAAACTTGGGTATGGCAGAAGAGATCCCAAAAGTAGAGGACAGGGTAAACATTCCACAAACCTGGAACCTTGCTGGCCTAATGACCTCTTGACTATCTGCCTCTGTCATTTGTTCACTAGAAATATAGCTTTGTGTTTTAGCTTCGTTTGTAGTGAGATCATGAAAGCTTGGTCTGAGTCTATGTGAACAGGAGGACATGGGTTCATATTTTCCAATAGGAACAGGAGGGAGCAGAGCTGAATCCTCTCTATGCAGGTAACTGTGGCCTTTGGGGTATGAAAGTCTCCCTGGGTGGATTCTGAATCCTTTGGCTCACTGCCCAGTTTTAATGGCATTTATTACAGCTTCCCTGGAAAATTGGTGAATAAAAAGTATAACATGTTCCTGTTTTAAATAATGGATTGAATTGACATTTTAAAAATTACATGAAATCTGGTTTTCACAAAGAAACATACAATCCAAGTAGTTATATATGTAGCGGTAATATTAGGGTTACTAATTATAACAAATTGTCTTTGAGTTTTGCTTTGAAAACAACATCTCTAGCAATTAAAGAATTGCAAATCAAAACTACTCCAAAATTTAATCTTAGTCCAATCAGAATGAAAATTATTGAAAATACAAGGAAAAATATATATTGGTGAGAATGTGAGGAAAAAGGCCCACTGTTACACTGTTGGTAGGACTCTAAATTGGTGACACTAGTCTAGAAAAGAATAAGGAGATTCCTTAGAAAACTTGGAAAGAAACCAAAATTTACTCACCTATCCCACTCCTCAATTTAGACCAACAAGAGCTAAAAACAGCATAATACAGAGGCATATCCACATCAATGCTCATAGCAAAACAATTCACAATAGGTAAACTATAGAACCAATTTATATGCTCTTCAATAGATGAATGGATAAGAAAAATATGGTCTATTTACACAGTGAAATGTTACTGAACATTAAAAGAGAATAAAATTATGGAATTGGGAAGTAAATGGATGGAGTTAAAGAATATGATTTTAAGGTAAGTAAGCCAATCCTCCTAAATCAAAGACCTAATGTTTTCTCTGCTAAGTGGATGGTGATCCACAATGAGGAAAGTGGGAGATAGCATGGAAGAAATGAAGAAACTTTGAATAAGACAACAAGGAGGGAGGTGATGGGAGATGGTATAGAGGTAGGTAAGATGGTGTAAGGAGATGAAAATCTTGTTGTACACAAATTAGAGGTTCATGGGTTTTGTAACTATACTTTCTGTACATCAGAAGAAATAAAATTGTGTGTGCTATGAAGTGAAATGTATTCTGCTCTATTAGCAAGTTAGAACAAATTAATAAATTAATTGATTTTTAAAAATTCAGGAAAGAGACTTGCGTTTCCCCAGATCTATATATAAACATATATGTGCATATATATGTATATATTCTATATATAACATGTACATATTTAATGTGTATAATTTATGAATAATTTTTTTATATTTCTATCATTTTTTTAAAGAAATGACAACAGAAGCATTACAATTCTTATTTAATGTATAGAACACAATTTTTCATCTCTGGTATATATATAAAGTATAGTGATACAAATTTGTGTCTTCGTACATGTACTTTTGATGATGGTCTCTATCACATTCCACCATTTTTGCCCCCTTTCTTTTCCTTCCACCCCTATTCTTTGTTGAGAATCCATCTATTTCTCTCATGCTCCCCCTCCCTACCCCATTATGAGTCAGTCTCCTTATATTTATTTTTTTTTGGAGTTGGCTAATATCACTTAGCATTATCTTCTCCAATGCTATCCATTTACCTGCAAATGCCAGATATGATTATATACCTAGGAGACTCAAAAAACTCCACCAGAAAACTTCTAGAACTAGTAAATAAATTTAGCAACGTAGCAGGATAAAAAATCAACACCCTTAAATCAAAGGCATTTCTGTATGTCAGTGAAAAATCTTCTGAGAAAGAAATGAAGATAGATAACTACCCCATTTATAATAACTTCAAAAAAATAAGATACTTGGGAAGCAACTTAATAAAAAAGGTGAAAGACCTAAACAAGAAACACTACAGAACCCTAAAGAAAAAATTTAAAAAGACCTTAGAAGATGGAAAGATCAACCTTGATCATGAGTAGGCAGAATTAATATTTTCAAAATGACAATGCTACCAAAGCACTATACAGATTTACTGCAATCTGATCAAAATATTAATAGCATTCCTCACAGAAATAGAAAAAGCAACCATGAAATTTATCTGGAAAAATAAGAGACCAAGAATAGATAAAGTAATCCTCAGCAGAAAGAGTGAAACAGGTGGTATCACTATACCAGACCTACAGTCATACTACAGAGCAATGGTAACAAAAACAGCATTGCATTTGCAAAAAAAAAAAAAAAAAAAAAAAAAAAAAAACCAGACTGCTATAGAATAGAGGTCACAGAGACTAACCCCCAAAATATAATTATTATATATTAGACAAAGGTGTCAGTCAAAACATGCACTGGAGAAAAGATAGCCTCTTCAACAAACTACTCTCTCTCACCATGCACAAAACTCAACTCCAAATGTATCAAGAACCTAGGAATTAAACCCAAGACTCTGTGTCTAATAGAATAAAACACAGGCTCTAATCTTCATCATGTGGGATTAGGCCCCAATTTCTTTAATAAGACACCTATAGCATAAGAATTAAAACAAATAATCAATAAATGGGATAGAATCAAACTAAAAAGTTTATTCTCAGCAAAAGAAACAATCTGTGAGGTGAAGACAGAGCCTACCTTTTAGGAGGAATATTTTACCCCTCACATATCAGATAGAGCACTAAACTCTAGGGTACAAAAAAAACCTCAAAAAACTAAGTAAATAATAATAATAGTGATGATGATGATGATGATGATAATAATAATAATAATAATAATAATAATAATAATAATAATAGCAATAATAATAATATTAATAACCCATCAAGAAATGCTCCAAGGATCTGAACAGAGAGTTTTTAGAAGAGAATATACAATCAATCAACATTTTTTTATTTATCTGATTGATTATGATCCTCCCTTTTCAGGAACAGTTCTGAACAGGTTCAGTTTCTAAGGAAGGGAAACATGAGCAAGAATTATTCTCAATTCCCCTTTATTAATTATCAAATACAATTATCTATGTCATTTTCTAAACATAGCTGGACATGGGAAATATAGGTTTGGAACAGAGAACATTTTTATTAGAAACACAGTGTAAAAGAAAGAAAAAAACATAATTATATGTACCACATTGAACCACAAGAGAAATGTAACCTGGAATTCAGAAAAGAAAGATTCAAACTTTATACTTGGGAATGTGGATGACATGGATGCCTAAAGTGAAAAGTTTATTACAAGCTTTTGAAAGAAAATTCATGTGAGTGGCAGATAACGGTTAACCAAATACAATCTGCTCATTGTATTCCAGGGGCTTTGTCAGCTGTGCACTATAGAACATACAGGTATTCATAGCCTCCATGAAGAGCATTATTGATCTGTGCCCTCTGAAATTATTCCCATAGTACAGATGAAAAAACATGGGTATCTGGATATTAAGTGGCAATTCAGCAGCCCACAGAAAACTACCCAGAGACAGAACTGTATGAAATTTCTTCAAAGACCATCAATGTATTTTTAGGTCCTAACACAGGGATGTCAGTCTGGAAAAATATTATTTTCTCTCCATTTTGAAGAGAGTGCATTGACAGTACATTTCAGGGGCAACATATAGACATTTTTTCTTTAATGTTAAGAAACTCTTCAGAAACAGAGCTCCCAAGACAGATTTCTTAGAAGGGTAAATGCCTGGAGATTACAAAATAAAAAAATAAAAAATAAATAAAAAAAACAAACATCAGTGGCCCTGAGTGACTCAGTAAGGAAATAAATCTAAAAGGCTTATTAGAAACTGAAAAGCCAAAAAGTAACTATGTCTAAAAATAAATATGTTCATTAGTTGCTATCTCCACAACATGTCATTAAGTAAACAACAAATTATGTATGAATACTTCTAGGATTGGCCTAATTTTATTCCATATGATTTTATATTAATTCCCCAAATCTAGATGATAGAATTCATGATTCACTGCCAAAAATATTACAGTAAAAAAATTTAAGGAGTGGATGTTTAGTAAGTATGTCATTTAACAATTTTATTACCCTATGATTTTAAAGAAATTTATTCATTTTCCTGCAGCCATAGTGTAGAGAAATTCCTTATTTAATTTTCCTGAAGTAACTAACAAAGATAAGCCCTAGAATCCACTTTAAATAACCTACCCTTACAATCATACAAGAAATCTATAATAAATGATGAGTAAAGAAAAAAGTCAATTATAGAAATTTAAACCTTTTTCTTTTTTTGAAATCAATGTCTAGCTGCATTTTTGGATCCTTTTCTCATTTTTAAGCCAAAAATATATAAAAGACAGAAGTTTGAACTTCAAATTTATACATGAGATACGTTTATTAACTATAAAAATTCAAAATCTTTAGAAATTTTAGAAATACAAAATAAAAACCCATCATGGAAAAAATTAGGTAATATTGATGAACATTTAAAACAAATTAATAATCATTAACTCAAAAGGAGTTTAAATTAGTATCTATTTGTGGAAACTATTTTGCTATTGAATATACATGATACTCCCCATCACAGAGACTTACTGAAATTAGAGCATATGTGATCATGATAGCATGTAAGTATGCGATGGTACTTACCCAAACACCTGAAGCCCAAGGGCATAGCTCAATACAGTATACATCTTGGAAGAGATAAATAATAATCTGTAGGAAAAATGGTGACTGTATGGAAATATGTAAATCAATGGATGTGTAACTGATGTGATTCTGCAATCTGTATACGGGGTAAAAATGGGAGTTCATATCCCACTTGAATCAAAGTGTGAAATATAATATATCAAGAACTATGTAATGTTTTGAACAACCAACATTAAAAATTAAAAAAAAAGAAGAAGAAAAATTGTCACTGGGGCCAGTCAAATTTCCCAATATATCCAGTTTAAAAAAGGGCATAAAACACTATGTATAAATTTTACATAGGTGCCTTATGCAAGTGGTATTTCACAAGTGTACATTTTTAGAAATAAAATATGTAGAACTTATGAGAAAATAGAAGTCACAAAAAGCACATAAAAGACTGAATTATACATCCCATGTAAATAATATAACTCATCATTACAAAGGTGATCATTTTCCCCCAAATTAACTGACAATATATCTCACCAAAACTGCTATATACAAATAGAAATATATCACAGTGAAGTCTACTTTTATGTGCATTCTATAAAGCAATAATAATAATGACACTTCCAGTAGTTTATGGTAGTTAATAACATTTTGGGAGACCAAGTAGTTCAGCATATTCTCCCCTCATGGCCTAAGCCAATCTGTTCAAATGAATCCCCATCTTGTATTAACCAATCATGCTTACCCAACTTGTTCCCACTAGTGAATGTGCTAATCATGTTTTAGAGTTGTTTATGATAATCACAAGGTGTGTGATGATTTGCTAAGAGATGCTCTTGAAGCCAGATTTAAAATTAGGTAGTCAGTGTAGTTAGGTAAATCAGATCTAAAATGGAGGCCATGTTGAGAATGAATTCTGGGAAATGTAGGACACCTCATGGAATGTTAATGAAGTTCTGACAAAAGCCCTAGGCCCAAAGTCCATCCCAAAGAAATGTTAATTAACAGCCCCAGAATATTTAAAGATAGCCCATCCCAAAGAAATGTTAATGAAGTCCTTCAGGCCCAGATTACTTCTTTGGCCCACCAGTGTCCCACCCCTTGGGCCTTGGAACCTACATTCCATCACTGAAAGAACTATAAAAAGGGGAAACAACTGCACTTCCATGGATTCCACCTCTTGGGTCCCCTTCTTCCCTTTTCTGCTGTCCTTTAATAAACTTCTATTTTCCACTCTGACCTGGCCTCCACCTGCTTCTCTGATGTTGTACTTTAACAGTGGGGAAGCAAGGACTCCTCACAATCACCAGTCAACAGCAGTAACACTATGATGTATGTGGGGTTTCTGCCTTTCCCAAAGAGTTATAAAACTGCTGCAAACCCCGGGCTCGGGGCCTTTAAGCCACCAGTTTCTGTGTGTGTGGAGGACTGAGCTTGCTTGCAATAAACACCTCTTTGATGCTTACATCGATCTTGGTCTCTGGTGGTCTTCTGGGGATCCTGCATTTGAGCATAACAGTCTCTCCTGAAACCTATGGGAAAAGAATTCAGCACTCCAGTTCTCTAGGACTGTAGTTTTATAGCACAAAAAATTACAAAAGTGGGGTGACTTTAGAACTTACACAAATAATAGGATTTTTACAATCATAATACAAAGACACATAGTAGGTTAATGGTCTAAATGGTTTAGCACATAGGGAGTAAATTTAGATCACAATATCAGAATTTATGATGCAAACACTAAACTTTCAGAGTGAGTTGTTATTTGGTCAGGGAAAGACAGAATTTATGAGTCATCACTAAAGTTTCAGGGAGGGTTGTTATCTCATCAGGGAAAACCAGACTTGGGTAAGTTCAAGGCCCTGGTAGGCATTTCAAGCAAATTTACAAGTCACAGTAATTATTAATGAAGCAGAAATTAACTTTTCATGCCTTTGTGATGAGATGGCTCCCAATCTTAAAAGGAAATTAGGCTGGATTTTTCACAAGCTATGGCCATTGCTTTTAAAGTATATGTTTCATACTTTAACAAGTATGACAATTAAATTATTAATATTAATTACTAATTTTTTTAAAAGACCGAATAAAATAGGAACTAAGATATTTGTTATATTAATTGCGTAAAAATTTTTGATTAATATATTGATGATATAAACATGAAAAATTTTGACAATGATAAAAAGACATTTAATATAAGGGATTCAATATTATAAGTCCCTCATGTAAAGTGCGTCAGTCCTTCAATGATTTTTTTCATTTTATTTTTAGGTCATTTTGAATTACACTTCTACAAATGTTTTTTAAGTATACAAATTTAAGATTTTGTATTTTGTAAAGTAGAAAAATGGCAGATTTGAGCTCCTGTTAGGATTTTAAAACTTATAAGCTATGTGGGGCATTTTAGCACTTTTTAAAAAAATGTTTGCATACAGTCCAATTTTAGAGGGCAATGAGTTGGAGATATAGTCTACAGTCCTGAGTAAAAGAGAAATTGCCTTAGGGTATTTCTAAAGCTTTTAACTTTTCTAACTTCAAAATTTTTGGTGATATGAAAAAAAATTATTTATTTTAAGAAATGAATTGGTTGAAATTAACTATTTATCTTTCCTGCATTATTTTTAACTTTCATTGATTTTTTTATAAGTACTAACAGAACAGAATTCCAAAAGTGTTCCATGTAAATTTAAAGGTATGTTTCTAATAATCAAGTTAGAAAGCAGAAGCAAAACATCATCTATTTTGGTGGTTCTGCCTAAAACTAGAGAGTTACTTATTTATTTCTGCTATTATTCACTAGGTTCCTGAGGTTGCAGAAATCACCAACCAACACAGAGAAAAGTCTTTTTAGTTTGTTTCTCACAACGAATTCAAGGTAAAATACACTAGTATCACTGTAGTTTCAGACCAAAGTGTGTTTGTAAATAATAAAAATATGTATACACAAATATATAAATAAATATAAAATAAAATATAATATTAGATAGATTTTTTCCTGGATAATCATTTTGTACATATTTCCCTTTAGACACAGTTCTGGGAACAAAGTGTCACAAAAAAGACATAAATCCTACATTGCTACACAGAGTAATTAAGGCACATACTAGGAGCTTGGTATAAAACTTGGCACAGAAAACATAAATAACTAGATAACATCATAGAGTATTATAGCTAAGTGCTAAGTAGCAAATTCATAGTCTTTAAGTACATTAAGAGACAAGTTATCATAGCAAATTTTGTAACTTAGTTGCTGCTAATTTAGAGAGTTAGAGATATTAGTTAAGAGATGGTTTTATGTAGATTTTTGGTTTAAAAAGGGAAAGATCAAATAATGGAAGTGATTTAAACCTGAGCAATAATATTTTTCTGCATTCAGTACCTTTTTTGCAGACATATGAATTATAATTAATTCCATCCAGTAAAATGCAGAAATAGTATAAAGATTTTTCACTAGAAGTAAAACTACTTAAAAAGAGAAAAAAACTTCCATTCCTGTCCAAATGTTTATTCCTGACAAAAAGACTGCTTCTTTTGAACCATTTCTGTAGATATGATTTTTTATAATACATATTTTGGTGATTTTTGCATATTACTTAATATATTTATGCTTCACATTTTCTATTTTGTCCTATTTTACTACCTATATTCTGAAAGAAAAAATTTCTAACTCCTAAACACCCTTGATATTTGAGCGATCTTTTAATTTTTAAGCTTATATCATTTCTATAATGAATACTGTGCTTTCAGTAAAGAACGACTATTTTTTATGCACCTGGCTCATTTACAGAAGTTTTGTTGTGTTCTTTGGTTTTATTTACAGTGAAGTTAAAAAAAAGGTTAATGTTAAGCCAAAACACAAAGAAAAGACGACCAACTCAAATTTTAAATCTAATTAAATCAAGATTGTATTGTGGGCTGGCTGGGGATGTGCCTCAATAGGTAGCGCGCTCGCCTGGCATGTGTGCAGCCCGGGCTCAATCCTCAGCACCACGACAAAAAAAGATGTTGTGTCTGCCGAAAACTAAATATATATATATATATATATATATATATATATATATATATATATATATATATATATATATATATTAATTCTCTCTCTCTCTCTCTCTCTGTCTCTCTCTCTCTCTCTCTCTCTCACACACACACACACACACACACACACACACACACTCTTTCTTAAAATAAAAGATTGTATTGTGTACACAAAAGCTGTCCAGGACTGTGTCTTATAAAATTTCATGCTAGAGATCATTACCCTAATCTTCAGGAAAAAGTTTTTACAGCACAAAAAGTTACTAAGGAGGTGGGTGTCTAAGGTACTTAAAGCTAACAAGATTTTGACAATCATAAGACAAAGACAAAGACCAGATTAAGTATCTACATGGCTAACATTTCAAGGTAGAAAATAAATTCAGCTCCAGACATTAGAATTTTTGAGCTGCCACTGAGATTTAGAGAGAATTGTTATTTGGTCAGCAGGAGCCAGAATTTATGAGGCAACAGTAAGGTTTTAGAGAGGGTTGTTATCTGGTAAGGGATAGCAAGGCATAGGTGAATTCAAAACACAGGTAGAAATTGCAAGCAAGTTTAAATCATCAAAATATTGTCAGGCCAAAGAGAAATTTTAGTTTTCTTACAAAATACAAAAATTAACTTTTTACCTCTAAAAGCTCTAAGAGAAGATATTATGTATGTATGTATGTATGTATGTATGTATGTATGTATGTATATTTTCATATCTAATGGCTTCTGGCATTCCTTTGTTTGTGACCATGAATGCTTCTCTTCTGTGTTTATGGGGCTTCCAAAACAAAAAATATAGATAAGCCCTTCTCATAGGGAAGATTCTTCAAACATAGCAAGTAACTACCCTTTAACCCACATGGTCTGACAACCATATTATAGGATATGAAAGACCCTCCAATATGCTTGTTCTCCCAACCATTGTTTGCAAAGATTGACAAAAGTCAATTCATTGCCCATAATGAGTGAGGTGAGTCTCTGCTCTGCAGTGCAGAACAGGAGGTAAAAGAGCCCCCAAAGTGAGTTTAAGACAGGGCTTTACATGACATAGCTGCCAGAATCCTAAAAACAAAAGAAAACTTAAATTCAGAGAGAACCATACTCACATAATCTCATTTGACAGAATCAAATTCATAAAAGGAACAGAGGACAGAGGAAAATCTAAAGGAATTTAACTATGTTTTCTTTTTCTAAATTGCTGTTAATGTCTCCCACAATTATAGAGTTCTGGATCTCCTCAGTTACTACTTTATCATTACCTTCAACCTACAATACATGAGGCACACTGAATTTACCCTGATACTCATGTACTTATCACTTATTTTTTTTTATAGAAATGCATATGAATATGAATATATTTTTCCCACATTTCCAAGATTCTACCCTGAAAATTTCTGTGATATCACTTCCCTGAAATGTATTTTCATTATTTCATGTCAGTTCATCTAAGTATTCCATATCATGTGTTGGAAAAGATGAGACAACTCTAAGGTCCTTCTTATTTGATATTTATAAACTATAATTAAAATTCAACCTCAGTACCTCCACAGAACTAAGTCTCATTCACCTTTCTCATTCATAGTGCTTTATTTTTTAAATAGGTGGCAGAAATTTTATTTTAAAGAAGAGTAAGTGATTTAAAGCCATTCAGTGTAATTTAGAAGATCCCAAAAACCTATGATTGTGGTTCTCAAACACCCTTACCACTGAAAGATCTGGATTACACACCAGGTTGGACACTGATTCTATGCTTCCATGGGAAATGGTTTCTTGGTTGTGAATATTGTCTTTCCCTTTTTCCTATAGTCTTGGAAATGTGTAGATTGTGTGAACTTTTAGAATCACTATTTTCAACTCACTTAGCATGGACCCATTTGATAATAGAAGACATCTATATTCTGAAAAAAAATTACCCTTCACCAAGCCCTAAAGAAGTGATAAAATAATCTCTGGAAAAAATAACAGTCATCCATTAGATAATTTTTTAAAAATACTAAGAATAAGTTTAGTTAGTAATACATTACTGTACTAGGAAAAGTGATATCAATGCAATTTTAATTTTTAAAGTTTTTTTCTAATTACTACAAAGAGAGTATAAAAAACTGGGTACATGGGCTGCAGTTGTGTCTCAGTTGTAGATTTCTTTGCTAGCATGTGCAAAGCACTGAGTTTGATTCTCAGCGTTACATATAAGATTTTTTTGTTTTATTTTTTAAATACATGGCAGTGGAATGCATCACAATTCTTATTACACGTATAGAACAACTTTTCGTACCTCTGTTTGTATATAAAGTATGTTCACATCAATTCCTGTCTTCATATATGTGCTTTATTTTTTTAAAGAGAGAGAGAGAGAGGGAGAGAGAGAGAGAGAGAGAGAGAGAGAGAATTTTCATATTTTTGTTTTTTTAGTGTTCAGTGGACACAACATCTTTGTTTGTATGTGGTGCTGAGGATGTGGTGCACGCATGCCAGGTGAGAGCACTACATCTTGAGCCACATCCCCAGCCCCATATATGTACTTTAGATAATAATTTCTATCACATTCCACAATCCTTGCTAATCTTTACACAACACTTCTACACTGGCTACTTCACATAAATTTGCCTCAGGGATTTAATGCATTAATCAAATAGATTTTCTGCAACCTATGCAGTGCTGTTGGAATGACTATTATAAAAATCTAAAATTGTCATTTAGGGTGGCATATGCCTGAAATTATAGAAGCTATGGAAAATGACACAGGAGAACTGTTAGTACAAAGACAGCCTCAGTAACATAAAAAGGCTACAATCAACTTAATGAGAGCTAGTCTCAAAATATAACATAAAAAAATGTAGATTTATCTCAGTGGTGTGCACCTCTGGGTTCAATATTCAGCACCAAACCATAGAAAACCAAGAAAATATCTCATAATTAATAAGGATTCCAGGGTACACAAATATGTAAAAATGTTGGTGACAATATAAATTTAATAAATATATTTTTATGAAAGTTTTAAGGTTCTTTAAAAGCCCAAAAGAAAAATGCCACATAATCCACTAGTAATCGTTTGGGGTAGCAGTGCAAAATTGTACATGCCTGTACTCCCAGTGGCTTAGGAGAATAAGAGGTAGAAAACTAGGGTTTTATTTTCAAGTTAAAGACCAGCCTCAAGAACTTGGCAAGGTCCTAAGAAACTCAGTAAAACCCTCTCTCAAAAATAAAAAAATAAATAAATAAAAGTGTTGGAGACTGGGTATGTAGCACACTGGTAAAGTGACCTAGGGTTAATCTCTAGTGTTTAAATAAATAAAAAATATATAAATAATAATTCTCAGTAAATATGCCATTCAATCCAGTAATAATAACTCTGGGTATATATGTAAAAAATTTGGAATTCTTTTGCTAAATATATTGCCACACATCTATTTTTATTGTACCTTTATTCAAAGTATCTACTAAAAGGAAACAAATATAGTTCCTTTTAGATAGAAAGTATAACAGAAAACGCCTTCCAGCTGCAAAGCATCCAATTAGTCCATCCCTTTAGAAGCTACACACTTAAAATTCAAACTGGTCCCTAGAAGGCAAGACTCAAGAGAGTGGTGTTTTCTAAATACTCCCCAAATTTTGGAATCTCTGGGAACCTTGTTTCAGATATTCTAAAACTCAGAACTAGGTCATATGGAAGGTCAAAATGAGAACACAAGACAGTAAATTCTTTAATGGGGAATCTTAACTCAGACACTGACATAACCAAAAGAAGTGTTGGAGATAAAAAATAGATTCTGTTTCACTGATTTCTGGGTTTTGGATTCAAATCAAATATATATTAGAAAAAAAGTTAAGGCTACTGGTTAAAATCTACGTAAAACAGGTATTAAAAATGTACCAGGGGCTGGGTGTGTTGGTGCAAGCCTGTAATCCCAGGTGCTGAAGAGGCTGAGGAAGAATTATCAAATGTTCAAAGCTAGCCTTAGCAGAAGTGAGGTGCTAAGAAACTCAGTGAAAAACTGTCTCTAAATAAAGTAAAAAAAAAATAAAATCCTGGGGATTTGTCTTAGTAGTCAAGTGTTAGTGAATTCAATCTCCAATATCCGCCATAAAAAATGTACCAGGGGGCTGGGGCTGGGGCTCAGTGGAGCTCACTTGTCTGGCACATGTGAGGCACTGAAATCAATTCTCAGCTCCACATATAAGTAAATAAAATATAAGGTCAATCAACAACTATATATATATATATATAACCAAGATATTGACATGGACTTTGATCTAATTTGTGTGTACTTTAGTCTTTAAGATTGAAGTTGGTTGGGGCTGGGGATGTGGCTCAAGCAGTGGCATGCTTGCCTGGCATTGCATGTGGCCCGGGTTCAATACCCAGCACCATATACAAACAAAGATTTTGTGTCTGCAGAAAACTGAAAAATCAATATAAAAAAAATTCTCTCTCTCTCCCCCCCCTCTCTCTCATACTCTCTCTTAAAAAAAAAGATTGAAGTTTGCCAGGCATGGTGGTGCATGCCTGTAATATCAGCTGAGACATCAGGATCATGAATTCAAAACCAGTCTCATCAATGGTAAGGCACTAAGCAACTCAGTGAAACCCTGTCTCTAAGTAAAATACAAAACAGGGGTAGGGATTTGGCTCAGTGGTAGAGTGCCCCTGATTTCAATCCCTGGTCTCCTTGCCCCAAAAAATAGGGCTGAGTAAATAGCTCAGCTTGTAGAGTGCTTGCCTTCTAAGCATGAGGCCCTGGGGTCAATCTCCAGGACAGAGAGAGAGAGAGAGAGAGAGAGAGAGAGAGAGAGAGAGATTGAAATTGCATGTAATTTAAATACAAGTTATTCCCACTTTTATTTTTTCCTGCCACACAAGAACAAAAGAGTTTTCTGAAATGTTTGGAATGTTTCTGTGGGTTATTTATTTACTTATTTATTATTTACTTATATTTATGTGTTGCTGAGGATGGAACCCAGGACCTTGCATGTCCTAGGTGAGTGCTCTATCACTGAGCCACAATCCCAGATTGTCTGACCATAAATAAATCAACAAACAAACAAATTAATAAATAAATAAACCCTCAATTGATGACCCATTACAGTTTTTAAAAATCCTAAATTGGGAAACATAAACCTCATTTAGGAGAGATTCATTCTTTTTAATGTCACCTAATTTCATTCTGCTTTCTTCTCATGTGAAAATCTCAGAATGACAAATTATAATCTTTAAAAAATGCCCTCCAGTTCTTGAAGAAAAACATTATAAATGATGCATATATTTGAAATAAAACATGGGAAAATAATGATTAGTGTAATGCTGAAAGTGCAGTTTTGAGATTAACCAAAATTTCTCAGTTTGCAAATTCAATCTGGGTGCTTGTCTCATTAATTTTGAAGAAAAAAAATCTATTTAAGCAAGAACAAATAAAACTTCCATCATGTGGTATGAGGAATGATACCAGGAAAAAAAAACTCATTTTAGTGTGCCATCTTAGAAGTTTCTTGATGGTTTTGGGCAGAACATGGAGCAAAATGCATTTAGAATAGGCATTGGAAAAGGCATCCTGACTACCATATGTATTCACTTTCATCCTTTCAGTGACCCATCCTTTTTTCTTCAAAATTCAATCTGGGACAAAGGAATTTGTTGAAGGTGTTCCCACCTATGGGCTCCAAGGTCTTTTACATTTGAAATAGGCCTTAATGGTGTCCATTAATATATCTTCCAGTTAGACTCCAGGTATTGTTGATAGAGGCTCATTATCCTGATTACATGGTCATTATACCATCTATTCTATTTTATACTTATTCACTGTGAACAGAGAACCCTAGATTTGGATATGTGAAGAGAGAGCTAGAAAACTAGGGGTTTATTCTGAGATATATGGAGAGTTCAGCTGAAGTTCTGGATTTCAGATTTTTGTTCTGGATTTGAGATACTGCTTCCCCTGCATTTAAAAATCTCAGGACTCATAAAGAGAAGGAGATAAAAGCTAACATCATAAAATTAATGAGACCCTAAAAACTCAAAGGGACCCTGTCTCTAAATAAAAATATTAAAAAAGGGGTGGGAATGGGATTCAGTGGATGAATGCCTCTGGGTTGAATTTCTGGTACCAAAAAGAAAACAACACACACACACACACACACACTCAAACACACACAAAAAAAATTAAATAAACAAACCAACAAACAAACCCTCATGAGTAACAAGCCCTAAAATCAGAAGCCTCTCTCATGCATGAGTACAACAAATGGATTTGGGGTTCTCTCCTGAAAGTTATCCCAGTCTTCACCACACAATCTGGGACATGCTGAACTCCTGGCACAGGGATGCCCAAAAAGGGCTTCAGAAAGTAGCTAAAAATATCATACAATGATGGAATAATATGCCCAGGTTTTCAACTGCTGATCTAAGCTTCACTATACTAGTCAGAGGGAGGTGAAGGCTAGGCTGCCACAGAGTGACCATCTGGCCAAAAAACTCTGGAGAGGACCATGAGGAGTCTCTAGCCATGACTCCTAGTTTCCACCATTGCCACTCCTGTCATCATTAAGCCACCTTCCTACCCAGTCTCAAGATAGTAAGTCACACTTACCATTTCATGGGTTTCAGGGTTCTCAGCGTTCTCCCTGTGGTTTGTTTTCAAATTCTACATAGCACAGACACCTGGCTTCTGGATCCAGGACAGAAGCCTACAAAAAGATTGAAAAAAAATGGTGGGCTTCAGAGACCAAGGGAACAGAAGATTGTGGAAGACCTCCCCCTCATCACCAGCTGCATGAGGATTGCACAGTTCTCACCTAAGAGACTGATTGGTCAAGGCTTCAGGCACTGCCTCCAACCTGAGCCAAGTGGGCACAGAATCAAAGTCTGAATGACAGGCTGCTCCATTGTCATTGTTAAAAGACTACAGATCATGGCTGAGAATATAGTTTCATCAATAGAGTGCTTGTTTTGCTGATATGAGGCCATAGATTCAATCCACTGCACTACACACATACACTCTCGCCCCCGCCCCCCCCAAAAAAAGATTAATTAAAGGACTTTGGAGACTAGGGTTATGGGTCAGTGGTAGAGCACTTCCCTAGCATTCATGAGATACTTGGTTGAACACCCAGCACCACATTAAAAAGCCACCCAAGAGGGGATGTGGCTCAAGCTGTAGCACACTCGCCTGGCATGCAGGCGGCCCGGGTTCCATCCTCAGCACCACATACAAACAAAGATGTGTGTCCGCCAAAAACTAAAAATAAATATTTAAAAAATGCCAACAAACAAACTACTTATGGTACTGTGTCCATCTACAACAAAAAATATTCAAGAAAAAATAATATTGTGTATTGGACTTGTGCACCCACACTACAGAACTCATAAACACTTTTTATAAATAATATATACATATATGTCTTCAGACATTGTATAAAATTCTCCTATGATGTCTTTTCAAGTAACTTATATTACAGGTTTGCTTCATAACCCTGAAATCCTCCCCACCTCACTACTTCTTCTTCTTCTTCTTCTTCTTCTTCTTCTTCTTCTTCTTCTTATTATTATTATTATTATTATTATTATTATTACTTGAGCCCTGTTAATTGCATTAAATGCCTCTGTATGGGGTTATTTTAAGGCAGAGTTTTCTTCCAATAATAGGACCTCTCCAAGAGAGAAGAGTATTTAAACTTATATCTGTTTATAAGGTTAAAGCAATTTGTGAAAAAATATGTATACATTTTTATGTAAATGATATCACAATTACTTTAATATTTTTTTTTAATTATTCTATTCTTTGTCTCATAAAAAGCAGTTTGGGCTTTAAACTCATTAGCAATGTCTTCATATCACTTTCCCCAAAAAAAGTGACTCACAGGTATAATTCAAATTATTTAGACTCATATATTTTTGATTCTTTATTTTAACAAGTGAAGTCTAAAGATTTTCTTTTTATTTTCACCTTTAAATGAAGCTCACTTTTTATACCTTTCTTGTTGTGTAACTGACCTTTAATATTCTTCAAATTTTACCCACATTCTGATCACTTTGGACTGTTGATGTTTTGATGGAGGGGATCTTAATGTGGTCATGCACAATAGAGGAAATGGATATAGTAAGATATAAGCCTGGTGATTGCTGAGCATGTAGGTTTTGCTATACAAAATAAGTATTGGTAGATATGTGGGGGTGGGGAGAAAAGAGCAATGAAACAAAAGAAGAAAAACTTGAACAGTAGAGGGGTTCACATGCTACAAGTCTACAATGATAGCGTGAATATAGAGGGTAGTGTTCTTGGAAGTAGCAATAAAATTTGAGGGGAAAGAAAAAGGTAATTTTTGCAGTTTCCAAGTGACAGAGCCAGGTGAATGGGTTCTGTGTTCAACTCTTCCCACCTAGGATGGAATTTGTAGTTCATAAGGTATGTCTCAATAAGTAGTAAAACACCATTTCTATGTACTTTTACATTTTTTCATGGCTACAAGCTGACTTTGAAAATTCTAGTCACATTACATCATTGCACTTGTTAGCTATTCATTCATTAATTCATTCATTACATTATTTATTTGTTTTTTATTAATTCACTTTTTCTTTAGTTGTCATTGTTTTTACATTACTGGTGATTACATAATTGCATAAATATTCTGAATGTTGACTTTCAGTTAAATATTGTTTTATGTGTTTTTCATACATTTACTTTTCATTGAAATGTTTTTCCTTTGCCAACCCTGATTTATATTAGAACTCAATCTTCATTTATGAAGACTAGATAAAATCACTGTATTCCAAATAACTCAAGGATTTATCATCTTGCAGAACCCTAATCACCCACTAAAGGTCTGGGTCAACTAAAAGCTGTATCAAAAGTCCTCTTTTTTCTTATATACACTTTAATAAAGAATCCCTCTCTCACTTTTATATTTTGGAGAGTAGACTAACTTCCCAAGGAGTAGTTAATAACCTAGATGAGTTTTCCAAGTAGCTCACTATTACTTTTAAAATATTTACATCCTTGACACTAAGAGTGTCACTGATTACTTTTTTTTATTTTTGTATGATCTCTCTCTCTCCCTCCCCACCCTCTCTCATATGACAAATTGCAATCAGATATTTTTTTTTACTAAGAAACACTCTCAGACTTTAATAAATTATTCTGTAAAGAAAAGGGGTTCTGCTGATTTTCACAGAGCCTCACTAAGTTGATGAGGCTGGTTGACTTTGATCTAATGTTATAGAAGTTTGCAATATATATATATAGCGTGAATATAAAGGGTAGTGTTCATTTGACTCTTTCTCTTGGAGACTGTGGCAGAGTTACCTTCTTCTTTCACTTCTACCTTATTTCTGCCTCCAAAGAAACTACCCTTTACCCTCATACTACCATTGATCCACAGTTAGACTTTTTAAATCTGAACACTTGAGCAGGTAATTCTTTCCCTCTGTCCTTCACAGCACGTTTTTCTCTACCCATACCTATTCCACCAATACTTTTCCATGAATACTCACTACTATATACTCAGCATCCACAAATCTCACATCCAGACCCATCCCTGTTCTGCCTTTACCATGGATCACTTTGAGATCCATTCCACCCAGATATTAATAGTCCAGAGTAAGGTCAGGTTAGGGTGTTATATATGCAGGTTTTTAAAAGTCATTTACATAACAATAAGCCTATTAAAATTGGGATGAATTTTGTCTTAGGTTAAAAAACAAAATCTACAGAATGCACTGTTAAACTGAATTGTTTAAAATTCATTAATCTCAATAATTTGGAAAAAGAAATTCTATAAAAAGGAGAATAAAGAAAAGAACATAATACATAAAAGTGACAAATTTGAAGACACACCAAGTGTATATCTCAAAGAGTGTCATATATTGGTGCTTTCAAAAGACAAATTAATTTCAAATAAATGTAGTAAATGTGAGAAGTAGTAATCATTTATTAATTATATATAATGGTAGTATACATGTATATGTACAAAATGCATCTCATATAATTATGTGTATACATTGCAAAAAATTAACTGTACAGTAATTTTTTTTTAATTTTGTTGACAACACTATAAATACCTACATCTAGGTTTATGTATTACCAAATGTTCAGGATACATTTTGTACTTTATAAAGTATACAACTGACCAACAGACCTTTTTTTCAATTTTTAAGAGGAGTAGTATTTATTTTCTGTTAGAACATAATGCCATCAATTATCTTTAATTTTAAATATTTTTAATTACATATGACAACAGAGTGCATTACAATTCTTATTACACACATAGAGCACAATGTTTTTCTTTTCTCTGGTTTTATGCAAATTATATTTACATGAATTTACTTTTGTATACATGTACTTTATATAATAATATACATCATATTTCACCATCATTTCTAACCCATGATCCCTCCCCTCACCTCTCAACCCCCAAAAGTTTATTTTGACACACACTGATGTATGCTATGAAGTTATAGAAAAGAGTATATAACCTTATAATAATATGAACAGATAAAGTTTTGTAACTAATATAAAGCATAATAATAATAATAGTAATAATAATAATAAACTTGTCATTTAGACATTAATAAATTATATATCTGGCACTATTGACATCTTTTCCAAAAAAAATTGACATCTTTTCCAAAAAAAGGGGGGTTATTTGTGGGGGAAAATTGTATTCTATGCTTTCTTAATATCAAGAATAAATTATTTTCAGAAGTAATATATATTTCAATATAAAAATAAAATAGAACGAGGTTTCATGGCACACACCTCTAATCCCATTGGATTTTGAGGCTAAGGCAAGATCATCCTGAGTTTAAAGCCAGCCTCAATAACTTAGCAAGGCCCAAAGCAACTATGTGTGACTCAGTCTCTGTGTGCCATTGATTTAAAGTTCCAGTAAGCACTGGGCTTATGATTCTCCCAGGTCTTTGACCACTGAGTCCCCAAAACAGAGCCTTTCTCCAGTCCAAGTGAACTTTGTCCAAGGCCATATTTTCATGAAATAACAACAGCATTCCTTCTTCTGACTCTGGGCAGATAGTGCCAGCCTCACAAGTACCAAAGAACCCAAAAGAGCCTCCCAGTTGTTCTTCTGTGCTGTGCTCACCATCTTGAAATCCTCAACAATTTCATCCTTGAACTTTTGCTGTGAAAGGGAAGCCTAGTGGAACAAAGGCAGTCCACTAGCACAAAGTGCCTGCATCAGGCATGGCCATCCTTCCTCACCTTCCCAGTCACCTGCAGAGCCTGCACCACATCAGGAGCACATGAGGCTGGGGCTGGCAGAATGCCTTGTCAGTCAGAAGGATGCATAGTGAGTACCACAGGTGCATCATGAGGAGGCCGGAAGATAAGCTGCCTCAACAAGTTACTCAGCACCTAACCACAGTTTGCTTTAAATGCAAAAAAAAAGAGAGCAGCAGCAGCATTCTAAGAAATATGACTGACCAAAGAGCTGCCTAGTGGATTCCTGCCTCCTGTTACTCTGGAGTATTAGCCAACTGTTTGGGCTACAGTGAGGCCCACAGAGGAGACGGAGGAGAGGGCAGTGCCAAGGTGCTTCTCTTGCCAGCTCTCCTTGCTCATTGACACACAAAAGGAATAAACTATTGATATCATAAAAAGAGATAAATTTCAAAATAATTACCCTGAGTGAAAGAAGTCAAAAAATAAAAGTTCATGTGATAGAATTCCATTTACATAAAGCCCTAGAATAAGCAAACTAACCTACGGTGACAGTAGAGAGGGATGTCAGTGGCTACCTGGAAAAAGGGGCAGAGAACCATGAGGATAGAAGTACAGAGAAATTTGGGGCAGTGATGGATCTGCTCATTCTCCTTATTGTGATGATGGTTTCCTGGGTGTGCACATGTGTCAGAACTGACAAAATCATACACTTTAAACATGAAGTCTATTTGTTATCAATTAGACCTCAATAAAACTGTCTTTAAAAAGAGCTACCTGAATTTTATAATTCTTATTTTAAATTGTCCCTTTTCCATCAGCATACCAAAAATCTTTCACTGTAGCAAACATACTCATGTAACTGCTCCAAAAACACCGTTTCCCTTGACCTTTACTCTATATAAACATGACTTTAAAAGAAAATTGCTATTGGATAGAAAATTAAAGAAATTGGTCTCCCTGGTTTGCACAGTTGTCTGTTTACTGGCTTCAAATGAAGTCTGAATTTTTAGCTAAACTACCAGTACTGAAGGCTCAGTCACTGAATACTGAAAACATTACTTTTGCAAGCTGCCCTAAAGCAAATCTCTAATTCAAATAAATATTTACTGCACATGTGCTCTCTGTATGGCACTGTTGAAAGTGCTGGATTTCATGCAGAATAGACAGTACCAAATTACAAAGTTATTCCATGTCTTTTTGTGGAATAATTTGTAAGGTATAGCAACACTTAAATCACATGATGAAAGAATAGCAATGGAAACATGCCACAGCCTAGAACAGTGACTCTTCTAATTAAAGGTTAAAATACTAAATTTCAATAATAACATGACTGAAAAACTGTATCCTAGCAGCTTAGAATTCCAAAATGACAAGTATCTCTCATATATTAAGTGAACTCAGAGAAAAAGTTTAAAAATTATTCCACACACAGCAAGTATAGAGTCTACTAGCTCTAAGAAGTCCTTCTGGCTTTGAAATATAAAAGGATGTGAAGACAGACCCCAAATGATTTTTTTAAATACCAATAACAAACAGGAAAATTTAAGTAAATATTCTAACAGGTGGTATTTAATATAACACTGTAACAGCACATTCTTCATTACTGAGCTCAGCTAACTGGACCAAGAATTGAAATTACTATATCTTATAGAAGATACAACCTTAATTATTCATCATAAATATAACCATCCATAGCTCTGCCACAATATTCAAGACATTTTACAGCTTAGCAAGGATATCCATTTGAAAACCATCCACTATCCTTTTTCCCTTGCAATGAAACTACCCTTTAAGGTTTTTTTTCTAAAAGAACACAACACCTGTTCCATTTGTGCATGATGAATTGAAGCATTTTCTACTCTCATGTACAACTAATTAGAACTAGTGAATACTTTTGTTTAAAAAAAGAACCCAACAAACTCATGCCACGTCCATCAAAATCTATTAAAATCACTGCTCAGCGATAACTGTGGATGGCATGTGCTTCAGATTCCCGTAGAAGGTTACTCTTCTTCTAATTTTTTTCAGATTCCTCAGAACTGAAATGTTTTCTGTTCTCAAAAGTACAATTTTGCTAAACCATAAGCTTTTAGTGAATTTTGACTGACATGATTACTCTGCACGTGTTCCAAACACATCATACCCAAATTTATATCTACATTAAACACTACTAATCCTGAGTGTTCAGTAACCATGGAACCTAGATTATGAGCTCTGCAAGCACAATATCCAAGTATTCTCATCTTCACTGAGAAGCAGTATCCACTAAAAGACGAAATCAACCATAGTATTCAGATATTGCATCTTCTATTTATTGATTTTTAGAGTTTTACAAATAAAAACAGCTTGCTTTAGGTAAATTGGTGAAAAAAGCACAGAAATTTAACTGCTTACAGTTAAAATTATGTAAATTTACATCTCACCTCTAATACTGATTTTAATTAAAATTGTGAAATAACCCCTGCTACAGCTTGAGTTCCATTGAAGATAAGAGTCAATTTGTGGTTCCTTGTGATACCTCTGCTGTCAATTACTGCCCTCCTGTTGCATTTTACTTTGAAGAAAAACACTGTTGTGTGGAGTAAGAACTAATTTTAATTTGAAATGTTTTTGGCACTGTCCAAGGTCACTGAGCTACTTCCCATTACTAACAGCACAGAGTATATCTTGAATCTTTTATCAGGAGGGCCCTAAATGGGACCACACCTGCCAGAGAATATGGATTCATCCCACCATGAGTACCTTCCATTTAATCTCAGCAAATTTATTTTTTTCTAGTTCACCTTAATCTGATCATCTGCCTTGGCATGGAGGAGAAAAAACATAGTGGCAGAGCTGTTGTGGGCAATAATTTATCTTCAAAGATTTGGCATTCAACTAGCCTTCATTGTCATATCTTGCAAAACCAGGCAAGATCAAGATCTCTTTAGTAAAATGGTATCTATGGAATGGCCTTACCAGCAATGCTATTATCAATCCTGACCATGTTTAAAGTGACTTTGAATATTCAAAACAATTCTGATCTTAAATGTAGCAGTGTTTATCACATAAGCAAATGATTCATGTCATCTTATATCACATAAGATATATAAATGATTAATTTATCCTTCTTTTCTCCACAAATGACTTTGTATTTCATTAATGAAAACAGAACAGTGAGTTTTCTGGGGAAGTGAATATCAAACCCAAGACCTCACACATGTGAGGCAAGCCACATCCCCAGCCCAGAAAGCTGGTGTTTGAATGATGCTGTTGGAGTAACAGTCTAATGCCAGCGCAGCCTTCCACTGTCCTCTGACCAAAATTGCTATTTAACTGCTACACACACTGATGGTTCATGGATTATATTCAGAAAAGAAGTTTACAGAAACCATATAACTTCCACCCTTATAGAATTGCTGTACACTATATTGTACTTTTTGAGATGAATAAAGAAATTTCAATTCAGACTTCACTAACATAGGAGCAAGAACCAGTTAAACAGCGTCTACTGTTCTTTGTCCATTAAGAAAGACTGTTCAGCCAGATTGGTGGCACACTCCTATAATCCCAGTGGCTTGTAAACATGAAACAGGAGGTTTGCAAGTTCAAACCCAGCCTTAGCAATTAGTGAGGCTCTAAGCAACTTAACAGAACCCTGTCTCAAGAAAAAAAAAATAGTTGGGGATGTGGCTCAGTGATTGAGCACCCTGAGCTCAATTCCTGGTTAAAAAAAAAAAGAGTCAGAAAACATAAAAACAGAACAAGCTGCACTGTATAAAATGAATTTTAATTACTTTATCTAAGAGCTAATAAAGGTACCTCTGAAAATCCATGCTAGTCTCTGGAAAGTCATAGCAAAGAAAATAAGCATTCCCTAGAGAGGCTTCTATTAGTGAATGACGTCAAGTGAATTGTCACCGAAACATTACATCTTGACAGTCACATCCCAAACTAAGCTGGTCTGAATGTGAACTCTGTTTACTTAATGCATTCTTGTTCTTGCACAGAAATGCTGTCATCATGGTCTGCTCAGGCCACAAACTTCTGAGGCATTCCCAACCTTCCCCTTCAGATCATAACATCTGCCCAAGCCAACTTGAATAACCAAACAGAACAGATGGCTCTATTCTGCAATCCTTCCCCACTTCTAGGAATGCTAGTGATGATGGCACGGAGCTCCCAGCAAAGCTTCTGCCTGAGCAGAGGGCACAAATCCCAAGGCTAAGAGTACGCTTGTGGGCTGGGGTTGTGGCTCAGTGGTAAGCAATGGCCTAGCATGTGTGAGGCACCAGGTTTGATTCTCAGCACCACATAAATATAAACAAAATAAAGTTCATTAACAACTAAAAAAATAATATAAATTAAAAAAAAAAGAGTGCTCTTGGGATTTTAAAAAGCACAGCTGGAAATAGATCCTCTTTCCTCCCTCTTGTGGGAGAGCCTGAGTATGGCCCCTGCTCTGTTGCTTAGCCCCCAAGGGCCTAAAATCATGCTGGCTTCTGTAGCATTTCATTCCTTTGAAACTTTCTTCAGAAATCTTCTTTCTTCAGTAATCATCCTTTTTACTTATGATGGTTGATTGCAGCCAAACATCCTGACATGCACCTTTTAAACATTTCCAGTCTTTGTGTCCACCTCTATCAGCAGTGCCATAGATCAGGTCCTCATTGGCTCTCATCTGGACTAGTCCCAGAGTCCCACAAGTCTCCTGTCTCTAGTCCTCACAAACAGCTTCTGTGGTACAGATAACAGGAGGGACCATGTTCCCAAAACACACCCAAACTCATCAATAGCTCTCCATTATTAAAGAAAGATCTAAATTCCTTAACAGGACTCACCCAAATCTCTATATACAATCTTCCCTCCAGTCAAACAGCTGTTCCTCCTTACTATTCAACAGGTTAAGTGGAAAGTGCATGCAAAGTTAGACCCACAGGCCTAGAAATTTGAGTATGCTATCTATTCCTGTTGGTGAATTGGGATTCAGAGTTTTCTCTCCCTTGATTATCCTACCTTTTAATCTTTTTTCTATTCCCCTTTTTAGCATACTTCATATGAATATGTAAAAGTAAGTGAAAATAATATGCTGGTATTTAAGGTTAGACAAATCTCATAGTATGTATTTCACAATATGAAACAATAAGAATAGATTTATGTAGTCCTATTCTTATATAAGAAATTAGGATTCTGTACTTCAAGTAAAATCATAACCATTGTGGTAAATGTTTCGATTCTTGGGTTTGAAAAGAGAGTCCACAAGAATAGTGAAAATAACTTGGATCACTTCTTAAATCTATTTTTTAATCTCCTATGGGTTTCCTTCAGAAACTCTTGCCTGTTGCTATTTTAGAGAAGTTGCCCAGTTTTTATAGTTCACAGTCATGCTGTATTATCTTTATGACAAGCCCAAGAGAAACTTTTTTCACATACATTTGTTCACTTAGTTTATTTTATGAACTATGTTATGCATATTTGGATACTCAATCATTGTTTTGATGGGGGTTTATTTTAGTACTGATCAAAAAAGAAGACAACATACAAATTTTGATCTGTACTACCTGGAACTTTAAAGTCAAGAATCATCTAAAGAACAAGTATATATAAATTTCTTCCTCAAAACCTTCTAGTACTTTAGAGATATCTCTAGCTTTACTTGACAATGTAATTTGCTTTTCTTAGATTAATTAGTATGTTTTCCAGGATCATAATCTGTTTGTGTCTTTTAACATCCTAATTCAGAAATCTTGATGAAATTTCCAACACAAGGTTTTAAAGTGACAAATATGTTTTTTATTATTTCTGAACCTGAATGTAATAAGAAGTGTATAATCTGTACATTTCTGGTTCTGTAACATTTATTTATTCACAATTTTATGATATTTAGAAACTGGCATTTATAAGTGCTACTTGATATCCAAGAACAGGCAGGACTCATTTATGAGACTTTTAAAGCCATTCTTCTTCAAAACAAAAAGTTACATTGTTCTAAGGTCATGTGAACCAAAGTCCCAGAGTTCAATTTCAGTTCAGAAGTACAAACCCAGAAGATATGAGTGGGTTTCCAATTTGGTGAATACTTAAGATTTACATTCTGAACTGCAGAACAGGGATGAGGTGAACCCTTCTGAGACTTTGAACAAACACATTTCATACACTGAGTGGCTTTGGGTTGGTAGAAAGGGCTGACAGCTTCAACTTACCCCTCCATACCACACTCCCTTTTTGACTTGAGAAAGAGGTCTTTTGACTTGAGCAGGGTCTACACCTGATCAGGAAAACAGCTCAACACAAGCATTAGAATCTGTCTGCTTTGGCCAGTTCTTTTGGTCTGTTCTGATCACATGGAGGCAGTCTTCAGCAAGTGGTCAACAGGACACTTATCTCTCCCTTCTCATTTAAAGTGTGGCTGTGCAAATCCTGTCTTTAGTAGCTTCCAATACCTTTCCTTTGGACCATCTTTGTACTCGCTGCCAAAGAATGACTTTGATTATTTTTCTTTTATGATTACATCAGCAATATATAGATGTTCATTGTAGATAGATAACTTAGAAAATAATCCCTGAAGAGCATGCAGATGTTCCTTAGCTTATGACAGAAAAATGTCCTAATAGCCCAACAAACTTGGAAAATATCATTAATTAACTATACACATTTAATGCACCTAACCTACTAAACCTCATAGCTTAGCTTAGCCCACCTTATGCATGCTGAGAACACATAAATTAGCATACGTTAGTGTAAAACCGTCTAACAGCAAGCCCATTTTTAAAATGAAGTGCTGACTATCTCATGTAATTCATTGAATACTATACCAAAAATAGAAAACAGAATGGTTGTGTCAATGCACTTTTCTACCATGGATGATAAAGTAAAAAATCACAAGTCAAACCATCTAAGTTGGGTGCCCTTTGAATGTACTTTCAGTTGCTGTTTCTAAACCCTCATTTTGTGTACTTAAAGACATACAAAACAATTTTGTTTTCAGAGTTTTCACCATAAGAATTTCTCTATTATCTTAAAAATCTTTTCAAGATAATACTGAATAAAAAATATTCTCTCAATGTAATAAATGATATGTTTTATGTCCAGTGTCCTTTTTTACTCATTTTTAATAAACTTTATAAATTAATCACTTATACTATTTAAAAGAATCATCCATATTAATGCTTATTTTAAGTCATTTAAGATATTTTGACATTTTTTAAAGATTTTTACCGATTTAAAAAAATATTGATTTTGACCATTTTTATTTTTGCAGTTTCTCATAATATCTTTTCTACTTTTAGTCCTTCTCACTTTTACCTTGGTAGTTTTTCCCCAAATAAGTAAATGTTTGCTGAACTTTTTCTAAATTGTCTTTTCTAATCTTTGATGAAGATGTTACTGATTTGAAGTATTTATGGATAATAATATCATTATACCAGTTGTTCCCAAAATTTAGTATCCATAAGAATCAGCTAGGATATTTTTTATAAGATTGTAATTTGAAAGGATAGTGCAATACCTAGGAATTTGTATTTTTAACAAGCACTGGTCAAACGGAGATGGGGAAAATGGTGGAAGGAAGCAATTACAAAATTATCTTGATTATAATGATTTTTTAATATTTATATTATGATGATTTTTAGTACATAAATATATTAAAAACACAACATAAAATTGTTTAGAAAATTCAGAAGACAGTGCTTTATGTGATATCACCTTTCTACTTCTCCCTCACTGGGATGACTTGATTTCTTGGTTAACGATTATATCTCAGAACAAAATCCAAAAGAATTTTCAGAACTTTGCAGAAGCAGAAATGATAAAATTGGTTTATCTTGTTTTGTTTTTGTTTTGATTGGGGGTGAGTTCATGGAAAATCAGTCCGCCTAAAAGAAGCTATTTCTACTTTGATTTGGTTTCTCTAGGAATAAGACTCTGAGATAGAGTTACCTGTGTAGGATTTTCTTATGGTATGCCATTGGGATTAACCTCTATTCAAGAGGGGAAGTAGTGTTGGACAGAGAAGATATGATGCAGACCTATAAACTTCACCTAACTCCATGGGATTCTCTGGCACTGAAGAATCAGTAATATGTAGAGTTAAATCACAATAGATGATCAAGTATCTATAAAGCAGTCACATTATTATAAGACATACAAGTAGTTATATCAAACAATCTAAGTAGCAATGATTTCAGATAAGACTTGAACCACTGTTCAAAAGGTATTTCTCACTGTCTCTCTGTCCCACTTCTCACATGTTCAGCTCCAAGCTCAGGGTCCACTCAGTGGCTCCTCAATTCTAGACTTATGTGATAGAAAATGAAGGCTATGATCACATACTTCACATTCTCATACTGACAGATTCAGTAGAAAAGGATCAAGTGTCTAGGAGCTCTGGTGGAAAACAAAATAGTTCTGGAATATATATGTATACATACAGACATATACACACATATATGTGTATGTACATATACACAGACATTTTCTTAATTCAACAAAAGTCTGTTTACAGCTCTTTTATTAGTCTTGTGCCTATGGTTGCTCGGATTCCTCTGGTGAGGAGATTGGATTGGACTTACTGACACAGTACTAGGATTTAAATGGAATCACCTCTTCCAAAAGAGAGGAGAGGTGACTTTCATAGGGAATTTCTGTGCATTTGTATCAAGAAGTAGATTTAATACATGCTGAGCCACAAACAAAACTAATTCTCTAGTAGGATTGTAGTGAGTTAAAGCAAAGACACAAACAATAGGGCATTTTAGGGACTAAGGCAGTAAAAAGGGCACATTGGGGACCATAGGGGCCCTTTAATGGCCATCCAAATACCATCACAGATAGGTCCCTGACCCTACCTACTCATGCACAGGCCATTTTTATTTTCCTGATGAGTAAATATATCCTCATCTTTTCAAATTAAAAACCAAAGGAAATGTCAAAAATGAAAAAAAAAAAATTTTAAAATTAAACTCCATTAAAGAAATGCTAGTTCAAAAAATACATAATTGGACTCTCTAAAACCTGGCAGCTCCCAAACGCCATCAAGTTTTTTCTCTTCGCAAGTCTGTTCTCAGCCATTCCAAGAAAGAAACAGAGAAGAACAGAGCTATATCATTTTGATGACAACCCAATTCTAATCCACAGGATCATATGCCTTTGCACCCTGTTCAAAGGAAACTTGGCCTAGAAAAGAATTAGTTTCATAACAAACCAGCCATTCTGAGAATAGAGGTGAGAAGAGTTGGGGCAGAAGAATCCCAGACAGTGTAGAAGAGTTGGCGAGTTTTAATTGCCAGTTCATATGCAACTTCATGATCATGCACAGTGACCAGAGGGACTTGGCTTCTAGTTTCTCAAACTCTCATTTCAGGAGCAGAAAATAACAAAATCTGAAAGGTGTTTAGTTCTTCTAGAGATAGCCAAAAAATGTTTGAGTCACTGAGAGAGAGGCAAATAAAATCATTTCAAGAAAAATAGATTACTAGGGAAAGTTTAGCATCTGCAGCATGATCTTGGTTATTCTCATCTAACATTTATTAAGTGCATAGTTTACAAGACATGCCAAAGTCCCTCTCAAGTGCATGGTTATGTGGGCTAAGGAAATTTAGAGAGATATAAGCCCAAGGAAATTTGTGAAACTGGGCCATCACTAAGAAGCAAAACAATGCAAAATACATTTTTATATAAATAAAAATTCTGAGGCATGATCAAAATAATATATGTAAGACAGATGATTATGAGAAGATTTAAAGATTATGATTTTGGAAATAACAGAATTTAATGCCAAGAAAACTTGAAGAGGAACAACATTTTAAATGGCTAGGGAAAACATTCTCTCTAGAGAGTGGATTCTCTTTCTCATGAATGTGTTTGAATGGCACCGTTTCTTAAGCTTCTTCCTTTTTTTCTTCTTCCCTCTCCACATTCTCTCAGTACTTACCATTTCAAGCAAGCTTTATACTCAAGAAGTTACTGCTGCTAATGAAGCAAATGGTAGTCATGAAACTCAAGCTGGAAGAAAAAGCCTGTCTTAAGTAAGTTCTAATAAACCTTCTTACATATTAAACCAGGTAGGTAAAATGTACATAATGCTTACTAATTTTTGGTGCTTTGATGAAATAAGCAAAGAGACATGAAAAAAATTAGTACCCTTTAACAAATCCCTTTCCCTCATCACCCTATCACCCAACAGGCTACTAAATACACTAGAGAATGATTCTGGGAAACAGAAGACATGCTCCTTTGGTTCTCTTGATTTTCTCTCATTTCTGTGAATTTAATTTTCTGTGCAAGCATGTGTCTGAGCTGGGGCAGACAGATTGGTGCAGGGTTTCTTAAAAACAATTTTTTGCTCCATCAGACACAATATATTCTGCTGAAAGAGAAGAAAGCACTATACCCCAGGGGGGAAAAAGTTTCCACAATAGTTTGTTCCCTCAAAACTTTACAATGAAAGGCAATGTCCCTCTTGGGTGATTTAATTTAATTGTTATGTTTTTTAACTTTGTTCTAGGGGAAATTAAGCATCCATCAGTTGCACTTCATAGACAAATACCACTTTTTGGTAGATAGAACACAAAACTAGGAATCGAAAAACCCAAAAAAGAATCCTGGCACAGCACTGGGTGATTTCATCTCCACATGCCTAAATTTCCTGTTTGCAAAATGAGATAGAGCTTCCCAATCATCACTTCTTTCTTCCAGAGGCTGTGAAGACTAATAGTCTTCACTCTGATTTTTTTTTTTCCTTCCAAGAAGCAGCATAGATTTTAATGGTACAAAAGATGCATCTCCATTCATTTGGACAGGGCAACACAGACTGATTCGGTGCTAGGTCTGATGGTTACAAATGTAGGGCATGTTATGAGCTCAGAACTCAAAGAGGCATCTGGCACACAAATAGAATACTGCACACAGAAGACGTCAAGAGACATGTGAATATATTTCAAACTGAGTTAGATCTCAAGAGTAAAAAGCCCTGGAGGACGAATGCATGAACTCCAGATCCAGATTCTGAAACTAGACTTTTAGCTGAATGACTGCAGACATGCACATTCTCTGTGCCCCAGTTTCTTAATCCATAAGGAGATTTAAACAATAGTACCACTTCCTAGGAATAGCATACACATATATAAAGTGTTTAGAACAGTCATACAGTAAGTAGTATTGTTGCTATTATCAAGAAAAGGTACAGAGAGCAGTGTGAACTGCAGAGGACAGGAACATCACAACTGGTTTGTTGGGATTGCAAAGGTTCCATTCTTAAGTCCTAAAGGACCTAAGCAGACAAGGCCAATTTGTAGAAGGCTTTACTATGAGTTTGGATTTTATTTCATAAGGAATGAATAGTCACTGAATAATCTTAGATTAATAAATGTCACAGATTCATGAGTTGATCCATAATTAAAGGAAGTTGTTGACAAGAGTATGATGGCTTCTTAGGAAAATGGCCACAATTACTTCTCTCCCAGTTTCCACATCTCTTTATAATGTCTTTGGAGGTTTTTTCCCATCAAGAGGTAAGAATATATGTCCCTACCTACTTAAAATGGGCTGACTTTGGGCTTGTGTAACTAAATGCAGCAGAGTTATAATGTGCCTGTCCCAAGCCTTTACTTTAAGAGGTCTTACATGTTTCTGTTTTCTCTCCTGGAATCTGCCCCATTATATGATCAAGCTCAAGGTAACCTAACAGATGAGGAGAGGACACATGGAATAGAGCCAACCTCTCCAACTGAGGCCAGCCACTCCCCAGCTAACCTGATAATTGGCATAGAGCCCAGCCAAGACCAACTGCCTAGTTTAACCTAGCCTAAATTTCCAACTTGCAGAATCATGAACTAAATAAAGATTGTTCTTTTAAACCACTTAAATTATTTTGGAGAAGGTTGTTATGCAGCAATGATTAGCTTATAAACATACTATAGAATTTGAGTAATAGTTCTAAAGTATTTAATATATGCATGCACATGCCAGTGCAGACATAATTATTGCTTTTATTTATGGGAAAGCTTTAATTTTATAGTGAGTTTACTTAAAGTAGTCTCATGCAGGTATTATTATTCCATTCTATGGAATTTTTATTCCATTCTGTGGAGAGCTTGGTGACATTTATAATCACACAATTTGGGAAGTGGGCTTGGAATTTGGGACTGCAGATACCTTGGAGATTGGCAGATTTGTTTTAATGATACCGTTGTTTTCCCAGGAAAATAAGCAAAGTTGCCATTTCTTTGTTTCATTTATTTATTCAACAAATCTTTGAGAGTTTTCTGTGCACTAGGCTTGTGCTGAATCAAAGAAACTGAGTGATAAATCTGCCAGACATAATCCTGGCCATTGTTGGTGTTGGTATGAGACAAACTGGGTTAAACAGACAATTATCTAAGAATGTGCTGAATGTTATCATATAAGAAGGACAGGGCATTCTCAGAACTTGGGTAAGCATAGAAACCTTTCCAGAAGAAGCAACATCTAAATTTAAATCAAAGAATGGGAATTAACAAGGCAAAGAGACAGAGAAAGGTAATCCAAGTATGAAAGACTAGCAAGGCAAAGTCATGAAGATGTTCTCATGACACATTACTCAAGTTTATAAGCTGCTCATATATGGCATGAATGGAAGAGGTAAGCTGTAGGCATTAGAGGTATTAACAGAAATTTGACCTTAGAGGACTGCCTTAATCCATTTTCTGCTGCAATAACAAATACACAGACAGGGTAAATTACACACACACACACACACACACACACACACACACACACACACACACACATCACAGGTTTATTTTTGTTCTAATCCAAGATCAAGGAGCAGCATCTGATGATGGCCTCTTTCATGGCAGATGCTCATGGTGGTGAGAAGCATCTGTTGCAAGAACATCATGTGGCAAGAGACAGGGAGTACTAGGGACCTACCCAAACTGACTTTTTTTTAGCAGACCCAATGTCAAGATAAACCATTGACTCATTTACTCCATTAATCCATTTATCACTTGAATAGATTAACCCATTTGTTAATCTATTCAAAAGCTTAGAAGGAGAGTTTTCGTAGAGATGACAAAGGCAGAGCCCTAATCACCTCTTTAAGATTTCAACTGGTCCCACAATTTAATAACTCATAATGGGGATTCAATTTTAGTTCTGAATTTTCAAGGGGCCAAGCAATATTCAAACCATAGCAGGGATTTATGAATTTGGTCAGTATCTTGAAGGCAGGTGAAAGCCTGAAAACATGTTAAGCAGGTTCATGAAATTGTCAAATTTGCATTTCAGAAACATGATCCTGGCTTGAATATGAAAACAGAATTGAGGAAAGTTGGGGAATGAGTAGAGGCTGAGAGAAAATTTGGGAAACAGTGATGGTAATTCAGGTATTTCAGAATGAAGACCTGAAACAGGTTAGGTAGCAATTAAGATGACAGAAAAATGAATACAATTAAAATATGTTTAGTAGACAAACTCAAGAGGTTTGGGTACTTAATTAGATTTTGGCAGAGGGAGGGAAGCTCTAGACTGCTGTCATGGGCAAGTAAATAGATGGTGGTGAGATATTCACTGAGGTGGGAGACACAGAAATGGAACACTTTGAAAAAAGGAAATATTAAGTCTGGTTTAAGATCTATTAAGTGTGATGTTCTTCTGAGATGTCCCAAAGAAGATGTCCAGTAGATAGCTGAGGAAAACATGTATGTGAAGAAGAGTGGATTTAATTTCCACAGTTTCTTGAAGGATTGTGGACACTTTGACACTAAGTTGTGTCAAAGCAGTGTGAATGGACTTAACAGAGCCTCAGTGTTCTCACATGGTGTTTGGTCCTCAGGGGTTAGCAATGTGATAAGCAGCTTCTGGAGAGCTTAACTGTTGGGAGCCATCAGCCAAGTAGGTATGACAATCTCCTTGCCAGCTTACTCCCATGCTGTCTGTGGAAGGACTTCTGAAAGGTGACCTTGCTCAAGGACTAGGGCAGGTTAGCATAATAGGAGAGTAGGATGTTCCCCCTTTAGAATAGGGCAGTTTAGCATAATAGGAGAATAGGGTGTTCCCCCTTTAGAATAGGGCGGTTTAGCATAATAGGAGATTAGGGTGTTCCCCCTTTAGAATAGGGCAGTTTAGCATAATAGGAGATTAGGGTGTTCCCCCTTTAGAATAGGGTGTATCCTGCTGCTGAGTTCCTCTTGAGTTCTTAGGGTCAGACAGTATATTTTGGGAGACAGAAGCCCATGTGGATTGGATTTGGGCAGAGAGTGGATTTGGGAGAGAGTGGATTTGGGCAGAGAACGTGGATTCCCCCAGAACGTGTTTGTAGACGGCCGGTGTGAGTTCGGGAATAAAGAATTGCTGTTTGAATCTACAAGCTGTGTGGAGACTCGTGATTTGTGCCCAGCCAGAGACTGCGGCACTTAACCTTCACGATGATCAGGGCTGGGTTGCTACAGGAAGCAACAACAAACTCTCCTTCTAAGCTTTCGAATTTGGCAAAGGCATTGAAGTGGATGGTACTCAGGTGGCACAGGTTTCATGTTCTGGTACCTGGAGATAGCAACAGTCCACTTAGATTACCCTTGCCACGTTCTACCACATAAATTGGGATAATTTACAGTAGCTCATTTCATAATATCTTGTAAGATAGAAAATACAGCACACAATGATTAGCCAAAGGGAATTAGAAAGAAGGATTAAGATAAGTTCATGATTTCTGGTTGGGAAACTTGGATACTGATGATGTTTCTAGTCAAAACTAAAAAGTCGAGAATTGAAGGGAGCTCAGCTGAGAATAGGACTTCAGTTTTGGACTGAAATTGCTGAGCAATAAGTGAGCAGGCAAAATCTCTAAGACAGCTCTTGTTTCTCTGTAGCTGCAAATCAAGACCCATCCCTCGGAGAGACAGGAAGGGAGTCAGTTTTTCAGAAATATCAACCACACCCACAGCCTCTTTGTGTAGGGGGCAATTAAAAATAGACCATAGTTCAGAGTATGTTCAGTCTAATACAATTAAGATATTACTTAAGCACTAACTCTAGCTCTAAATATCACTCCTAAGTGTGAGTTAAAAAATACTTTTAAACATATTTCCCGGTTATCCATAAGAAAAAGAGCAGTATTTCTACTCACTTACGTAGAGGAAACATATGTGTCTTCACTGATAAATGTGTTTAGATGAAAGGAGCCCCAAAAGGTTGTTATTTATTAGAAAATACCATAACTAGAGGGTCTCAGGCTATATTTTTTCTGACTGCCTTTCTGACATTTTCTGTGAAGGTTGTAGAGATGACGAAGTAAAAAGAAGCTCAGAATATTTGGGATTATTTATGCAACTTCTTGTGGACATACAATTTAAGCTTGATCAGTCTGATCACTATGGAATGAGCCCTGGCCAAGTGGTAGGGATTAATCTGCCATGAGACAGTCTTCAATAAATTATTTGGTTGTTTTTTCCCCTTTTTCTGGTTTAAGACATTTTCCTCCAATAAATAATTGAGTTGTACACTGGAAAACGAAAATGACTGACCTCCTCAGAAAGTAAAAGAAAGTCTGAAAATGGAAACCAGAGTTTTCTCTTCTAGTGCCCACTGAGTGAAAAAAAATGTACTTATTTATTTGAAATACCAGCAAATGGGCTCCCATGTAATGAAATATTTATTGAAATTGCTTCTTTGGCCCTCTATAGTTGCTGATAGGGTTTAATGAGAGTCAGGTAAGGTAGCCAGAGTGAAGGTACCTCTATTTATTTATTTATGATTCAAGCAGCTTCGACCATAAGGCTTACTTTGGGAAATCATACAGGCAGGGCCATACATGACTGACAATAATAGTTATTTTCCATTTTCGTTGAATCGTTTGCCACAGCCAAGAAAAATCAATCTTAAGAGATTTCTATATTTACTTGGTTCTGTTTTTTTAAAGCTTTTACTCTCTTAAGATATTGTTATGTTAGTTTTAATTAAAGTTCACCATGTTCAATCTTGCTCAATATTTTTTTTCAGAATTTCAACATCAATATCTCCATTTCCTTTTTTGTTGTTGTTCTCTAGATTTTGTTTATATGTTTGTTTGTTTTCCTAGCCTTTCTATATTTTGAGAATTAGTTTTAGTTCACCAACCCAAGCTAAGGGCTTTTTCTATTCCTTCTTACTTCGATCAAGATATATCTATACAAATTAAGAACATATCTGTCCAAACTATAACTATTACCCTGTGAAAGCAATTATTTTAAAACAAATTCTTAAAATAAAACATCTGTATGAGCTATGCTAAGAAAGAATGAGAAGTGTCAAACATTCTAGAATCTCATATATACCAAATAAAGACATTGTAGGGACAAAAAGAGCATCGCTGCTCTTCAGAGCACACTGGGTTATACCAGGGCTGTGTGAATTTTCATGAGGTCCATCATGATTATTGAGAGAACTTGAGAAAGTCACTAACCAGAGGTTGCAAGAAATAATCTCTAGCATTACTTAAAAAGCATTCCAGCATGTTTACTTTTGCTATTTCTGGCTTTTAGAAAGCTAATAAATTACGAGTAACATAGAACTTTACAGCTTAAAACAGCCTTAGAGACTATCTAATCAAGGCTTCTCAATTTATGAAAAAGGAAACTGGAATCCAAAAGCATTAAGTAATATTGAGCAAAGGCATATAGCAGGCAGCAGAGGAGGAACTAGAATCCAGTTCTCTTAACTCCTACTTTAGTGTTTTATGATAATGTTCAATAATTACACCACAATAGGTGTCTCTGTGACTCTGTGTCTGTCTCTCACACATACACATATGTATGTGTGCGCACACACACACAAACACACACACACACACACTAACACATATACAGAGAGGAGACATACAGAGGAAGAGAGAGCCTAGAGAAACCAACCATTTATTAATCTAATAAATAGTTTCAAAGATGACACATGATGTGAGCAGACTGCTTACTCATGGGCTCAATATGTGTTTCCCACAGTTTCGCGATGCCATGATGTGGTGTCCAGATTCACTCTCCAGGACTGGTCCCTTATCCCCAGCTGCTGGCAGTGTTGGCAGTCACTTCTCAGTGTAATCTCTCTTTGGGACTTCCATTGACTAAAAAGAACCCAAGGTTAAAATTCAGTAACTGGTCATTTAGTAACTGGTCATAACTAGAGTATGAAAACCTAGCTCCCTCTCCCAATTTGAGGTCCATTCCAGATATCAAGTTCCTCATTGGTTCCATTTGGTCTTTTATTGTCACTGTGTTATATTTTAACTACTCCTTCTACCCAGTCCTATTGTCTTCCCTCCCCTACATGTATTGATCCTAAGAACTCTATCCCTACAGATACTGCCTCCGGAAAACCTCCATCTCAGATTCTGCCTTCCACAGAGCCTGACCAGAAAGACATACAATATCAAGGTTAAGAGGCTAGGATCTAGAATCAGACCGTCTGGATTTAAATCCCAGCCATGCCACTCAAGGTATATTCCCTTGTGCAGGTTACTCTCCCCAAATTTCCTTTTGATCAGTTTTTGAAAATAAAAATAATAAAAAATACAACATAGGTAGGTACTTATGATATAAAAAAAATCTATGTAGAAATTATAGCGTAGTGCTTGGCACAGACTAACTGGCAATGTATCAGCCAGTATGCTAAAGGAAACAGATGGCACATTCAAAATACAGGAGTATTTACAGGGATGTGGGTAAAGCTAAAGCAGCCCATGTGGAAGGGTGAGGTGCACAGGGACCAGCTGCAGTGAGAAGCCAGTATCAGGTCTAAGTTTGACACTTATGGATGTTAGGTTTGAATGTTACGGATTCTAGAGAGAACTGGAACTGTGAGTGAGGGGCCTCTGACAGATGCAAAGAGGAGCTCTTGCCTGCCAGACCATAGCCAGAGAGGAAGAGAATAGTGATAAATACAATGGATTCTCTCCTCTCCCCCCTCTATATTCCTGCTGATCCACCAAATACAATCAAAACCAAGGCAACAGGTATGAGGAGAATCGACATGCAGAGGCCAGCACTTCACCCCACGGCACTCATATACCCAAAGAACAGAACAGGGCAAAGCAGGAAAGAGAATAGATCTGTATTAGCTATTACTATTAGCTATTAGCTATTACTCCAATTTCTGTAATTCCTGGCATAGCCTGTGTTTGGAGTCTTGCTATTTTTAAAAATGCAAGTAAGTCCAAAATTTGATTAAAACATAGAATTGGACTGTTTTTTTTTTTTAAAGTATCAATGAACTTGCTAGCCTAATATCTGGCATATAGTAGGAATTTAATATATACCCATGGATTGATTGACTAATTGATTTTACATAAATAAAGTAAAGCATTCTTTATAAAATAACATAGAACTTAAAGAGTAACATAAAAATTCAAGTAAGCCCTTTGGGAGATATAATTTGATTTCAACATACACAACACACTTTCAATTCATCATAAATAATTTTACAATTATCAGGAATTGTATTTACTGAATTCCTTAAAAGAAATCTATTGAAGAAATGCAAATTTGAAGTGTTATCATTTCTCATGGAGAGAATAATAAGTTGTAAGATTAAAATTCTATTTACATAATGATAGAAAAATAATTCCCCCAACCAATTGTATTAAGTATTATAAACAGCAATTCCTCTGATGGGAAGTCATTTTTTCACCTTGATGGAGAGATTCAAGGGATATTTCTAAGAATGAAGAAAAAATTACCTCTCTCCTGAGTTTTTTGAGAAAACTCAAGCACTGGATCCACACAGGGGCCTGGGGTTCAAATCTAGCTCCATGGGCCTCAGTTGTGCAGTTTTAGATATGTTACTTTCCACCCTTTCTGTGTCACAACCTTCTCCTCTGCAAGATAATAATAATAATAATAATAATAATAATAATAATAATAAATTAAGAAGAACCTCTATCACAAAGGGTTACAAAGAAGAAATGATATAATTTATTTCATGTCAAATGTACAGAAATGTTGGTATTAGTTTCCTGTTCCATGCTTATATATGCACACACAGCTACCATGGACATGCCTGCCCATCATCAAGGAAACCTGTGTGTTCCAATTCAAGAGTGACTTGTTACACTTCAACGAGAAAAATAAAAAGTCCAGAGATCCCATAAAAGACCAATTTTCTGATTCCAAACTCTAAACTTCCTCCAAGGTATGGAGCCCAGGCCTCCTCTATCCCTCTCAACTTGGAGAATCTGTGTAGTCTTTGAATCTCCCAAGAAAAAGGATAAAAAAGAGTTGTATTGTTCTGGGAAGATGGCCACAGATTATGTGAGATCTTCAAAGTTAGTGATCAAAAGAAAGATAGCATTTTCAGCTGTAAGAGTCAATCTATGGCACCCTCTCTAACCACACCCAAGATGCCAGCCCCTTCTCATCTGGTCCTTGAAGGAGTTAGAGGTTGCCCAGTTAAACGTGTGTTCCTCATTTCCTTCCCAAGGGTAAAGAATGGAGGTTTTAACTGTGAATATTCTGATTTTACTTCCAGAAGCTTAAATAACAATTTACATAATTCAGTTTTCAGTACATGTAGTCAAATATCAGAATCTAATGTCCTATTTGTTGTTATTTTAGATTGGCTGAGGCAAATCTTTTGAGTGCCTCAAGGTTTGCCTTCAAGCTTCATGCAGTGGAAATTCTAACACACAGGTTAGTATTTATGAAAATCGCAATGCTATGAATCAAATGCAATATTTTTTGCATTTAAACCTGAGGTTGTTTCAATAAAGTTATTCTAAGATTGTTTCATTAATAAAGTTACAAGATTTATAAGGTTAATCTAAGTTGGTTTTAATAGAAGTATAGTTTACTACAAGTTTTCATACCTTAAAAACCTTATTTCATTAAAACTTTAATTCTTGATTCTGGGTTTCTTAGGTAAAGAGAAGGAAGATTATTCTTTAACTTGATTAGTGTACTGACAATAATGTCATTTAATTACTTAACATGTATTTATACAGCAGTATTGGCCAGATACTTTTCCAAGAGCTTTCTAGATATCAGCTTATTTAATTCTCATAATAATCATACAAGATAGAGATAATATTATCATCATTTTAAAGACAGAAATTGAAACACATGTTGGTTAAACAATGTACCCAATGTCACACAACTAGTAAGTGGCAGAGCCGTCCTTCAAACTCAAGCAAGAACAACAGCAGCCACAATAAAGAAAAGCTAATGCTTATTGAGTGCTTAGGAGGTGATAGGTTTTGCCAGGTGTTTCCCATGTAATATTTAACTTAATACTAACTATAATAAATTATGCAGCTACTAACTTTTTAGCTCACATTACAAATGAACAAATTAGCCCAGAGAGTTGTCAATTAGTCAGTGGCAGAATCAACAATCTTTATCTGTTGGCTCCACTGCTTTTACTCTTAATTATAATAGTATATATAAAAAAACATATGCCAAATAGTATGAAGGGTAAAAAAGAGAATAAACACTTCACTCTGTAATTTTCCCTTCTATTTCTCTACTAGCCAAGGGAGAGGCTGATGATGTTTGTTTCTTTGGTTTGCATCCTAGTTGCAGGCTCCCCTCTCATCTGACGTGTTCTCCCAAGCATGCCATCTTGGGATGACTTTCTCTGAGGGACTTCAGAAGAGTGTTTGGATTAATCCAATGGACTGTGCTCAGATTTCCTATCCATGGGCTGTGGGAATCAGAGGCAACAAGAAGTCACAGACACAATCTCCCAGTTCATTCAGAGAAGCAGCTTCCTCTGCCCACATTTACTAAATCTCTAGAGGTCTTTTCTCTAGAGACTGTTGTTAATCTGGTCTCCTGGCCCTGGGGGATGAGAATCTGGGCCAAGGTATGTAACAGCAAAATAGCAGAAGTCAGCAATGCAAATAATAAAAATGCATTTCAAAGATTTGTACATTAACAAAATGGTTTCACATGTGTTGTCTCATTTCAGCACTTTCTGTGGGAATTCTTGGAAACTGAAACATGTTCAAAGTCATATTTGGTACTTTCAAGCTTTTATGTTTACCTTTATTATTATTATTATTATTATTATTATTATTATTATTATTATGATTATTATTATATTGCATTTCCTATAATAGTTTTAAATTGGGATTTCAACTTTTCTGTTTACTTAACAAGAGACTGATAGTTTCTCAAAACACATTTAATTCTACCAGAATCTTAAAAGGACAGAATAATTATCATTTTGTAACAACTATCAATAGTCTTGCCCTATATTTAGCTTGAACACCACAAACTTGGCATGTTCTAAGACATCATTGTATGTGTGCACATGTGCTTGTATGTATGTGTATGTGGAGACAGAAAGAGATGGAATGTGAGTCCCCCATTCACTAAAACTTATATGTTGAAGACTTCATTCCCAAAGTGATGTTATCTAATAATGGAAATTTTAGAAAGCTATCGGTTTTCAATGAGCTCATCTAAGGGGGGCCCTTATCATTGATTACAGCTTTTGAAAGAAGAGACACCAGAGAGCTTCTCTTTATTATTACCCACCCACCCCCCACAGTGAAGGAGCAAAAAGAAGAAGCCATGAGTATGCACAGCAGAAAGTCAGGAACAGTACCCTTCCCCAAACCTAACTATGCTAGCACACTGATCATGGGTTCCAGAACTATGAGAAAATAAATCTCTGTTGTTTACAGTACCAATGCCATGGGATTTTATTATGGCATCCCCAGCTGGCTAATGTATATAGAAATACAATATAATACATATTATATGAAGACACAACACTGATAGGTATTATAACATGCATGTATATATAAATACACATGGAAAAGTTGAAAAGAAACTTGATATTGCATTAATAATGAAATTTATTAGTGACAGAAGTCCAGAAATTATGATCTAACATCTGAAGCTATTTTAACAACAAAAAATTAATAAATAAGAAAGTTTCCCAAATTGTAAGTCACGATCTGAAATGGAATAGTCTAATTGAGACAATCTCACACATAAGCTAGAAAGGTCGTAAAAAAGGTAATGCATGAGCAGCCATGTCAGTAGCTACAAGAGGATGGCACAGGTGGTGGAAGGAGGGGAATGCCTTTTGCTGAAAACCTCCAGTCTGAGTTGTTTAAGGTTAACACTAAGAAACTAAATGCAGGATGTCTGTTGGAGGAGAGGGTTTGGGAGAGACCACTCTGTGCACTTATGGATAAGTAGAAAAGAGGTCCAAGTTTGCTTTTGACGACATGGTCTTTTGTGCCTTTAATCTTGGCTGTTCTGCCACTGGAGTGCAGGGCTGGTGTGGGAGAGCAGAACCAAAATGCCTGGACTTTAGCAAGCTTTATCTCAGTCTATTAAGCCCCCTGGTGAGTTAAACAGCTCAGTTGAGAGGCATCAGTGCCTTCTGGAAAAATTAGTGTCAGTAAAGTTGGGGAACAAGTCTCCATAAGCAGTAACAAGAGAAATATTTCTACAAAGCCATGGAAAATAAAGAAAGGAAGATTTGAAAAGAACAAAACAGGGGTTTGATTCAGAGAATTTTGATTTGGGTATTATAGTGCTTAAATAGGGAGTTTAAATAAGTGCCTTTGGCTCTTCCCAAAGCCTTTAATAAAATTAGTCAGCAAGAAAAGTGATGGTCCAAGAAAAGAAAGGCTAGAAAGGAAATCCATGATGTACAAACTTATCCAACCTTAACAAGTCACAGAGCCTCAAGTTTAAATTTATGAAGGATTTCCTATACCTTATCTTTGAGAGGATATATATATATATATATATATATATATATATATATATATATATAATCTTAAAGTTTAATAACAAATACATCAATTCCATTTCTACACTAGAACTCAAATTTCCAAGACAAATGTAGCCTATTGAATCTATCAAACTGAAGAAACTCACAGAGTAGCTGATCTTTAGAATCATTAGATAAGACTGATTGGCTTGGCTGAGAAGTCAGCCAGCACACAGAAGACTACAGATTTTCTAGGTTATAAGTCATTGTCATAGTGTGATTTAAACACAAGATGAAATGAAAACGCATACCAATATTTCTCTAATATTTTTGCTGTTTTGTTTAATATCATTCAACAATTGGATATTTCTGTCTAGCAAAATAGAACTAGATTTCTACCTATTCAGTGAATGATTTTCTAAATTCCCATGTTTATTGATATTTTCTATTGGGATGAGGTAATTAGCACAAAAATACAGGGCACTTCTGGACTTTGAAAATTGAAGTTTGGTTTGTACCATGATTTTAGAGCTATTAAATCTGGGGAAGACCTGGGGTCTCTCCACTTGAATGGACTTTTATTTTATTTGCATCAAGTAGTTGGAGAATGATGAGTAGGGCCAAACTGTAGGATGGTTTCAGTAACACTTATCTAGTGTTAACTATGTAGCATGCATAGACCTAAATATTTTGCATTTCAGGTCCAAAGTCCTTTAGTCAGAATTCTAAAATACAAAAATTTTAGTTTTCGTTTGGAAGATTTACCCAGTAGTAAGAGAGGTGTGTTAAAGTCACCCAGTATTATTGTGTTATAGTCTATTTGATTCTTGAACGTGAAAAAGGTTTGTTTGATGTACATAAGGAAAACTTTCATAAATCATATTTTTTGTAACTGAATAGAGAGCAAAATTTATCCAAACTCATTCAGCAACAAAACCTGATCTGATTTTTAGCGGCAGAAAGTGTTAATTTGGATTAGTGATTAGTGTCATAGATTCCTTTGGGATATTAATGTTATATATAGTATATTACACAAGTATTAATTAACTGTATGTGACTTATGGCATGGTATACAGTAACTTTATATAGTAAATATGAAGTGAATGTCCCATATTGTCTTTCTAAAATCACCAAAATTATAGATTTCAAAACTCAAGTATTTCAAATAAAGAAATTGTTTGTTTCAAAATACTCTAAAGCACTTTAAAAAACATCTTGCAGAAGAAAAAATTGAGATAAAGAAAATGTGAATACATTGCTTAAGGCATCATATCTAGCAACTAAGTGATGGATCTGAGATTTAAACCCAGGTAAAATGGCTCCAAAGTCCATGCTCTTAATTACTGCCCCCATTATATCACTTTCATTTATCTGCTAAATAAATCTTTCTGTGTTCTTATTATATAAAGATGAGAAAGAGAGAATGTGAGAATACAAATTTTCTTTAGTTATGATTAGCAGCTTCCTGTTTTTATCAGTCCGGATGCAACTAGGAAAATGGAGTCTCCTCCAAATTATTCACTGAAGGGAATTCAAAATGGGCAACTGGTTACAAAAGCATAAGAAGAATTAAAAGGCCTGGTAGGAGTCAACGAGGCAATCCCAAAATTAGCAAGACTCAGAAAGCTATCACTACCTTTAGGTCTCAAATAAGAAACAGAGGAGATGGCTTTACCAGAGGCTGGGCTCCAAGACCATCAGGAGTCGACCCTGTGGACTGAAGTGCTGTCCTAAAAAGCAGCACTCTCTGCCTTGGAGATAATGCTCAAAGCAGGAAAGATGAGGAAAGACATCCTAGATTCATGCCTTCTCTCCTTCAGCCTCCTAAACCATCTCTATTATACAAGTCCAGCGAGAAGCCAATTAGTAGTAAAACCTGGAAACATAGGGGTAAGTCCTCTATGCCACAAAGCAGAGCCAAGTAAAAGAGCCAAAAGTTTGAATTTGAGGATCAGATGATCAAATGATCACGTGATTATTCCCCAAGGTTGAGAGGGAAAGCATTGGATAACAGACCAATATCAATCTGAAAAGATTTGACAAGAGCTTACAAGACAAACCCTAACCAAATGGATCTCCCATATTTATTTATTAAAATTTATTCATTAAGGACCTTTCATATGCCAGCTATGATCTGAAAGAGTATAAGCCTCCAAAGGTCAGAAAGCATAATTTGTTTATTTACAAACACCACAATTTTCTTTTAGGAAAGTCAGTAGAATATAACAGACACTGGTATGGCAGTATGTATAAACGTGGAAGTATAACCAATGTGATCCTGCAATTTTTACACATAGTAAAAATAAAAATTTATACCCCATTTGAATCAAAGGTATGATATATGATATGTCAAGATCATTTTAATGTTGTGAGCAACCAATAAAAAAATTTAATTCAAGCAACATAAATGAAAGGTGTAATTGAACTTCAGTACAAAGAGCCAATTGTTCACAAGATGGGAAGAACACTGTCATGGTAGCATGTACAAAAAAAAAATGACTCAGACATTTTAGTCAAGAGAAAATTCCATGAGTCAACAAGATATCGACATGATTTTATCAGAAAAAAAAATTGGTTGAATCTGGGGGTAGGGATACTAGGATGATATTCCTATCCTAAAACTTACTGGTCAGTTAAACTTGGAATGATTTTGAACTTCCAGCCATTCCCTTGTGAGAAAAGTAAATCAACTAAATCATGCACAGAAGAGAGGTGGAGTGGTATAGATCCTCAAAATCATGTATGAATAACAACTGAAAAACCTACAAGTTTTTGAACTGAAGGATAAAAAGTTAGGAAGGTATATAAACATCCTACTCAAAGAATTTGAGGAGCAAGTAGTGGGTATGACCTACCTGCTCCAATTGAAAGAAACATGGCCTCCAACTGCGTCCTGCTTCCTAGATACCCATGCAGTGTCAGTGCTTTATATAACATAGAATTCCAATTACAGGTGTCTGGAACAGTCGTTGACAGTCAACCCTTAAGCCAGCCACTTATCCGCACTTGGAGTAAAAAGGTAAGTTGGCACCGATTCTCCTTAAATGGGGACTTCGACTGGAAAACACTGAAAGACTGAACCAGTTAGTAATAGAAGCCAAAGCTAAAAAAAAGCCAGCAGTGTGTCCATGGCAAACAGAGACCATGTGTAAACTAAAAGAATGAAGAAACAAGACTCTTTATAAGTAGAGAGTATTCAGCTGCAGAAAGAAGAAAATAGCTAACTTCAGAGGGGCAGCCAAGGTGCTAAGAAATTGAGGGAGAAAGTGTCTGGAGAAATTCTAGATAGGGCAGAGGGGTTGGAGGGGAAGGGAGTGTGCATGGGGTTAGAAATGATAGTTGAATGTGATTATCATTATTACCCAAAGTAAATGCATGAAGACACAAATTGCTATGAATATACTTTGTATCCAGAGATATGAAAAATTCTGCTCTATATGTATAATAAGAATTGTAATGCATTCCACTGTCATATTTAAGTAAAAAATTTTAAAAAAGAAAAAAAAAGTATGGGGAGAAAAAAGTGTCTGGAGAGTCAGTTCTGTTCCTGCTAACTTTTCTCCTTTGGTTCCATTCCATATGGATTCTTATAATAAGTTCCTTGTTTCTTAAGGTCATATTTATGAGTTTCTGCTCTTGCAATATATACATACATACTAAAACAAACAGTTTTGAGAATAAATGAATTTAAACAGTTTTGATTAGTCTTGAGATGTAAAAAACAATTGGTAGAAACTCCAGAAATTCCAAATCTTTCAAATAGTCCATTATTTGTGAAATGTGCTGCAGAACTTAGCCACAGAGAGGCCCAAGCACACGCTGCCAGTCCCACGGTTGGAATTTAAGCCCAGGATATGCAGCTGTGAATGAACTACCTCCAAGGCCCTTTGGGACCCTCAGACTACATCCTCTGATTATAGGTGCAAACTCTATAACTTCAAGTAATAGAGATGATTTTCATAATCTAAGAAAGGCCTCGTCTTCTCAAAAAGAATTCTGTCTTTTGTTTTTCTTTTACAATACTTTTCTGTCCAAAGTTTTGGCATCTTGAGCTTCTTTTCTTTCAAATATAAAATGACAAGCCCAACTACAGTTTTTAAGTTCAGTAAATAATGTTTTAAGAATTTGAGGTTTTAAGAAAAGAAACAGGTCATTTTGGCACCAATTTTTTTCCATTAATTTTTAAATTCATGTGTATTTTTTATTAAATTCAGTTCATATGATTTTGATTTATTTACACTTAGCTCCCTAACATGTGTGGTTAGCAATTTGATGACTATGCACCTTCTAATTAGTCTGTCTCAAAACCAGAAATTCATGTGTTGCCAACACCACCAAAGTGAAATCCAGCTGACACAAATTGAAGAAGCCACAAAATTAAAGACTGTTCTAAACTTGGTGATAAAAGTTCTCTTGTTCCCCAAAAGTTACAGACAAAACAAGTTCCAAGTATAGAGTATTTGACAAACTTTTTATGCAAACATGTGCTACACAGATAAATAGCAGTGGGACAGATGCCTCTTCTATTGCTCTGCTGCCATGATTACCAGAGCTTGTGATTATTGCTTCCTGTGGGGTTGTTATTGCATACCCAAAGAACTGGGGACCCTAGTCAAGAAAGCCAGTCAACCCGGTTGTTAGGCAGAGTGTGACCCAAACCCTCAGACAGAATGATTCTCATTCATAGAATTAGATAATGTTGAGTGTGGTGGTAACTTTGGAAATCGTCTTAGCCAATACTTCACTCTACCAATGTGTTTTAAATGGTTGTTTTGACATTTCCTATACATAACCTTTAAAATTCAGAAGACATTGGTCCAGGCATGCATTTAATTATAAAACTTAAGGCACATATGGAGCAGAGAGAAAATTTTCTAGGGAAACATAGAGAATTATGTTTTTGGATGCTTCTTTCTACTTATCCCTGAGACCTACAACATGCAAATGAATTTCCCCCTTTAAATATGTTAAAAAGAGTAATAGTACTACGAGGTATGTAAAATGAACATTAATTTCTCCTTATTGTATAAAATGTACATCTCATATACAATTTATGTTGATAAAAATTCTAAACTTTCAATATGTATACACATGCCAACTTTCTGCGAGCCAACATTGCATAAATCATATTCAAAACAAATACCAAAAATATATGACTTACATAATTAAACACTTATGTATTAAATTTACATATGGGAATAATCTTTCCAATTTAAATATATTGAGCCATGCTTGGGTCCATGTATTCAACAATGTTTGGGCAAAAAACTCCTTATCCAGAAGTTCTTTTCTTAATGAGTTCTAAAAACGTTTAGGCCACTGCCCTCAAGTCACTTTGAGTACCCTTAAAGTTAGAAATACAGGCCTAAGGTGGATCTTCCTATTGCTTTTTCTCAAAGCAGTGTCAGATTATCCCACCATATTTATAAGCTCTTGTCTTTTATTATTACATTTCTACTAATTAATGGGTTGGAAGATGGCTCATCTAACATGGACAGGCATTACCCAGACCACCACTCCTCCAAAATTCTCTTCCATTATTATTTTGCTCATCATCCCTCTGAGATATCTTCTCTGTAATCACCATGTAGCAGTGAGGAAGCACAGGTCTTCAAAGATTCAATGGTTCCTAATAACTCATCTTTTTTTTTTCCTGTCATTTAAAAATGTATTTCATAAATTAAAATCCTCCTTTTTAAGAAATTTCTTATTTCCCCAAAACTACTGCTGCTTCCTTCCATCCACCCAAGTTGTACCCTGTATACTCAAGTTTTACATGTTACATAAATCCTTACCTGAGCCCTAGGTGATCTATACCAACTTTGAACCTCTGCTACACATACTCTATACCACCCGGTCTAGTCCACCATTATACATAAGCTTAGGTTCATTTGAATTGTTTCTTTATGTTGCTCCTATCCTCCAAGATATACTATAGATCCCTAAGAGGAAATTATTACCCTCTATATTATTTTCCTATTCTCACAGTGACCAGTAGACTGCAGAACCCAAAGTAGGTGTCAAATACAAGTCAGTTAGTAATTGGATAAATGTTAAAGTTTCTTTCTGTTTTACAAATGATAATAAAGCAATATTTCTGCCACAAGCTATCACAGGCTTGTTTCTTCTAAAATTACCTTTTAATTGATTAAAATATTTATCTATAAGGAATGTACCTATAACATTAATAAAAAGTAAAAAGCTTTGCAATGAAAGCCATCCTTTCTAATCACAAATTTGTTGAGCTAATAAGCTTTTAAGGTACTGATCTTCACCTTCCAGGAACTCACATTCTCCTGAGAAAAAATAAAGTCAATAAATCAAGATAAAATGTAAAAAGCCCTTCCAAAGAGACAAGTTCCACCACATCAAAGGCCAGAGAAGAACCCCCAGAGATTTCTTAATCAAACTCTACAATCTAGTGATTGTACACATTCTGAGTCACCTTTTCATTTGTCCTACTATATAAAACCAGAGTACTTTAAAACAATAAGATTTATGATTTATATTGAGATTCACCGAAAACAGGAAATAGAGATAAGAAGTAATTTAGGAAAAAAGCAATGGATATCATATTTGGAGAAAGTAAATTCAGACAAATATAAAATATGAAGGTACATTCATGAAAATGTAGTTTTCTATTCAAAACAAAAGCCACACTCACCTGAAGCATCTATCTACTTTAATCATGTTATTTACTGTGGTTTTGCTTGTTCATGCCTGTGCAATTCCTTGTACATATACCTGGGGACTGGCAAGGTTCAGCTGGCTTCTATTCAGGACTATCTTTTGGTAAAAATTAGTGTAAGATGGAAATACTGTCTTTGCTTATTTGCAATCTTAATGTTACATGACAATGTCAAGATCTCACTGCAGATCAGTGTACATATCAAACCTGTGTCTGAAAACTCTTTGACCTTATTGTGAATACTCTTTTTCACATTTTTCTTTCACATTTCAGGATCTTATTATCCTTATGTTTGTATAAAAATATTACAATTAGATTTCATTTTCTTCCAGAATCAGTGAAATAGACCTCTGATATTACTTGCTTTGAAATAAGTATATCTCATAAGTCATGGCTGGCAGCAGAAGAAACAGTAAGGCTTACATATTTGGAAAAGAAATTTGAAACAGTAACCTCAATAAAGACTGGCCCAAGGTGGAAATAGAAACACATAAGAGATCTAGAGGGAAAAAATGTGTGTCATGTCCTTTTGAGTTTTCTAAATGATCATTGACAGTTGAAACAAAAATTATTACACTCCTTAATGTGGGTTTAAGTATATAAAAATACTTAAGACAATTGTATAAAAAATGGAGGAAGAAGGAATTTAAAGGTAGTAACAGTGAGTGAGAACACCCAGTCAACCATCCAACCACACAGATAGGCAATCAATACTCAATATTTTTCTATATTCCTAAACTATGGTGTTCAATATATTGGGTGTTTTAAACACCTTTTTAATTATGGTATTTTCAATTCACAATAGGCTTACTGAGATATGGACCCATCAAAAGTCAAGCAGTATCTATAATCCAGAAGTACTTGAAATGATAATAAAAAAACAGTAGACTGTAACAAGTTATGTGTATATAATGTAATACCAAAACAACCATCAAAAACATCTGTACAGAGAGAAACTCTAAAAAAAGTGGATAAATCAACATGGTATTATTTTTAAAAATCTTCAAATAACTCACAGGAAGCCAAGAAAAAAGAGAAAAGTGAAAAAAGAAAAGTCAAACAAAACAAAAATAAAATAAATTTAACCACTAACAAATGAATGATTTCATATAATGCAAATTAGCTACATATACCAAGTAAATGAGACTGGTAAAGTAGATTTAAAAACACATTCAAACTATATTTTGTCTTAAAGAAACTCAAAGCAAGCATAGTGTTATGGATAAGTAGAAATAAAAGATAAAATAAGATAAACAGACATTAGTCAAAGGAAAGTAGAAGTAGCTACTTAATATCATATAAAGTAGACTTTAGAGCAAAGAAAAGTATTAGAGAAACTGATGGGCATTATAGAATGATAAAGCAGTTCTAAATGCATATGCAGAATATGTGAAGCAAAACCCAGTGAAACCAAAAGGAGAAATATGTACATCCACAAATATAGTTTAACATTCCACCTGAAACAACTGAGGGACTAGGCAGAAAGTCAGCAAGGACATACCATACTTGATCTTAGTCAGAAGCCAATAAGTGATCAGAAAGGATAGAGAAAGATTCGACAACACCAACCAACAGAATCTAATAGACATTTGTTGAACAGTTCCCCCAATTACACACATTTTGTCAAGTTCTATGGATCAGAGATGCTCCTTGATTTATGATGGGGTTACTCCCAATAAAGCAACTGTAAATTGAGAATAGTGATTACATGGCTGACTGGGAAGCTGTGGCTCATTGTTGCAGCCTAGCATCCCAAAAGGGCATTGTACCAGCTGGGGTTAGCCTAGGAAAATATAACAATGCACAGTATCATTTGTACTGAATGTGTATCACTTTCACAACATTGTAAATTGAAAATAAAAATGTAAGTCAAAACATCCTTAGTCCTCACAGTCAGCCCTCTTTATCTGTGGATTTTGCATTCACAGATTCAATCAACTGAAGATTGAAAATATTCAGGAAAAAAATGCACCTGTAGTTAGCCTGAATATGTTGTTTCTTGCCATTATTTTTTTAAACAATATACCACAACTACTATTTATATGATATTCACAAATTACATTAGATATTATGAGAAATCTAAAGATGATTTAAAGTATGCAAGAGAATATATGTAGGTTTTATAAAAATACTGTGTGATATTGCTTAGGAGACTTGAGCGTCAGTGGATTTGGATATTCATGTCCAGGAGTCAATACCCTGTAGCTATCAAAAGTCAACTGTAGGCCTGGGGTTGTGGCTCAGCCATAGAGCGCTCACCTAGCATGTGTGAGGCCCTGGGTTTGATCCTCACCACCACATATAAATAAATAAAATAAGGGGGGTATTGTGTCCATCAACAACTAAAACACACACACACACACAAAAAAAAAAAATTAACGTCAACTGTATATATCAACGTAGACCACATCCTGACCTATAAAAGAAACTTCAACAAACTGAACAATGTATTATTATACAATAATGTACTCAAAGCAGAAATCTAGAACAGAAAGATAACAGGAAAATCTCCAAGCACTCTGAAACTAAACAACACACTTTCTAGCAATTCATGGGTCAAATAGGAAGCCTGAAGGGAAATTAAAAACGCATTGATCTGTATAACAATGAAAATACAATATATCTAAATTTGTGGGTGCAGCTAAAGCAGTGCTAAAATAAAAATTTATGGCACTCAACATAATTAAGTCTCAAAGAATAATCTAAGTCAATACATCAAGAATCTAAAAAAAGAAGAGCAAAATTAACCCAAATAAAGCAAAGGAAAAAAATAAGAAAAATAAGCAGGAAAGCAACAGAGCAAACCAATGAAGCAAAGAGTTGTTTCTCACAAAATTTCAATAAAATTTAGCAACTCTAGGAATAGTAGTAAAAAATGGAAAAAGGCACAAATTATCAAGCATGAAATTGTATATCACTACAGATTCTGAAATCATCAAAAAAATTTTATTAGAATACTATGAACAACTCTACACACACAGTTTTGACAATTTAGATAAAATAGTCCAATTCTTCTCAAAATAAAATATAGTACAATTTGTCCATGATTAAAGACATAATTTGAATAGTTCTAAAATTTTTAATGAAATTGAAATTGCAATTTTAAAAATAACTTCTGACCTGTTCTCTATGCCCACATTGTTCACTGATGAATTCTGCCAATGTCTAAAACAAAACTATTACATGGTGATACAAGCCAAATAGTGGAGCAGAAAAGAGCTGTACCTTCCTTTCCTCAATGAACACACCAATTCAACAACAGTTCATGAACAAATTCTCTTTGTGAGAAATACACAAACTAATTGAAAACTTCTACATTCCACACAAACAATAAACCAGACTCATCAAAAGTTAGGGAGATTTGAGGAACTTCTTACCAGAATCCATATGCCTGGCCAAACACTACACAATTTCTAAGAGACCCACCAGCTCACAGCTTCTATGAGAGAAGAATTGGTCTGCAGGTCCAATGCCCCAATTTCAGTGGGAGCTACCCAATGAACTAACATCTTTTTTGCCTATTGTGGTCTCAGATAGGTCCTCAAAATCCAGCTGCCTGAAAAAGAATAGAGACTGCAACTTGGGCTAGTAATCATATATGCTCAGTACAGATGAAGCATACAAAACACACACACACACATCCCTTCCAATTTCTCCCTGGGAAAAGAATGGGTTGATTTTTATATATACACATATACTGCCCGACTTTTCCAGGGGTTCCCCGAAAACTGATTTCTTTCATGCCTATTCTAATAAATTTATGGCAGGGAGTTCAATTAGATATGCCTCACCAGAAATGCTAAAGAAAGTTATTCTCCTTGAAATTAATTGATACTAAACAGCAAAATTATTTATTATTATTATAGTATAAGATATTATAAAACTTATCATTAAAGGTGCACATATAGAAAATTATAAAATAATTTGAGTCTTTGTATTCAATTAAACTTGTTATTACTAGCTTAAAAAGACTAATACAAGATATTTTGTGTAATCCCTATTGCAACCACATAGAAAATGGCTATAGAGATTACACAAAAGAAGAATCAAAACATCAACAACCCAATGAAGATATAAAGAGAGGAAAATATGTACAAATAATTACAAGACTAACAGAAAACATCTAATAGCACAGCAATAATAAATCCTCTCTCATCAAAAATTAACTTAAATATAAATTGATTAAACTCCTCAACCAAAAGATATAAAGATACCAGATGGATGTTTTTAAATGACCAAACTGTAGGCTGCCCTCAAGAAACTCTAAAAATGTTCAAAAAAGTAGAAACAAATGGAAGTTCTTTACACATGTAAACTGAAAGCTAAGCAATGGAAAAGGATATTCCATGCAAATGGTAGGCTAATAGGGAGTGGCTTTACTTATATCAGACAGACAATATATAATTTGAGTTAAAAATGGTTCCAAGGGACACCGAAGTACAAAAACATTTTTTTTAAATTGTGTGTGTGCTTGCGTGCCCAACATCAGAGCGCTAAATGTGTAAATTGAACATCGACAAAACCGATAGGAAAAATAAATAGCAATATAATAATAGTAGGAGATTTCAATATCCCAATTTCAATAATGGATGGAATATCTAGAAAGAAGTCTAATAAGAAAACAAAAGACTTTAACATTACAAGCCAAATGGACCAGAGATGCATACACAACATTTCACCCAATAGCAGAGGAATACACATTCTTTTTAAGTGCACAATAAAAATTCTCCAGAATAAATCACAAAAAATTAACAACTTTAAGAAGTTTGAAATCATAGTAAGCATCTTTTTTGAACATAGTGAAACAAAAATAATAATAAACAGTAGAAAACTAGAAAATTCACAAATACATGGAATTGAACAACACACTCTTGAGTAACCATGGAGTAAATAAAGAACTAACAGGGGGATTAGAAAATATTTTGAGACAAAGAAAAACAAACTAAAATATACCAATACTCATGGTATGCTGCAAAAGCAGGACTAAGAGAGTAGTTTATTGTGGAAAATGCCTACATTAAGAAGAAGAAAAACTTTAATAAACTAGATTTATGTGCCAAGGAAATAGAATAGTGAAGAACAAACTAAATCTAAACATACCAGAATAATAGAAATAAAAATCACAGGAAAAAATTTAAAATAGATAACAGAAAAGCAATTTAAAGCCAAAAAATTAATAGCTGGTTTTCTGAAAAGATAAACAAAATTGACAAATTTTTACTACACTAAGAAAGAAAATCAATCAATAAGATCATGAATAAAGGAATAGACATAACTTTGTTGCCACAAAAATACAAAGGATTATAAGAGACCACTATGAACAATATACACCACCAAATGGTAATTTAGAAGTACATTTCAGTGATCTTATACCCTGACCAAATGGGATGTAGCCCTAGGATTCAAGGATGGTTCAGCATATGAAAGTCAATTAATGTGTGGGTTATCACATTAATATGATAAAGGATAAAACTCATGTTTTTTCTCAATAGCTGCAGAAAATACTTTTGATAAAATATAATTCTCTTTCATAGTAAAAAATGCTCAAAAAGTAGGAAAAAATGGAAAGTTCTTTACATAATAAAGCCTACATGTCCACAGCTAAAATCACACTTGATGATAAAAACTGAAACTTTTCCCCCCAGATCAGGAGTAAGAATTCCTCACCTAGTCAAAAATAGTACTGAGAGAGTTATTTGGCAACAGAAAGAAGTAAAAGGTATCCAAGTTGGAAAGGAGGAAGAAAACTTGTCTTTGTTTACAGATAATGTGATAATATCGGGAGAGAATCCTAAAAACTCCATTTTAAAAATACCTGTTATAGTTAGATGCTATGACACACACCTGCTACTGGGCAGGCTGAACTGAGGTAAGAGGTTCAAGACAAAACTCAGCAACATAGCAAAACCTGTCTAAATAAATAAATAAACATACTAATAAACTCAGTGAAGTTACAAGATGCAAGTTCAGCATCAACAAATATCACTTGTATTTCTATACATTAACAATGAATTTCATGAAAATGAAGTTAGAAAAACAATCCCATTTTCAATAATAAAAGAATAAAATGCTCAAAAATAAATTTAAGCAAAAAGATAAAAGACTTACATACTAAAAACTACAAAGCACTGATGAAAAAAAAAATTAAAGGGACACACAAGTGGAAAGACACTACTGTTCATATACTAAAAGACTTAATATCATTTAAATGTCAATACCTCCAAAGAAATAAAGAAATTCAGTGCCACCAGTCAAATCCCCAATGGCACTTTTTACAGAAATAGAAAATCAATCTGAAATTCATATGGAACCCAAAAAGATTGCCATAACCAAGTGATTTTGAGCATGAAACAAAGCTGAAGACATCACAATTACTGATTTGAAAATGTATTACAAAGCCACAGTAATTAAAACAGTATGCATTTTTAATGTATATACAAATATACCGCAGTGAAATCCACAATTCTGTATAAATAATATGCACCAATCTTTTTTTAAAAAAGCATAAAAAACACTATGGTAATGGCATAACAACCAACATATCATACAAAACAATGGAAAAAAATAAAGAATCAAGAAATAAATTGATACACATCTGGCTAACTGATCTTCAAACAGGGTACTAACAATGCAAAGTAGGAAAAGGATAGTCACTTTAACAAATGGTATTGGAAAAATGGGATATTCACATGCAAATTTTATTGAGTCATTATCCTACATCATACACAAATACAAGTCCAAAGTGAATTGAAGACTTAAATCTAAGACCAGAAACTGTTAAAATTCTTAGAAGAAAACATGGGGAAAGCTTTGTAACATTATTCTTTGCAATGCAATCATATATGCATTCCCAAAAGTGCAGAGGAAATGCAATGAAAAATCATTCAGCCTTAAAAAAAGGAAACTCTAACCAGGCATGGTGGTGCTCACCCGTAATCCCAGTGGCTCAGGAGGCTGAGAGGGGAGAATTGCAAATTCAAAGCCAGCCTCAGCAAAAGTGAGGCTCTAAGCAACTGGGTGAGACCCTGTCTCTAAATAAAATAAAAATAGGGCTGAGGAAGTGGCTCAGTGGCTGAGTGCCCCTGAGTTCAATTTCCAGTGAAGGATGGAAGGAAGGAAGGAAAGCTAATATTTGCAACTACATGGTTGAACCTACAAAAAAAAAGTTAATTAAACCAGTCACAGAGGGCAATTACTTCCTGATCCAGTTCTATGAGAATAATAATCTAAAATAGTCAAATTTATAAAATCAAAGAGTGGCATGGTGGTTGCCAGGAGATGGGAGATTGAGGAGTTACTAATCAACAGACCTAAAGTCTTAAAAGAAAGATGAATAAATCATAATATTTACTTTAATTTTTTTTCTTGTGGTTAAAAAATACAGTGTTATACATTTAAAATTTTAAAAGGGTAAATTTCATGTTAAGTGTTCATATCACCCATAAGAGAAAAATTTTCAAAAAGCATCCAAGATATTTTTAAAAGGCTAGAAAACAATCATTGACTCCAAAAGTGCAGTCTCTTTTGGAAAATATGAAGATTGAACACTTCTTGATTTATTGTATGAAGCTAATATTGTTCTGATAACAAAACCAGGCAAAGGCAATATAAAATAAAGGAAACTACAGACAAACATTCTCATGACTACAGAATTATGATGAATGGATAAAAGAATTATGTACTATGATCAAGTAGGGTTTATTCCAGAGATGCAAGGAAGGTCCAAAATTTACAAGACAATCAATGTAATCTAACATGTTATCAAACTAAGGAAAAAGCTGCATGGTCATATCAACTAATGAAGAAAAATCATTTGGAAAAATTTAACACTCATTTGTAATAACTATCAGGAAAACAGGAATCTAGAGGAACTTCTTCAACTTGAAATGGGCATCTATTAAAAAAAATGAAGCAAACATTCTTAATGGTAAAAAAAAAAAAAAACACAGAATAATTCCCCCTTAACAATGGGAACAGGGCAAGAGTGCCTGCTTTCACCATGTTGCTCATCACAGCACTGGAAATTCTACTCAGTATATTAAGGCAGAAAAGGAAATCAAAAGCATGAAATAAAAAATTAAAATGGCCTTATTTTCAAATAACATGGTTATCCTTGTAGAAAATCTCAAGAAATATTCAAAAAGACAATCAATAAGTAAATTCAGAAAGGTTATAGGAGACAAGATAAAAATAGAAAACTCAATTTCATTTGTTTATGTTAGTAATAAACATATGGATGCTGAAATCAGAAAGATAATGTGTGTGTTTTAGATTTGATGTGTTCCTCAAAGTTTCATGTGCCAGAAGCTCAGTCCCCAAGGTAAATATTGAAAGTTGGTGGACTTTTGAGAAGCAGGACCTAGTGAAAGGTGATTGAGTCTTGACCACCCTCATGAAGGGACTAATGCTGGTCTCCTGGGGTGGATTAGTTCTCTCAAGAGTGGATTAATTCCCACAATGCAGATTGATATCAAATAGTAAAACTGGCTCCCCCACCCCGAGGCTCTCATTTCTTCTCTCACTATATGACCTCTCTCACATATGATTCCACCATATGATGCTATTCACCAGGAAATTCTCAACAGAAGTCAGTGCTAGAACAATATTCTTGGACTTCAGAATTTTGAGCTGAAGCAAACCTCTATTCTGTTTTTTAAATGTATTTTTAAACATTTTTTTATTATTTATTTATTATTTATTTATTTTTTCTAATTATTTATACATGACAGCTGAATGCATTTCATTTCCTTGTATACAAATGGAGCACAACTTTTCACTTCTCTGGTAGTACATGATGCAGAGTCACACTATTTTTCCAGTGATACATGTACCTATGGTAAAGATGTCCATCACATTCCACCATTTTACTTACCCCATGCCCCTTTCCTCCCTGCCTCCCGTTTGCTCAATCCAAAGTTCCTCCATTCTTCCCACCACCACCACCACCACCACCCCTGATTATGGGTCAGCATCCACTTAGCAGAGAGAACATTCACCCTTTTGTTTTTGAGGGATTGGCTTACTTCACTTAGCATCATATTCTCCATGCCATCCATTTACCTGCAAATTCCATAATTTTATTCTCCTTTAATGCTGAGTAATATTCCATTGTGTATATACACCACAGTTTCTTCTATCCAGTCATCTATTGAAGGTCATCTAGATTTTTTTCATGGTTTAGCTATTATGAATTGAGTTGCTATAAACATTAATGTAGTGGTGTCACTGTGTTATGCTTATTTTAAGACATCTGGGTATAGACTGAGTAGTGGGATAGCTGGGTCAAAAGTTGGTTCCATTTCAAGTTTTCTAAGGAATCTCCATACTGCTTTCCATAGTGGTTGCACAAGTTTGCAGTCCTACCAGCAATGTGTGAGTATACCTTTATCTCCACATCCTTGCCAACACTTAATATGGCTCAAATTCTTGATAATTGCCATTCTGACTTAATCTCAGTGGCTGAGGAATTTGAAACAGGAGGATCTCAAGCTTGAGACCAGTCTCAGCAATTTAACAAGGGCCTAGGCAACTTAGTGAGACTTCGTCTCAAAAAAAAAAAAAAAAAAAAAAAGAAAAATGGTGAGTCCCACTCCTACCGTGAGGGTTTTTAAGGCAAAGACTGCATGTATCCACCCCGAAGACTGAGATCATACTCCTTACAGTAAACTTTTATTGTTTATAAAGCTTCCAGCTTTGGGTATGTTTTTATAACACAAAATGGACTAAAACACAATACTATTGACAGTAGGTAAAAGAAAAATAAATATTTAGGTGTAAATCTAACAAACTATGTCCAAGAATAGTATGCTTAAAGTGACACAATATTTACCAAAGAACATCTAAATAAGTGGAGAGGCATTCCATTTCAAGGCTTCATTCAGGAAAGTCACTGCTTAGGTAGACTAGAATACTTCATTTCCATTAAATTATGCATCAATTTAAATATGATTTTTTTTAAAAAAGCAAAGATGAATTCAGTCTAATATGCTTTACATTTCTAAAATAGTGCCAAAATTTTCATACTCATATATATACAATGATTTGTATGTGTGTATGTGTACACTGGATGGATAGATAGATAGATAGATAGATAGATAGATAGGTAGGTAGATAGATACACACACTGTATACATACATATGCTGTACAATTGGTTTAAATGTTTTGGTTAAGTTGAGTCATTATTTTTGACTGGCCACTTTAATTTAAAATGTGAACCCACAGTAGACTGAGAAGTGTTAAACAGAGAACAGATACTAATTTACTCATTGTTTGAAGTAATTGAGTTAAGAGTTAACTAGCCTAATCAATTCAGTCAAACAGACATTCTGACTGTGCTGCTAGAGGTATGTTTTAATGTTTTTAGAATCATAGAAATTGTGGATACTGGCATTTTTTAAAGATAATAAGTAATAAGTTGGAAGGTTTTGGTTGTTGTTGTTTGACCTTTTAGCAACATGCTTGGACTTAAGGAATAAAGTAAGAAATACCTGTGTGCTGTTGCTTATTTTTTCTTCCTACAGATTAAATACTAAACTCCATCTTTATGCTCAGGCTTTCATTATTCATATGTAAATCCTGCTACACTTTCTATCTGGTCTCTGCCTCTAATTAATGTTCCCTCCAATTCTTTCTGAGAACCGCACTTCTTAAAATAATACATTTCCCCATCTTCACTCCCAACTTCATTATGATTCAGTACTGTCAATTTCTTTAGCCCTTCACGATCTATCCAATCCCACTATTGAATCTTTGTTTCCTGCAATTCACGCCCCCCCCACACACTTCATAGCTAGCAAGTGTCTTCACATACCCCTGTGATTTCCCAAGTCTATCTTCATGTCTAGTATTTTCATGCCTGAAAATATTCCCTTACCAATTTTGCCACTTTCTGCATCAACCTTCCTCTAATTCTCATGCTCTATTTAAGGCCACCATCTTTCAGCAATCATTCTGACTTCTCAGTCCACAGTCCACAGTCCACTGTGATTTTATCAAAGTTAGCCTAAGTTTTCCTCAGAATCAGACTCAATAATGTGGTTCTTGATTGTTCTTTTATTCATTCATTCACTCATCTGCTCTACAAAAATATGCTGAGCATTTATGTTAAGCTACTCTGCTAATTATAGTAATTATCTCACATCCCTTTTTTTTCCATTCATGATTATATATTTGGTAAATAAAATGGATAATGCATTACTACCTTCATTTCCAGGCTGCTCAATACCCATATGGTTGACATAACCTCACCATTAATGTCATCAATATCAAATATCAATTGACCTACTTCTACCTATGGTCAGTACTCTCCTTGGCACTGGAAACTCAAAGATGTAAGATATACCACTACAATCACAGTTTACATGGAAAGGAAAGTAGCAGTGAATGGCAGGCACTATGTTAGAGCTCAGAAGAAGGAGCAATCACTGAGAACATGACAGAGATGACAAGGCTTTTGATGTTTTATGTTTTTGTAGTGGATCTTGTGGCGATCCACACAAATCTCTTTTTGAGGGCTAATGCACCTATTTCAGGCATGGAAATATCAACATCAACTGCTACAATCTTCACTGGGAAGTGATTCCCACTACAGTGAACTGCCTGTGCAAGGCTACAGTCTTCCCCAAGGGACAACCCACAGCAAGTCATTAGCCTATAAAGAAAATAAGGCTTAGACTCCTTTGTCTCAGTTTGAGTCAATTCTGAAGGACCAGTCACCTGGAGTTTCTGGGGTCAGCTGAGACCTCACCTGTGACTGCACTGCTATCCAGCTTCTCAGTCTTCCCGGGGTGGCCTGTCTTGCTATTTCCCAAGGTTACTTCCCAAGAATACTCTTCAGTTATTTTTCGCATGCCAACTCCTTATCTCATAGGCTGGTTCCAGGAAGACTAATCTGTATTTATGCTTTTGAAGGAAGGATTTTGTTATCCATAAAATTAGTTGTCTGTGAAACCTACTACATAAGTAGTAGTTATTAGCTGAAATAAGGTCAGGTTATGTTTCAGAACACTAACAAAAAGATAAAGTCAGAAGAAATTTTTTATCTCCATACTTGCCAATATATGACATATGTATACATGATATCATAGATATGTGATATAGATGATATACATGTACTGTGTGATATAAAATACACAAGTGATGTGTATCATATACCAAAACTATGTTGTATATCATAAGATAGAGGATATATAACACATATCACATTTGATATATCATATATGGTGATATAATATATATGCTGACATGTGGCAAATATTGAATTACAGATGTTTTGTTCTGCTATGCTTGCCCTTATAAGTTGTCACATGAAGGACAAAAAAAAAAAAAAAAAACACTTTTCACCTTAAGAACAGGATACTCTAGAAGACATACAAGATCAGGTTGAAATATCCAACCTACCCAATAAAAGAATGTGGACCTATGGATGTCAAATTCTACTAGTACAAAAATCAGCTAAACCATTCATCCTCATGGATAAAAGTAAGGAGCCAAGGGACAAATCGGGAGTGCGTCTCTAATTCTGTTTATTCCTAGAAAACATGGAACCAAGAGAACTAGGAAGGGAGTTCCCCGAACATGAATCTTAGTCAAATCGGAAGTAAAGGCTTTTGCTGAGTTGGAGGATGGGATGGAAATTCTGCTGTAGGAAATGTGATGGGGAGTCCGCAAAAGAATTGTGAGCAGCCATTAAATTCGAAAGCATGACTCTGTACAGATCCAGTCAGAATAGTTTTGTGATTTTCAATAGCAACATTCAACAATCCAGCTGTGTGATTTCTCACTCATATATTCCAGCACTGACCATAGCAATCACTCAGTAAATATTGAGAAAACTAAATAGGTTATACTTTGAAGCTAGTACCAAGGATTTGAGAAATTTAAGTGTGGTATTAGATTAAGGCTAACACTTACCGCTGATGCACCTGAAACTACCAAGATAGAAAAAATACACACTCAAACTCATAAAATTTCTTGTGTCAAATGGTTTCTGAAACCAAATGTCTAACTCTCAGCACAAGTCTTATTTTTCTGGACAGTACCAAATTAGCTGAACAAGATTACTTGGTCTCACCAGCGTAATTCAAGCTAATGCAGAAGACCTATTTTGGAAAAATTTTTTTGGTAGCATGTTAATCTTTTTAGAATTTTTATTTAATCAATACACTGACAATGAAAAACTATAGTTTTAAATATTAGTAAAAATATCTTAAAATATGACCAGTTTCATCATCCTTGACTTAATTACTTACACAGAGTAACAACTGAACCTCACTTTACCTCAGTATAATGCCTATGATTTTTAATTCTGATCTGAAAAATGAAACATAAAACTAAGGGTATTCACAGAGTGCCCGTAGCTGTACAGTGTCATTGTAAGCACCACTGAGCTATAAAATAAGTGGGAGCCACAGTCTTTGCCTAGATAAGTGGGTGCTTAATGTGGCTTGCATACATTTTTCAAGTACAGCATAAAGCAAAAGAACGATTTGAGCACTAATTTAAAACTCCATTCAATTTTCACAGTAAAGTATATTTATTTTTGCCCAGATCTTAAATCTATCTGAATAAATGGCTTAAAATTTCTCCTTTGCAACTTTTTCACTGATGATTTGTTTATTTAACAAATTATTTCTCCAACAAATACTGTCATTCAAAGTAATTGAACATTCCCTAGCACTTGAGATAAATGTACAAAACCAGGTATAATCCCATTGGTAGTATTATTTCATGTTTTCAGACTTGTTTATGTGTCTCTAAGACTATTGTCATTTTTATTATACTTAAAAAAAAAACTGTTGAGGTCGTCCTGTGACTGTATCACCAGTACAAATGTATGTGGTTATATAAAAATGGCATATTTAAACAGTTCAAAGTATATTGTTAAAAAGAGCACCTCATTTTATCTGCAGAAGAAACTATTCTAGTTTGGAAAAATATCAATTTTAGGAGTCATTATTTCTAATAAAATACCATTTCTTGAAAAGTAGCAGTTTCATGAGAAAATGGAAAATTTATGAGAATTCTTTAAATGCAAAATGAGTCTAAACTGAGTTCAGCATTTTCTGGCCCAAAATAAATTTTCTTTTATCTCCAGAAATGCCAACAGGATTTTGTTTCCTCCATAGTCTTTATTCCCAAATGTACTTGGGAACCAACTTCTGACTCCAGACAAATGGCTGTTAGTTCCAGCTCTTACCTGCCAATTAACAATACTTTGGGAATCTGTGCCAGTCTCTGGGTCAGCTCCATGATGAGATTAAGGGACCTGTTTGTTTAGTTCATTAGTAGAAATTTGTTCCACCCAGGCAGAGCAAAGGGTGACGGTGGGGGTGGGGGCCTGGAGGGAACTGGGGCCCTCCTGGAATGGATCTTTTCTTTATTCTCTTTCTTTTCTTTCATTTTACACTAGAAACTGGGAAATGGAAGCACTGTTTCCCCTTCTGGTTGGTTCCCTACTTTCCCATTTCAGTTCCTTGATTGAGGCAGTAGGGTGGACAATAGAAGCCTCCCCTGCCCGCCCCTCACCCACCGGCTCCCCCAATTCTGGCTCCAGGCGGAGATTTGTCAGAACCCTTCAGTTGAGACTGATTATGATTGCAGCAGGTGGGCTGGATTTGACAGCGCTGAATCTAAGCAGCTTCTGACTGGGGGGGGGCGTGAAGGGGGTGGGGAGGGGGAGAAAGCTGGGGGTGGGAATCCCTTTGCCGGAGCCTCCTGGTAGGAGCGCACGCTGTGCAGCCCAGCCAGGCGCTTTGGGGCAGCTCTTTAACACACGCCTCACAGGAAAGTGGCACTGCCGACTGGAGGAGGAATGAATGCCAAGGAAAGGTCCCGTGGCTAAGAGGGCGCTGGGACACTGGCAGGCAGGCACAATGGGCACTGGCAGCCGAGCACAACAAAGCAGAAGAACGCGAGGTGCCCCTGCTGTGGAGTGTGCGTGGCCCAGGCTTGCCATGGCAAGTTTGTTAACTCCAAACTCTGTGGCCAGAGCCTTGCTGCCCCCAAAGTGATGGCAATGCAAGGTCTCCCTCAAGGGGAAAGCGCCCACCCTGTCCCCAGCCTGCTGCAAAATGCTCCACCGAAGGCCAGGTAAGGAGACACCAACCCACACCCCTCCTAGGTGTGTCCCCAGCGAACGGCCTCCCGTGATGTACAAGCCCCCAGTTCTTCAGCTCCTTGGCTGTCCTGGGTCTCTGTGGACCTGTGACTGTCCTTCCTTGGTTTCCTAGTTCCACCTCTGCTCTCCATCGCTTTCGGTCATGGGTTAGCCGCCGTTTCCCTTTTACCAGATCCCAACGGCAGGGGGAGAAGTTCAGGGAGTTGGCGTGAGGTTAAGGGTTCTCTGTTCTCTGAAATCCCAAAGCTAGTGCCAGGACTCGAGAGGCAGGGAAGGCTGGAAGGTGGGTGGAATTCGGGTTAGTGAGTGTGCGCGCATCCGCCGCCCTGCTCCCAAACAACCCAAGCCGAAACTCAGCACAGCGTGCATGCGCTCGCACACACAGGCACACATCGGATTTTTCCACCTGTGGGGCCTCGCTTTTGTGTCAGAAGCGCAAATGAAAACATGCACACGTGCAGACACACTTCCACGTTTGCATCTTCCAGGGATTCCCGAAGGGCAGGAGTGTAGGCAGGCACAGAAGGGTGGGTCTTGGGTACCCTGGCCTACTCCAGTGCACAGGGCTGGTATCCAGGTGATAGCAGAGTTTGGCGCCTTGGGGGCGGGGGATGGGGGAGACGGAGTCTGGTGAATTTGGCAAGTGCAGTACTGTGGCATGAGAAACCGACTCTCATCTGGGAGATCAACAGTCAGGGCCACTGCCTGGCCAGCCCTCAGTAGGGCTGACCCCCACCTCGCACAGCCTCTGCTCCTTCCCCTCCCCTTATGCACCTGATCCCTGACCTTGTCTGCCCAACCCAGGACCTTTTACTCAGGTGGCTCTTTTCTCCCTGCCACTGTCTGCCTCTGTTCACCAGGAGCGTGGACCCTGTTGCTAGTGGCAACTGCCTGTACCCAAAGCTCAGCCCCTAAGCTGCTTAATGTTGATTGATGGGCAGAAATACGATATTTTCTGGAGTGGAGCTGAGCGGTTGAGGGTGCACTGGCCCTTTTGCCTCAGAATGTAACTTGGAGAAGATAAGTAAAATGCATGGAACCGATATATTAGCAGGGAGGCATCCTGGGAAGAGACTCCATCCCACAACCTTGGTGGCCCAGTGAGCTGCTGGCTGTTGAAGGTGGAGGCTTTCCAGGGCCCTGGACTGCTGCCTTATCCTAGGATCTAAAATGGGATGAAAGTGTTAGCACAAAGTTGCTGGGAGACTAGCAAATTAAGCAAAATGAGTAGGCAATGATGTTACTTTCTTTAGATACAAAGCATTCTTGAGCTATCCGCAAGTTTCTAGCATATATTTACTTGAGAAGTGAAGCAATTTTCTGTACTTAGAGAATATAAAAAAATGAGTTTGTGTTCCTTGTCTGAGCCATAATGAAGACAATTGAGGTTTGGAGCATATTTTACCCATTACTTTGAAAACTGGGCATATCTCACATGGATAAATGGGAGTTTCTGGTTTTTTTTTTTTTGATACATAATTTATAGGGAGCCAGTACTGTAGGGCTTCATGTAGATTTGTTCCCTTTCTCTGCTTCTTGAACATGCAGGGTGCAGGGCAGCCCTTCTGTGACTTCATTGTGAGTTTCATTTGTGACTTCCCTTCAGAAATATTTTCTGGAATGATAGGTGATAGTTTTAAAAAATTGGCATTTCAGATATTATGCTACTGTACTTGTGTATCATTGTAAAGTTTTGTAAACAAGTTAGTATAAGTTGTTAGGGTTAGGTGCTAGCTCTGAGTTTGCCTACATTACATATAAGCCAAAGAGAGAATCACAGAGTAAGGTTTATCGTGATGAAGGTTAGAGATAATCAGAGAGGTATTTACTGTTTCATATCCTGCGACTTCATGCCACTCATAGATGTGTAGGTTTTTTGCTAGAGTTTGTTTACTCAAAACTATTATACATTGAGTATCTCTTACCTGATGTGTTACCTTTGCATCAGTGTGACCAAAACATCTTACAAGTAAATCTCAGAGTAGGAAAAGTTTATTTTGGTTTATGGTTCCAGGGTTTTTTCCATGGTCAGGAGAATCCATTGCTCTGGGCCCAAGGTAAGGCAGAACATCATGGTGAAATATCCTGGTGCAGGAACACAGCTTTATTTCTGGCAGCCAAACAAAGAGGAAAAAGGGGGAAGAAGAGAGAAGGATCCATAGAAGAGATGAATCCTTCCAGGGCACCCCCAGTGACCTACCTCCTCCAGCCACACCCCACCTGCCTACAGTTACCACCCAGTTAGTCCATTCAAACTAGAATGAACTGACAAGATTACAGCTCTCATAATCCGATCATTCACTTTAATATTCCTGCATTAAAGCAGGAGCTTTTGGACAACACCTCATATCCAAATCATAACACTGGAAATGCTCAGGATCAGAAGTGCTTAGGATTTTGGAATTTTTTCTTTTTAAATGAGTACTTGCACATGCATAATGAAACATCTTGGGTCTGGGGCCCACATATAAATGTGAAAATAATTTATGTTTTATATAAGTTATACATGTAACCTGAAGGTAATTTTGTAGAATATTTTCAGTACATCTATGTTTTGACTGCAGCCCATCACAGGAAGTCAAGTATGAAATTTTCTCCCTGTTGACATCTTGTCTATGCTCAAAACAGTTTGAATTTTGTAGCATTTTGGATTTTCAAATTGATGAGACTCCACCTATATTCTGTATTTGACATTCCAGGATATTAGTTTCATTCATAAATGTTACAAATTTTAGTTTACCTATGTCTCTAGGTTGGTTATATGTCAATGAAAAGGGCATAGTAAAAATATCTGTTGTCTACTTAGGAAGTAAAATTGGACATAGTGGGGGGAGGTAGCCCTTTTCTAAGGAAAATTCATTAACTTTGGATTCTGAAATGACTTTTAGAAAGAGATGGGGTTGATTCCAGCCTTAGGCATACTCTGATTTTTTAAATTTAACATGAGAGTTTTTAGCAGGGAAAGTTTTCGGCACTACACTAATAGCTAGTTTCTCCTGGAACGGGGTTGGCTATCTTTTCCACTGTCCTCCAATCTAGTGTTCCATTAATTATTCATTCATTTCATAAATACTTACTGAGGTGCTGTTTTAGAGATTAAGCCGCCTTGCTTCTAAGGCATAACTGTGCCGTTTCTTGCTTATCCACAGTCTCCTTTCAGATACCTGAAAGTTTCACCCTTTAGGGTACATGTAGGTTTGGTTCAAAGGCAGGATATGGGTGTTTGAGAGAATTTCCTACTGCATGGAGTATAGTGTTGCTGGCAGTAGCAGCTGTGAGGGCTGGAATTGTACCCTGGGAATTGCACTCTTTTATCCTTTTTCTTAAGAGAAATTGAGAAAGTTTTCTAAGGTGAACTCGGTTTTCATGTATCCCTTCAGCTCAGATAGTAGGTAGCAATGCATTAAATAAACAGCCCCTGTGAATTTGTCACTCATCTCCAAGTGTGGCTGTTTCATATTAGTAGACATAACATGACAAGGTGCTTCAAGGAGGATGCTGGTACTTAGATATTTAGGTAACCTGGCAGGTGGAAAGAGATGATAGGGAGGGAAAGAAGTGAATCATTTTTTATTGTGTTGGAAGGTATTGAACATAAGTCAGATTCTGTAGTGCTATGGGTAAAACTGGTGTCATAGTAGATGGATGTTTAGTAACTCAGTGTTGCTAAAACGGCCTGTAATATGGCTTTTGGTTATGAGTTCAAACTTTGGAATTCTTAGAGACCTGGACTCACAGCCTGAATTTATCACTCACAATTGATGTGATTTGGGGTTAAAGTTATTAATTTATTTAACCTATTTCCTCATCTGTAAAAATACAAAGAAAAGTTATGTGCATTTATAAAAAGTTAAGAGTAAATCTAACATATAAGAAGGGTTTAGAAGTGCTTAACAAACAAGAAACACAACAGATCTTAGTGGCTATGGTCTTCTGATGTTTTCATGTTGCTTTGAAAAAGGTGGCCTTTTTCATAAATCAACCTCATCTCTGAACCTTCTCTCAGCACCATGCAGAAAACAACCATTGTAAAGAAGTTATAGTTTAAAGCAATTGTAGCCACTTCCAAAGGGAGCATGAGCCCTCCACAGTGTGACAGGAGATGATACCTTCCCTTGAGGAGCAACAGGTGTCAGTCAATAAGATAAACATTTTAGTTTACAAGGTAAGCCTAGAAAGTTTCAGTTAACATTTAGTTCACTAAATGCCTATGAAAGGCTCTGTACTGGGCTGCAAGAAATGCAAAAATGAAGGTTGACATGAGAAGTAACAGCATAATAATGAGGAACATTGAAACAAACATACCTGTCACTTATTAAGCCCTGGTATGTGTTGGACAAATACTATAATCACACCTTTAGACTTTTCAAATCTTTGGACTTCATATTAAGTCTTTATCTGTGAGGTGATGTCATTGTCTCCATTATAGAGATTTATAAAGTATAAACTTAAGCATCATACTAATATATTAATAACATAATAGAGCATGCAAAGTGCAGCATTATCCTACCAGATAAACCTACTGCAGGTGGATTTCTTTAATGTTTTGAATGAATTGTTTGGGAATCTTGAATGTAATTCTTTATTAACTATGCTATCCCGAGTTGTATTAGTTTCAGCAATCTCTTGAGCCTACCACCTATTCATAGCATTATAGAAGTGAGAACAAGGAAAGATTGGGTCTTGTTAAACAGCCACTGAGAAATTTGTTCTTCCTTTTTCTATTCTTTGTTCATTTTCATTGCAAATGCCTCCATGGAAAAATATCTTTTCTTCCATGTAAGGCTCTCTTAGTCTAAAGACCACATTGTCTTCAATTTTGTGATCCTATTTTCCTATGACATGAAATTTAAGCTACCAACATTTTTCCTTCATTTAATTCCTAGCAACTTTTGCATGTGTGCACATGCTAAGTAGTAAATGCAGTATTATAAGTAAAGTTAAATTAGCTCAGCTAACTGGCATTCTGGTCAGACTGAGCATATACCACACCTCCTAAGTGATAGGTGTTCCAATTCAACTATTATTTTCTTCACCTGTTTTTCTGTTGAGATTGTATAAAATAGACTGCCCATGCAAAATTCTGTCACGGTGTTTTTATTAAAGGAGCCCTAAATTTGACTGAATGACTACTACATGAAAAGGGAATCACATAGGCCTATCTAAATACTTTGTTTTGCATATGAATTTTAATCTTTAGTATCTTGTAGTGAAATGTGAATTAACTCCAGAAGGTAAGGATGAATTTACAGCCCACCTTCCACTGTGTTCTAATATAAAGAAATTACACTGTAAAAATTTTTAGCCAAACAGCATTTCTATATACAGGCAGAAGGTCTCCTTTCCTGCCTTCTTTCATTAATTTCTGTATTCAACAGTTGACTCAACAGACTTATTAGGTGCCCACCATGTATTAGGCAATGGGTTAGGCTTAGAAGAGTGATTGCTACCAGCAGTGAGTAGTCTTAACACTGAACTCAATTTAGCAAGACAGAGTCATTGGTTCTCAAACCAGTAAACCAAAAAAAAAAAGTCAAACATTGCATGTTCTGCCCTCTTACTGCTCTTGACAGCCTTTAGATAAGACTTATTTTAGGCTATCTTATCCTTGTTGTGTTCATAAACAACATAAAATTGCTATTTCCTAAGACTTTGAGAAGGCAGAGGCTTTTTTCTTCCATACCTCAGTTTATTCTAATTTTTCCCTGACACATTTTCAGTTGTTGTTGTTGTTGTTGTTTTCTTGGTATTTGACACATAGTCAAAATTTAACAAATAACTGGTGAATAGAAGGAAGGAAGGAAAGAGAAGAAACTTACTGTATTAGGATTTAGCAAATTATCTGACTTGGGATTTAACATACTCCAGAAGGTCTGACCCTCTTTTTCTTTTCCTGTAAACCACTGTATTCTACCTTTGATCTTATCAGAGACAATCTTTTTTTTTCCCATTGGGCAGTTCCCTTTGAATTGGTTGGTACACATGGCCTTGAGGTTACTTATTTGTTGTTTTGGCATTGGGGATGTTTTTGTAGACATTCTAGAATCCCGGTACAGCATTGTAGAAACTCCTTACCCACTCTGCCAAATTACTTCTACTCTGAGAATTTTATTCTATTGTAACATACCTCCCCCTTCCCTTTCTTACACTGACACAATTGCAACAGCCCACCTTATTTTCATTAAATGATATTTAGCACCTGCATGGTATAAAATCTTATTCTAGTTTTCATGAATTTATAGTAATTAGTTGTAAAATATGAATCGTTGTGAGCTGGTGATAAAAGTAGTTATCTATTCCAAACTCCCCCTAGGGCTTACAATTTAGGTGGAGAAACAGATGCCATCAGACAGAATACCAAAACCTTAGTGTGGAGCTGCTCTAGAAACATCAGTGCAGTAGGACATTAGAAGATGGAATGATGGATGAGACAGTAAGGTTAGGATATAGCTGGGAAGGAGGACAGGAGCTGACCTCGGTGGTACTTAGACCTGAGGAGCAGGAGAGCATAATCCATCAGTCAGCAGAGAGCCTGAACTTAGAAAGGTCATAAACAGCACTGAAAAGGGGGTTCTGAAGGTGTAGCAGTAGCAGGACCCAGTGATAAAGGTCGTACATTAAGTCTGTATGTTAAACAGTTTGGACTTTGTGTTCTGGGGCAGCTTTACCCAAAATGCAGCTTTCTGTATTACTGATTCTACTGGATATTGTAGGGGTCTTAATCAAAACAAGTTTCTGTGGTTGAAAAACTGAGAAAAAAAACTGGGATAAGTTTTATTGAAGTTTTCTTCTGTGGAATTTCTTAGAGGGTATAATATGCTAACGTACATTATTAATATCTAAGAGCTTCCCTAAATAGTTTTGATCTCTGAATCTGTTTTTAATGGGGATCCTTGTTAGGGGAGTTGTCTGTGAAGACTATTTTGGGAAATGTTGTTAGAAGACATTGATTTTGAGTCAGAGGCAATATTGGGTGGCTGGTGTTGGAACATGAATTTTCAAATGCTGCAAAGGATGGATCTGACCAGGGAGTGATGAGGGAACTTTGAGTCTGTCTAGATGGATGTGATGAGGCCTGGATTTGTTGGTGAAGCATGTGAATGGGAACGAAGGGACAGATTTGAGGACCTTTTAGATATTTGGGTGAAAGAACCTTCACTTATCTGTGAATGGCCAGATGAAAAAAGGATTGCAAAGACAGAATTAAGAATGGCTCACATTTTTGAGATGTCTCCATTAGGAGCCTGAGGTAGCAATCTCTGTATGGAATTCTTACCTTCTTTATCCTTGGCATAATCATCTAAGACCATGAGGTACTCCAAGAGTACTCAGAACACAAGGAGACAGGGATGTCTTTGTAGACATGTCCCTTTTGTAGCAACTGCTCTGTAGTCAAAATGCTTTCTTGGTATAAAACACTGAAAACACAATTTGGCAAGGTCAAGCTATGTGTCAGGTGTAATATTGCCCTAAGTGTTCCCGTGCAGTCCTGACCACTATCTGTCCTGTGGGGTGGCTGATATACACCCAGGAAGGAAGTATCTTCTACATGAAATTGACTCTACACCCTGCCATAGAGAATCTGGCTCTTCGGCTTAAGTGCACTCTTTTCTGTTCATCCTGAGAAACTTTTATCAGAAAGACGGTGGACACAGTATAATGTTTTGGCCAACTCTCTTGTGTTTATTCATCTCTAGAGACACAAAGAATTTCAGCACACCATGTTGGAACCCATCATTTATCTGTCTCCTCTGCAAGGACTGGTCTGCAGATTTGTTCACAATCTTTACGTCCTGCTTTAGGTATGGGCCTGATGTTATACATCTGTCTCTTCAGTCATTCATGAAGTTATGTAGATTAATGCTTTCTTTTCCCATAATTATTTTATATCTATTTGACTAGAGTTCTTAACACTTTTAAAAATAGGCAGTGGAAGAAAGCAGCAGTGTAAAATGAAAAGCAGAGTTGTGTTTTCCCTCTTGAATTGTTCATCAGAGTACTAATGGTAAGTTTCCCAGTTTTCTTACATATTTATGAATATAAATGAATTTAACTGCTTAATTAATAACTCCTATATCCTCTGTGTTTGCTTCTTTTCATGCCTACACTTGCTACAACTCTGTTCATGTATTTGGTGGCTTACAAATGATTCAAAGTAGTGGTGGTCATTAGTGTGACTATTTCTGAATATTTTTCTCCTTTATTGTTTGCACTTCCATAAAATATCTGAATCCTCTTAATTCTCCTGCCATATTGCTTATCTGCATTTCACAAGGGCCTTGAAAACCCTACATTGTGTTCCTTTGTGCTTTTGTTTGAAAGATTTCTTCCCACTGGTGTCTTATTAAATTAACTTGCGCTACAGAGATATATACCATTGTCTTTGAGTGTGTTGACTACTTCAGGCTGAAGAAGTTCATATTGATGCATAAATTCTTTGTTTGGCTGTCTACCTTGGATAAACTCACTATATCATTGCAAAATCGCTCCTTTTTAAAGGTGGTGGTTATATGTGTGCCATGTCTACATACTGACATCTATAGATGGAACCATTGTGGTGGATCCAACAGAGCTGGCTAGCTGTGGTTATTTGGCTAGCCAGAATTCAGGGCCTCATGTTGCTGCTTAATCCAAGGAGGCATGGCACACGAAGCCACAGCTGGGGAGGAGACTCTTATCGGGGACATTAATAAATGGCTTCTAGCATGCTTGATTGGAACAAGAACTTTTAACTGCACAGTGTATTTTTCTTCCATTAATTTTGGAATGATAACCAATGAATGGGAGATAATGTCATGTCTCTATCAGTTCATGTGCCCACATTTATTTTCTGTTCAGATGGTTACAATGCAATCAAGGTATTTTTCCAGATATTTTATCCTTTTTTTATAAACCAAAAATTGAATATGTTTGTTGGAATATTGGCTGTGCCTTTCAAAATGTGGATTTAAGAGTATTTTTCAGGGCTGGGGTTTGGCTCAGTGGTATAGTGCTTACCTAGCATGTGTGAGGCACTAGGTTTGAGTCTCAGCACCACATATAAAAAAATGAAATAAAGGTCCATTGACAATTAAAAAAATATTTTAAAAAGAGTATTTTTCAGAGTTTTATGAGTGTTATTTGATTAAAAATACAAACATAAACAGTATATTATTAATATTCATAATAATAAAACACTTGTAATAGCCTTTTAGAAAGATTGGACAAAAGACATGCCAACTCAGCCATAATCATACTAGAGTGTTCATTACTTTGGGAGCACAATTTTCCTAATGGGATGCTAATTCAAATAAAGGATTTAATGTAGAGGGCTACTCATAGTTTCTATCTTTATGTAACCAGGTTCAGAATAGTGGATAAGTTTCCCATTTGTCCAGTTAACAAATGACAACATGTCACATAAATAAATGTACACATGTATTGTATACTTATATTAACAGAGAATAGTACACTTGCCAAAAAAAAACTTGAGTTGTGAATTCAGAATCAAATAGATTAGATTTTATTTCTAATTCTATCCTTATTTAAAAATGTTTATTGCATTAAGTAGATTGTTTTACTTAGTCTTAATTTAGTCATTGTTCCTTCCACTTTGAAATGTGAACTGCAATCTTTAGTTTATTCATGTATAGGCTTTGGGGCTTTGGAAAAGAATCCTTTGAAATCTTTAAGAGAAAGCATGTACTTGCTACTTATCATTTCATTCTCAGGAGTTGGCACATAATTGACTCTTTAATAAAACTTTTGTTCTTAATTCCGTGATCTAAGCTTTATATACTTATCATCTTATTCTACTTCTAAATGTTACTTACAATGAGAGAATCTTATGTAAAGTGGCGAATACTCCCACTACTAAGTAATGCCTTTGGAGGGCTGTTCTCATGCTCTTAGCTGCCTGCCACTGCCCACCCAAGAGGAAAGAGCTCATTCATGAGAAAACTTGTATCCTATACCACTGAACAGAGAGACAACTTTGGATACTTACCTGGGCCGGTCTGTGTTACCAATGACCTGATTTCTACTTCATTCCTCATATCTTGGTTGGAATGCAAAGAATGAGGTACAAACCATGTAGAAATAAAGAGTGATCAAAATGAAATATTGGATAAAAAGGACTTTTGCAACACTGAGCCTTTTGTTTGTCCACCTCAGGACTGCCGAATAGACACATTTCCTGCAGTCATCACTAATACCATTTTTTTCTCTTCAGGAACAAAACTACCATCAGATAGTGGATCACACAGATGGAAAAATGTAGCTATTCCCTAAAAACTAGAGGTTTTATACTTTTTGTAGTTTTTTCTTCAAAAATATTAGTAAGGAGATGTTGTATTGAATAGTTGTCTGTGAGTTTATTTTGCATTTTTTCAAAAAATAATGTGCTCTAAATTTCTTGAGACAAAAGCAGTGTTTATATGAATATTTTTTCCTGGAAAGAGACAGGAAAATACACATAGCTTGTAACCTGCTGCTTCTGTGATAACTATAAATTGATGAAAATTCAAGTTCACTGAACATTTCTTTACATTTGTATAGGACATTTTTTCTCTTGTTTGCAAAAGTCCTATTTATCCAATATTTCATTTTGATCTCTCAACAACCATAAAATTCTAAGAAGATATTTCCTTTTTATGAAATGATACTTTGGGGATTTAAATTTCTTTTTCAGTTTCATACAGCTAATGATGAGGTCAGGAGTCAAATTTGAGTTTTGAGGCTCCTAGTCTAAAGCTCTTTTAAATGTAATACAGTGCTTCCATTTATATTTTTTAAATTAAGTAATTAACGAGTAACACTCCCCGCCCCCCACTAGTTCTCAATTCGTTAGCAGAAACCAGTATGTCTGGATCTGCCTGACCTTGGATGACTTAACTTCAACCAGCCTCACATATAAACTGGCATCCTTCTGCCCATATCAAATAGTTATAATGAAGATTAAACTAGATAATGTATGTGAAGGGTGAAGCGTATAGTAGAATTCAAAGATCCCTTTTCTTTATTTCTTCCTTTTTTCCTATATAACAAACAATCCTCAGAATTAATGTTTTAAATGACTTCAGTGGTACTACCTTTCTTTTTGGGGAGTTGACTGGGTTCATCTGGGTCCATTCACTCCTCATGACCTGATCTGGGGCTACCATCATCTGAGGGCTTAGCTGAACTGGAATAACCAAGGTGGCTGACTTAACATCTGATGCTTCCAGGAAGATGGGTGGAAGGCTGGGCTCAGCTGGGGTGCTGGGCAACTGGAGTTTCTCTCTCTCCCCTTATCATTTCCCCATGTGGTCCTTCCATCAGGATTGCTTACATGATTGCTCAGGATAAACATGGAAACTTCAAGACACTTCTAAGTTTGAGTCCTGGAACAGGATGTCATTTCTGCCACATATTATAGGTCACAGTGAGTCCAGTGAGTCACAGGACCAACCTATTTCCATTGTAAAAAGAGGCTACATCAGGGCATGAATAGTCATGGGTAGTCTGGGTCATGATAGGTTGTCCTTGTTCGACTACTGTAGTCATCATCATCTGAAAGTTTTTCAGTTGATCTAGAGCTTTCACAGTAGAAAAATGACTGAAACAATGACAGCATGTGAAAAGGATTTTTCTGTTCTTCTTAATTATTCCCAGAGTTGAAGGAAAGCAGATAACCTGGCGGTTCTTCTAAAGATCATCCTGGAGTGGTGGTTTCTTTCGTACTCTGAGGCACACATGGTAAAGAAAATGATGAAAGACATCTGGTCTTTCAATGGTTTGGGGTAACACTGCCTCACATTGGAATTTATAATTTTCAAGTACTTTACATATATTTTCCCTTTATTCTCACCTTACTGGAATGCACAAAGTTTCAGCATGACATGAGGAGTTTAAATGACCTTTCCAATGGCACATAACTTAAAAAGGTAGAAATAGAGCTTCAACTCAGAACTTTCACAACTGGATCACTGTCTTCCATCTTGGCTCCATTCTAAGGATACATACTATGGGATGAGGGGCAGGAAGCCTAGTGGGAGGAGAGTGCTTGAAGAAATCATGGGGTGATTAGAGGGCTCTTAATGCACTTCTTGTCATTGTCTGCCTTTATGGACACCAGTGTTTAACTTATTTTACCTCTTTCATTTGCTTCATTTGTGAAAAATACTGTCTCTATCATGGGATAGGGAAGAATAATTCTTGCCTAAGCTCTTTAGGGGCTTATCATCAGTATAAAGTAAATTATATAAATGGTCCAGCAGAATACCTGTCCTATAGTAAGTATATAAGACATATTCATTTTTCTTCCTCTCTCCATTTCTTAAATTGCTTTCTGAGGCATGAAGCTGAACTTGGATTATATTTTGAAATGCATTTAGCATTTGCAGTGCACTTTGTATCATGACCAATGAATGGAAAAGTTGAGGATTGCTTGCCTGGCTGCCCAGCAGGGACTCTGTTATGCTTACTTCTGAGACAGGCCACTTTGGCAAGGTTGGCATCTCTGCATGGAAACACAGGGCTCGTTATTCTGTCACAGGACTAGTGACCTGATTGAACACAACTGTCCAGGTCCTTACCCATGTCCCATTAAATTTGCTGTCTACAGACCCTCTTCCTTGGAGCTTATCACCTGTTTGAGAATATGGTAAAGTGTGCTGGCTTGTTTTTGTAAATGACTGTTTTAGTAAAAGATTCTGTACCAGCAGCAAGTAAGTCATGAATTTAAATTTGCAGGCATTGTGCTGTACGACTTCAAAAGCCTTCCAGACCCTTTTTTGGTTGGCACGGAATGGAAGCATTCTGCATTTATATTTGTTGGTGCGTCTGGGCAACCTGGCTCTGGCCTCAGGAACCTGTGCTTTAAAATGAGGTAGCTGAATTCACTTCCCTGGGGCTGGAGGAAGTTCTTAGTATACTTCTTTTGCTTAAATCTATGACAGGGTAGAAGAAATGTATCCTCGGAGTTTAAAGGTGACCATTTCACAGCAGCAAAGCTCTGTGCTGTGGTCTCTTGTGATCTGATATGACAGTTCACGTATTACAGAGAGGAAAGCAGCCTCAGTCTGTGGCAACGCGTCTTTGAGTTTGTGACGTTGTTGGGAGAGATCATGCTTTGGTGTGTCTGCTTGTTTGTGACTAGAAAAAGAGCCCCGTGGTGACAATGGAAGCTCAAAGTGTCTTTTTTCTCTGCAACTGCTCTTAGGCATGCTTACATCAAACCAATACAAGCAGATGCATTTTTTAAGACCTCTGGGTAACATGATTTTACATTTTTTCTAAGTAACTTTTATTGTCAGGAACTCTCGCCTTATTGCTTATACATGTCTTTCCCATCTGAAAATAAAGCTGCTGGTCTCTTATTTGTTTAATCAGGAGATATGGGGATTAGAATGTCACTATCTTGTGACTAAGAATATTCCTGCTATTAGGAGGACATTATTAACTCACTGTAGTTAACCTTACCCCGCATTGCATTCACTTTTTGATTCTTGAATGAAACTTAGGTTCATCAGATACCTTTTGCCTATTAAATTAAAATAAGAATGTAGTGAGTTACGGCCATGATTGACATTGAGAAAATTCCTTATAGTCTCACAGGCCTAAAATCTTGATTTCAAAGAACCACTGAAATCCATAAAATGTGGTTGATTACTTATGGGGCAGAAATATGCATTTGTGTCTGGTCTTCATTGCTATGAAAAGGAATAGGCTTTTTATAATAATTTTTGAGAGTTCATGCTTCTTTATATACACTGATTTAATTTGCATTTTCTAAATTTAATATATATGTTAAATTGTCAGGTAGCAAACTTCTGCTTTGGGTTAAAGTTGGGTAGAGTGCCTTGTGGAGTCAATAATGAATGATTTTGTGTTTTTTGTTTTGTTTTGTTTTTGGCATCTTCCACTGCTAGATGGTGTGGTCTTCTCCTTAAAATCTATGTGTCTGATGATGTCAGACCCGTGTCACCAAATACAGACCAGCATGTTCATATAAGATCCAAAATGTCGTTGAGAGAGCTCAATGGCAGTCTCAGGGTCTGGGTCAAAATTCTTTTATCAGTTTTTTGTTTCACTGTGTGATAGCGACTAGCAGCAGATGTTTTCTTTAAAGGCTAATAAAAGTAAATCTGAGAGAATTTGCTTCCAATTTAGGTTCTTCTCCACTGAGAAAATAGCCAGCAGTGCAGGAGGGAAGTGAGGAGCCAGTGGTCCTGTCCTCAGCTGCCTCTACGTGTTTCAGGAGGCATGCCTGGAGCACTTCCCTGCATGCCTAAAGCTGTGGTGTGAGCTGAGCTGTCTGCTTGGTGGGTACCAGGGTGAGGCAGACAGCCCAGCCGTCTAAAGGCCCATCCAATGACAAATGTGAATTGGGTTTTTCTGGCCTGCAGGTCCTGAATGCACAAGGCTTGGGCCACTGGCCAGCAGCCTCGCTCCCCGGGTCAATGGTCTGTTGGACTGAGTCCCTGGAGGCCGTCCTGGCTGACTGCTCACTCCATTTGCCATGCATTTTTCTCAGCCTTCCCTCCCTTCTTTGTGGAACTGCTCAGTGGTCAACTCACTGAAAGATGAAATTGTTTCTGATAAACTTGGTCACATAGCTGTAAATGAACATGTACTTCTTTTTCTGAGGAATATTTGTACATTTAATCAGAACCTCAAAGGCTTGAACCCAGTGTTTGTCCTTGTGTCCTGAAGTCACTTCCCTGATGTTGTCTCAAGAGCCAAGCATTTTCAGATGTCCTTGTTCTGTTTAAACTTCTCTCCTTATGCCAAAGTAAAAAACAGCAAAACATTGCCATGGCCCACAAGTTCTGCCTTGGTTTCCCTCTTCACTTACTTTCTTTCACTGCTCAAAAAGCACATTGCTGGCTTCTGGGCTCTTTTCTCCAGACTAATGACTCCTCATCTTTTAGGTCTCCGCTTAAACTTCCTCCATCCATAGACTCTGTCAGAGCCTTTCCCAGCCCCCACCATCTGCAGTGTGCATCCTGTACTTCCTTTGTGGTTCTCATCACATTCGTACATACAGATTCAGGTCAGAATTTCTTGTTAGAGTGTCATGAACATAGAGACAATGTTTGTCTTGCTCATTATTCAGTACTGATGGTAGAGCTAACATGTGCAGGTCCTCATTGAACACTTACTGTAAGGAACTAGGAAAGAAAGGAAGAAGGGTACTTAGCATTAAGCAGCCTGGGGATGGTGGTACCTAGAGCAGCCTGAGAGGGTGTATGAGCTTCCTATCACTTCAGTAACAAGTTGCCACAAACTTAGTGGCTTGAAACAACACACCTATATTACCTCTCCGTTCTGGAAGTCGGGAGTCCTAAAATCAAGTTGTTGGCAGGGCTGCATTACTTTTCAAGGCTCTGTGGATGGAATGAAGCCCTTCCCACCTTCTCAAAGATGCTTGAATGCCTTGGTTGTAGCCCTCTTCCAGCAACAGTATCACTTCAACCTTTGCTTCCATCATTGTACCTTCTTCTATTAATCTGGAATCTTTTGGTCCCTTGTATAAAAACCCTACTGATGATTCTGAGCCCACTCAGGTATTCCAGGATAATCTCCCCATCTCAAGATCCTTAATTACAACTGAAAACTCCCTTTTGCCATGTAAGAAAAAGATTAACATGTTCTGGAGATGAGGATGCCGACATGAGTTGAGGTAGAGGTGGGGACATCATTTTGCAAACCACTACTGGATTAGCTGTTTAAGCAAATGTGTCAGGGGGCATAATATAGATTTTGGGGTAGGAGAGGAGAGTGACTAAAATGTCAGGCATAGTTCAGGACAAACAAATTTAGTGGCGTCTCTGAGAGAGAACACAAATCAGAAAGTAAGATTATGGGCAGCGTCTAGGGATACTGCTAACCTAAAACTGGGCAGCAAAGAGGGAATTATTTTTTTTTCAGGATAGTGAAGTTGTAATTGAAATTGAGGAAGGAAGAAATAGAATTTCCCAAGGATCAGGGCTGCTCTGATGACTTGGTGTTAGAATAAGCTAGAGCAGCACAGCGTTGAGTAGGCAGTCTGGGCCGGATCTGTTTGGATAAAGGATGTTGCCATAAATCACTGTTACCCAATTGTATATAGAAGAGAATTCTTCTTGAATCTTGATGCCACATTTTACAAGGTAGGGATCGAAGGCCTAGGAAATTCAAGTAGGTTGACCAAGGACACCTGGCTCCAATGCTGCCTTTCTTCTAGCTGTTGGATACCTCCTCTGAAATGTTCTCAGATGATCCTGTCCTATGTTCATTGCCCGCTTGTAGGAGGCACATGGTAAAGGAGAATCCCCATCTAAAACTAGTAGATTGCCTTTTGATGGAGCCTTGGGCAGCTGGTTTGATGAGAGATGGACAAAAGGAAACCCTTTCTGAGAGTGTATAGAAGGAAGTGGAACATGCCAATTTAAGAATGATCACAAGCAGTGTAGCTCAATGGGGCACCTGTTGTCAACAGAGCATAATCCCACCATCTTCTTATGGTATCTGTAATGAAATCCAGGGAGCTTGACCCAGGAGGCTGATATGAAAGGAACCTCATTGATCACTAGTATTTCCCCTTTTAGTGCCGATGGAGCCCATTTTCTTCCTGGGCAGTAAGAGTAGTTACTCCAGAATATCCACATTACTACTTGGGATGAATTTCTCAGCTGCTTGGAACACTTCATCAATAATATGATTGATCTATTAGCACACAATTAACACATGACCTTTCTGGAAAAGAGACTACAGATAATCTAACAAAATTTTTAAAGTTTTCAGTTCCCTTTTCCTAGTCTAGTAACCCATTCAAAATATTTCAGAGTGATTCTGGGAAAACGTGACGTAAACTAGCCACGGCAGAAAAGGATGTAGTAAGGGAGAGGGTGTCAGAAATCACAAAACCATGGAGAAACAGACATAGGCAGAACAGGAAGGGAATATACACCTGAGATGTTCTGTGCCTGCCTCCGTGTGTTTGCCAGGTTTCAAAATGAATGTAAGTCTTCTCTGCTCCTAGGATACACTTTTGTAAAGAAAACATATATTCATGTATTTAAGTGGGTCTTTAACTGTTAATGGATATTCTCCCACAATAAAAGCTTTGTGAGGCTGATTGGAATGCTTTTACCACATAAGACCTTGGGTTCCTAGGGGATTTTCCTTTTAATTTAAAGTGATGAGGGTGGGTACATAGGTGGAGGCTGCTTATTGGATTTTAATTTTATGCTATAAAATTTGAAAGGGTTGGGAAATTTTATGTGATTACAAATGAATAGTGCAAAACATTAAGGGGCTAGGAAATTAACATAGAACAAAATTGCTATATGTCAAATATTTTTACTGTTTCTTCGTTTTTAATGTCAACATCATTAACGAGACTATCATAAAACATCTTTTAGTCTCACAAGAGCTAAATTTATACAGTGAAAATTATGTTGGGAAACATGACAACCACCAAGATAATCGATTATTTTAAATAACAATTTGGTATAGATTTAAGGTGTACAGTGTGACAATTTAACGCACAAATACCATGTAGAATGATCAAGTCAGAAAAGTTTTCATCGCCTTTAACGTTTTTAAAAAAGTTTTAATACATAATGGTACAAATTTATGGGGTACAGTGTGATATTTCAACACATGTATATAACATGTACTGAAAAAATCAGGATAATTAATGCTTCCATCTCCTTATCATTACTTTTGTTTGCAGCTTTCAAGCTTTTCTAGTTCTTCATAAGATGTGTAAGAAGCCTGTGAATGATAGTCACTCTACTGTGCTATGGAACATTGTACTTACCATTTCTTCCCAACTGTTTAGGTACCTGTTATTCAGCTTCCTTCTGTCCCTCTCCACCAGTATCCTTCCCAGTCCCTACTAAGCACTATCATGCTTCTCATTCCCTGTAGCTCAGTTGTTGGGACATGCAAGAATTGGCTGCCCCAGCATTATAATCATTCCATATCTTCTATTTCTCTCTCCTTTTTTTCTGTTAAATTAAATCTTTATTCTTCTCTTTTCATCATTCATAAAATCCTGGCCCCAGTATAGGAACTCACTGAATAGAACAATGGAAACTGATTGTGAAGTGTTACCTGTTCCTCATGCTTTCCCTCTAAATTCTCTAACTTTAAAACTGTATTATATATCCATTGTAAGTAGGGATGGTTTTAATTCTAATTGCTAAAGATCTTGCACATATTTTCATATATTTGTTGACCATTTGTATTTCTTCTTCTAGGAAGTGCCTCTTCAATTCTTTTGGCCGTTTATCACTTGGGTTATTTGGTGTTTTGGTGTTAAAATTTTTGAGTTCTTCATATTTCCTGGAGATTAATGCTCTATCTGAGGTGCAGGTGACAAAGATTTTTCTCCGATTCTCTAAGCTCTCTCTTCACATTCTTGATAGTTTCCTTTGATGTGAAGAAGATTTTTAGTTTGATACTGTCCCATTTATTTCCTTATTTATTGATTGATTCTTGATTTTACTACTTATGCTTTAGGATTCTTATTGAAGAAGTCTGACCCTAAGCTGACATGGTAGAGAGCTGGGCCTACATTTTCTTCTAGTAGGTTCAGGGGCTCTGATTGAATGTTGATCTACTTTGTGTTGAGTTTTGTGCAGGTGAGAGATAGGAGTTAAATTTTATTCTGCTGCATATGAATTTCCAGTTTTCTCAGCACCATTTGTTGAAGAAGCTATTTTTCCCAATGTATGTTTATGGCATCCTTGTCTAGTATGAGATGACTGTATTTATGTGGGTTTGTCTCTGTGTCTTCTATTTTGTATGATTAGTCCTCATGTCTGTTTTAGTGCCAATACCATGCCATTTTTTGTTGATAGGCACTAAGGGCAATTATCAAGAAATCAAGTAATAAAAGATGTTGATGAGGATTGAGGGAAAAAGTACACTCCTACATTGCTGGTGGCATTGAAAATTGGTGCAACCACTCTGGAAAATAGTACGCAGGTTTCTCAGAAAACTTGGAATGGAACCACCATTTGACCCAGTTATCCCATTCCTTGGCATGTACCCAAAGGACTCAAAATCAGCATACTATAGTGACTCACCCTCATTAACGTTTATGACAGTTCAATTCAAAATGACTAAGCTGTGGAACCAACCTAGGTGACCTTCAACAGATGAATGGATAAAGAAAATGTGGTACATGTACACAATGGGATATTACTCAGCCATAAAGAAGAATAAAATTATGGCATTTGCAGGTAAATGGATGGGACCAGAGACTATCACACTAAGTGAAATAAGCCAATCCCCAAAAACCAAAGGTCAAATGTTCTCTCTGATAGGTAGATGTTAACACACTATGTCAGAGTGGAGGGAGAATAGAAGTTCATTGGAGGAGACAAAGGGGAAACAATGGAAGGGAGGGAGGATGGGAATAGGGAAGGCAGAATGAATTGGACATAACTTTACTATGTTCAGGTCTGAATAAACATAAGTGAAACTCCACATCATATACCACCACCAGAATGAGGTCATAATTAGAATAAGTTATACTCCAGGTATCTATAATATGTCAAAATATACTCTACTGTCATATATATCTAAAAAGAACAAATAAACAAATAAATTAAAAAAATAGGGTGGTGCCTTTAATTTTTTGAAATCATTTACCAAAGTGTAACCTGCATTCCAATGAGCACACAAATCCAAAGCATATTGTTTTATCACAAAGTGAACACACCCATGTAATGGTATCAGATAAAGAAAATAAGTCAAGAATACACTTTGTATCCTGTTGTAGTCACCAGCAAAATCTATCATGATTTATAGTGCCATAAATTTGTTTTTTTCCTGTTTGAGGTTTATATAAGTAGGCTATTCAATACCTTTATTTTGATTTTTGTGCATTTTTTCATTTAATGTTATAATTATGATGCTTACCTATATTATTGCAAGTAGTTTTATATATGTCATATATATTTTTTATGTTTTTTAGTTATACATGGACACAATATTTTGTTTATTTATTTTTATGTGGTGCTGAGGATCAAAGCCAGTGCCACACATGCACAAGGTGAGCATTCTGACACTGAGCCACAACCTCAGCCCTTGCAAGTAGTTTTAAATTTTTACTGTGCCGTGTTCCATTAACTGCATATACCATAGCTTATTTATGAGTATTGATGGGCATTTGAATATTTTCCTGGCTTAGGGTTTTTGTGGAGCATATAGCTATTGAACATCTTGTACATATTTTTGTTAGATATTTTCTTGGCTCTTCAGTACACTTATGTTTAGGTGTACTAGGTACTACCAAACAGTTCACCAAACTGATTGTACCAATTTAGATCCCACCAGTAGTGAATGAGAGTTTTGTGTTCTTCATGTCTTTGATGATGGGCACTTGGTATTTTCAAGTCTTTATGTGGGTATAGATATTAAAAACACATATTTTCCTATTCTGTGGCTTTCTTCTTAATATTTTTGAACATATTTTTCTTGTGAAAAAAGAGAAGCCAGTTTGCCAGGCCCCCCTTCATGCTTAGTATTTGCTGTGCTTTAAGAAACTTTTGCTTATTCTGAGTGGTTGAGTTTTTTTTTTTTTTAATAGTTGTTTTGCTGCTTTCTATCTTCTATGTATAGTTGCACTCCCTCAGGAATTGACATTGGACTGGTGGTTTGGGTTAAGAATCAGGAGTCATTTTCCTCCTATGGGTGTCCAGAATCATATAATGAAAAGACCTTTCTTCCCTAAGTACATCCCCTTGTCACTTTTGTCATATATAATTATGTGAGAGTCTATTTCGGGTTTTCCCTTCTGTCCAATGGGTCTTTTTGATTTTTTGTTTTTTGTTTTGTTTTTGCTTCAAAGACACTGTATTAATTCTTCATTTGCAACTGTTCTTAATGTGCAGTGTAAGTCCTGTAACGTTTTTTGTCCATCTTTAAGATTGTCTTGGGCATCATAGATTTTAATGTTTTGAGTGTCATGCTAACTGTGCATAAAATAACACTCTATAAAGAGTCCGCTGTCAATAAATTTTATGAGACCAATGGGAGGTTAAAGAGAAAGGTGACACTGAAAACCAATGAGAGAAATCCATGCATGTTGGAAGATGTTATCCTGTTCTGATTTTGCAAACTTCAAAATTCCTGAATTTGATGAGGGGAGGTCTTATATAGAGACATTGATTCTAAGGGGGATTTGATTAGGTGGTGGGAAGACTCTAATAATAAATTAAGGTGATAGTTGAAGTAGGAAAATGAATACAAAGAAAAACAGCTTTATTAAGTTGTGTGCCAAAATAAAAGCTTAAATATAGTTAAGGATATAAAATAATAAAAAATAAAAAGTGAAAAAAAAACAGAAATTGATCTCTGGAGAAGGTTCCATTTTTGAGTGGGGTGTGAATAAAATCTGTGTAGAAAAAAAGGCTTTAGTCTTTCTTTATTTTTTTAACTTGTCAATCATTTTCCTACTGAGGGAGCCACAAAAGACAAATCTTAAATAGAAGGAAATTCTTGACCCCCAGTTTTAGCTCCTGTCTAAGTACATGTGTGGGCACAGAAAGAAAAAACACATGGACCAATGACATTATGGCAAGTCATGGTGATTATGTGCATTTCTACCTCAGAAGAGGAGACAAGAGGGGGATATAAATATGCAAACATTGTATTTCTTGGAGTGTATAAGGCAGGTTTCACAGGCTTTACTTCTTATTATCTGGACATTATGACTTTTTATTTATTTATTTTGGTACTGGAGATTGAACTCGGGAGCATCAGAAGCACTCAACCTCTCAGCCACATTCCCAGCCCTATTTTTATTTTATTTAGAGACAGGGTCTCACTCAGTTGCTTAGGGCTTCACCATTCCTGAAGTTGGCTCAAACTTGGTGATCCTCCTGCCTCAGCGTCCCAAGCTACTGGGATCACAGGAGTGAGCCACTGGCTGGATCTCTGAGTATAATGACTTTGTGATGGTTAATTTGAATTATTAACTTGATTGGATTAAGAAATGCTAATGATCAAGAGGCTTCTGAGTGTGTCAATGAAGGTGTGTCTAGAAATACTTGGCATGTGCTATAGTGAACTGAAACAGAGAGTCTTCCTAAGCGTGGGCAGCACTGTCCAATAGAATGGTGACTTGGATGTAATAAAACTTGGAAGAACAAGAAAACAGCAGCAAATGAAGCTATTCTTCTTGAATGCGTTTTTTTAAAAAAAAATATAAGACATCGGAATGCATTACAATTCTTATTACAAATATAGAGTACAAATTTTCCTATCTCTGGTTGTATACAAAGTATATTCACACCAATTCGTGTCTATAATGTACTTTAGATAATAATGATCGTCACATTCCACCATTATTTTTAACCCCATGCCCCATCCCTTGCCCTCCAACAACTCTGCCCTATCTAGAGTTTGTCTATTCCTCCCGTGCTCCCTCTTCCTATCCCACTATGAATCAGCCTCCTCCAAGAAAACATTTGGCATTTGGTTTTTTTGGGGATTGCCTAACTTCACTTAGCATTATTTCCTCTAACTCCATCCATTTACCTGCAAATGCCATGGTTTTATTCTCTTTTATTGCTGAGTAATATTCCATATATATGTGTATAAATGCCACATTTTTTTTTTTAAATCCTTGAGTGAGTTCTTGATTGCTGCTGTGATTGACTAAGGGTATCCGACTCTGGCGCCTTCATTCTTCCATGCCAACTCTGGCAATGATTGTCCAGGGAGTTTCCTGGAGCCTTCAGTGTCAGATTTACACAGCATGATTGATCCCTCTTTTTCTGAGGCTTCAGCCTCTTGGACTTTGCAGCTTCTGATTCCTCCAGCTCTCCAGCCTGTAGACAGCCATTTTGGATTACCCAGCGTCTGGTCATGTAAGCCAATCTACTAAATCCTCTTTTCATACTTCCTGTTGATTTTGTTCCTCCAAAGAACACTAATAAAGGCTCCTTGCAGCCTGATTAAGAAATACCTCCGTGTGTTTCCTAATTTAAATCCAAGGTGTCCAGTAAATATCAGAGCTTTAGCTTGAGCTAAAGCTGGAGCTAAAGCTGGAGAGGGCTTAGATGATTTGACCATATTGAAAAATGAAGATTCTAACCATGGAATCCACCAGTGTAAGGAATAGTTTGATTTCATGTGGTTTGCCCAGAAAAGGGCCAGTTGGCCTTTGAAATATAGTTTCCATAGCTACTGGGTGGAATCAAAAGCAAATGCTATGGCAGAATATATTTCTATGCTACTTTTACTGCTCATGGTAACTACTAAGGCAAGCTATTCTGGAGATGAAATACTGGGAAGTGATACAGTGAGTGATTGACTTTCTTTTGGGGAATTTTATCATTTTTCTAAGATTTTACTAGAACTGCCTTTCTGTTAAAAAAAAAAAAAGATCGTAGTAAAGGTCATCTTTCCAGATACAACTTTATTGAACAATGCCCTGCTAATTGTGACTTAAAAAATTTGGACTAAAGTTAAATGATAGAAGAATCCAGGATTTGCTGCTCCTGGATATTTTTTTCCTTTATGAGGAGTATAATAAAATGATTTCTCACAGGATCCTTAAAGTGTTTACTTTGAACTTTTCAGTATAATATGGTCAGCTAAAAATGCCAAGCACTTAACATCTAAGAAACATTATGACAGTTTGCTTTTTTTATTTGGGGATATAAAATATACACTGATGTATATCATGTAACCCTAGTTTTATAGTCATCTATCATTTGTATGAACAAAAAAAGACATTTATTCCTTCAATGTAAAAATATATGGCCTTCCCAATAATGACTCCCAGGTATGAAAGGAAGATAAATACACATTCACTTTGAGTTGTTGTTTATGTGTCTTTTAATTTGGGTCTGTGTATTCTTTTCTTTCTTGTTTTTCAAAAATGTTTTCTCATTCATTTATATTTCTTTTAAAACTGATAGATCAAAGTGACTATTTAGAAAGGTCTGGCTGATAGGCAGTGACAGTAACCTTTTCAAGACTGTTTTGAAGAGTACATTAACATGGCTAAAAGTTGCCTCTCTGTTATCTGTCTGCACCAAACCTTCAATAAATCCATATTCCAAATAACAAGTATGATTTGGCTCAACAGATACAGTTTGGGGACAGATATGTTCCTGTCTCATCCAACCAGGTTGCTTCCTCAAAGTCTCAGCTTATAGAAGTTCTAGGAACATTTTTGTCTCTGGGTATTATCTCTCAGATTGAGCTAGGTTCTTGATTTTAAAGCACTTTTACTCTTTATAAAATTTTTATTGATGTGTTATAATTATACATAATAGTAGTATTCATTGTGCCACATTCATACATGCCCTTAACATAATTTGATCAATCTCATTCCTCAGTACCTTCCCTTTCTCTTCCCTTCTTCCTCCCCAGTCCACTAGCTCTACTCAATTGATTTCCCTTCTATTACCTTTTAAAAAAAAAAAAATTAATGACATGTCCTTTCCTTTTGTTGTAGTAGAGTATAATTCCATGGGTAGGTCAGAGTTCATTTTTATAAATGTTCTATCTAATGTCTTTATAATTTAGAAAATGCATGCACTTAACCAAGTCAGATTATGATAGTATTTACTCTTTTTAGAAACTGGGATTAAGATGTTTTAAAATAGGGGTTGAACTGTTTGGTCTTGGTGAATTTATTTTTATTTATTTATTTGTTATTTATTTATTTATTTATTTTTATAGCGCTGGGATTGAACCCAGGGCCTTGTGCATGCAAGGCAAGCACTCTACCAACTGAGCTATATCCCCAGCCTCATTTTATTTTTAATGTCTAAGATATCCCTATATCCAGATTACTCATCTCATCCTGAAATTTAGAAGGCTGACCCGAGAAAGACCTTTGATCAAACCACATTCCTGGGGTCTTTGAAAAACAAAGACCTGAGACAGTAGATAAAAGCAAGAGAGGAGAAAAAGGTATTACTTCTTGGAATCCAGAGGAAAGATCACCAAAGACTGCCGTATTTTATGTCTCTGGGAACTTTCTTTGGAAAGGAAAGTCAATCCCAGGGATACAACTTGTGTCAACAGTTGAGCACCAGATAAAATGCCTGAATTTATAAATACAAATTGTATTTTGTAAACTTGATGTAAATAAATCCTTCTTGGGGAAGATCCAAAAGTCAGGTTCCAGAGCTAAAAGTCATCAGTGATTTTCATAATGTCTCTAAGATACGTTGAGCCTGTCAGTCAAAGCATGAAATATATATCTGTATGTGTGAATTTTTGTTAATTATTGCTGAGTAATACTGCTGAGCCTGAAAGAAAACGCCAAGAAGGGTAGAGAAGAGAGTTCTCTGACATTTAAAAGCAAACAATTTCTGGAATGAAATTCCAGAAAACATCAATAATTGTTTATATGCAGTGTGTGGGAATCTTTCGCACAAAGCATACTAGCTTACTGGAGATTCCAACTTACTTTCTAAAAAGCCAGTTTTCTTTGCCTGCTAGTCCCAGACTTGAAACAGAAAGCAAACCCTATGTTGAGGATTAATTTATAGAATAAGGAAATGATAAGGTGAGAAAGCTTAGAAACTTGTGATTCTTCTTTAATATATCAAAATTTTGGCAAAATTGCCTGTCTTTAAAGTTAGTGTTGTGGGAGGGTGGAAGCAAAGGAAAAAAATGTAATGTACTGAAATGTTTTTCTATTAAATAAGCTGAATATCCCATCCTGAAGGAAAATAGAGGCAGAAGACAGCCTTCTAATGAGTGCTTTGTGAATCAGATTATCAGAGCTTGCTTAGAGCATTCACCTAGTATTTCATGTGGAGGTTGTGGGTGGAGCTGCCATATGCCAGCTTGGGTCTGGGCCAGGGAAGCACACAGGAGAGCTTTTGCATTCTAGCTGTCCACTCTCGCCTGGTAAAAAGCACTTTGTGTATGTGGTATAAGTGGCCAAGTTATTTGTACACAATGGGAAGCTGAAATTTTATTTCCACATGAAATTAGTGAATAATGGCTTTCAAGTCTCACTGAATAAGCATGCCCAAGACACAGTCAGCATTTGAAGTCTGTTCTGGACATCAGCCATCTGGATGAAAGATAAATCAGTTATGCTGCTTCTTTGAGGGTGTCAGAAGTGGAGTGTGGCAAAGGCAAAGTGTCTGGGTACTGTACTGAAGCTTTTGCTGTTCATTGGGACTTTTGGTGTGATCAAGGTTTTTTACTTCTGTGAGCCCATGTCACTTTTGGTAGGGGCCTAATATCCTGAGCCATAAATGCTTATGCTTTCATCTCCAATTGAGATATATTTGGCCACCGTGTACCTACTAAATGTTTTTTTTTTATTACTAAGATTTCTATTATACCAATTCTCAAAATATTCTTAAACATTAAGTTTGGATTGAGCCTCTAAGAGAGTAGGTATTCTGTGTGCATGGCTAACTTACTATAGAGTGCACAGCTCTAGGCTTAATTAAGTGATGGTGAGATTTATATTTTTCCCAAGTTGTCATGGAAGGGTTTCCTTTTCTACTGATTTAAAGACTAGTTGCTGAAAGATGATTTGAGAAAAGCTGATTTCATTTTTGGCAGAGTATGATTTTGTAAAGTAAGGCCACGGTTGTTTAAGTAGTAAGATGTTGGTAACTTGCCCACGTACTATAATTAAAGCGAAGACATCGAAACCAAACTGAGGGAAGCAGATGGAAGCATCCCATAAGTAAGTATGAATGTTTGTTTGCACAAATGAAACAAGTGTGCCAGCAAGATGTGTGATCATCTTCTTTCAATTATACCTGATTTTGATCTTAAAAAAATGTGGACAGAGCTGCATTTCAGCTTTATTTAATGTGGTTTTAATTTAAAAAAAAAATGCTTCGCAATTTAGCACATGAATAGGCTATAAATGAAATGTAGCAGGGTTTGATGGAAATTGGTTAATGAGCTGTAAAATAATTGCTTGGTTTGAGAATTTTTTGGGGGGATATAGAAAAATCAGAATGTAGTTGGTGTGATCAAATACCTTAAAAGAGCCTGAGACTATGATAGAAAAGATTTATATAGTGGGGGAAAAAAACTATCATTAGGGATTCCTTAATTTTCTAGAATTCCTGGTATCAGGTTCATAGAATGCAATATACATCATGATCTGAACTGTTTATTTCGTGCTCTTAGAAGTTTGTTGATTCACATACGGCTTTAAATAGGCCATCAGCTGAAGTTTGGCTATCCTTTGCAATTTGAGCTATTCACTGAAACTGTATTAGTTGTAATGGGATTTGGCTTTTAACTTTATAGTGTAAGCTATACACATTAATTAATTTTGAGGCAGCTGCTCATTAAAAATTCTTTCTAGTAAACATAATAAGAGAATGTATTTTGGAGAATGCCAGCACATGATATATTAAATGGATTTTGGTAAGTGAATTTGGCTGATTTGATTGGCAGATATGAATAACTATTTATGGGAATCTAGCATGATTTTTAAAGCAATATTAAAATGTTTTTTTATAATTTTTGGCTATACATATTTATCTGCTATCATGTGGTGTTTTGATACATGTATACAATATGTAATCAAATCAGGCCAATTAGCATATCTGTCACCTCAAACATTTATCATTTCTTTGTGCTGGGAACATAGTGTTCTCTTCTAGCCATTTTGAAACATACAATAAATTATTGTCTACTATATATAGTAACTCTACTGGACCATGGAACACTAGAGCTTATTCTTCCTAACTGTAATTTGGTATGGTTAACCAGATGCTCTCTTTCCCTTCCCAGCTTCTATAACCACTATTCTACTCTCTATATGAGATGAACTTTTCTAGCTTCCACACATGAATGATAACATGTAGTATTTGTCTTTTTATGTCTGGTTTCTTTCAGCTAACATAATATCCTTCATGTTCATCTGTGTTGCTGCAAATACCAGAGTTTTATTTTTTATTGTGGGGTAATATTCCATTATGCCACATTTTCCTTACTGGTCCATTTGTCAGTAGACACCTAGTTTGATTCCATTACTTGGCTGTTGTAAACATGGGAGTGCATATCAACATACGATTTCTTTTGGATACATACACAGTAGTGAGTTTGCTGGATCATAATGTAGTCCTATTTTTAATTCTTTGAGCAATTCCCACACTGTGAATTCCATCATGATTGACTATAAAATAGTATTTTAAAATCCTGATTAACTATGGATTTTGTGTTGAACATAAGGACCTCATAAAAAAAAGGAATTGGTTTTCGTTATAAACCTGGATAGAAGATGCATGACAAGGCAATACTCATCCAACTGAGAGAGCTGGAAGAGGAATTGAGAGACTCTTTTCCCCCCCCATAGTTTTATTGCCATATTATAATAATACATAATAGTGGGATGCTTTGTTATATATGTGTACATGCACACCATAGGGAGATGCTCCTTTATCTTTTCCTCTTGCTTTTTAATGAGAAAACTGAGACCTGATAGGTTTTGATCTTCTGAAACCAGTTACAAGGTACAAGAACTAGAAGCAAGACCTTGATCCCTACTAGTTTAAATGTTCTGCCAAACCACCTGGCATTGAACTGTGTCCAGAGAAGAATGAGATAAGTTACTGCAAAACTATTTTACTTGGAAAAAAGACTGTTTTTCTTTGAAGTGTATCTAGTTGGGGCTGCTTCCATTTTCTAGAATTTGTTTAAAGAGAGACTGGACAAGTATAAGAGCTTGATAGTAGAGACACTGAGATGACTGAAGGAGGGAGGTTCAGATGATACAGTTCCTTGTTAGAATTACAATTTACAACTTGCTTCATGTGGTGTAGGTTGTCCCATTCGATATGATTTTGATTAAATTATGCAATAACTCCCCATCCTGACCTATGCTAAAAAAATTTATTTCAGTATCTGAGGTGCCAGGACCTCCAAAATGCTTCCAAATTTATTTCCTTGGCCTTGGGAAAGTGACCTTTTGATCTTAACCTAGTAATGAAATGCTGGGAAGAATGAAGGTCATAGTTTTTGTCACCTATATTTTAAAAATACAGCATCTTATTTCTATTTCTTTGGGGGGTATGGATTTTTTGGTTGTGAATTCAGAATAATGGACTTCAGTCTGCCTAACTTAGGAAAAGTTAAGGGGGTGAGTCAATTTCATTTTTTAGAAATATTTATTTATTCATATGTGGTGCTGAGGATCAAACCCAGTGGCTCACATGTGCTAGGCAAGTGCTCTGCCACTGAGCTACAACCCCTGTCCTGGTGAGTCAATTTCTACCAGCAGAGTGCTCAGTGCATGCCTATGCAGGCAAACTGTGTGGACAGACATGTTCTCAAATAATCCTCCTTCTCTCTGATACAAGTGGCTTCATCCCCCATGCTAAGAGAGAAAGGCAGATGAGCATAGGAATTGAAGTGGGAGAGAGAGATGCAGTAGAGACATGTTAGAATATATTTATTAAGTTGTCATGACATGTGCCTCATTGTTTACCCAAGAGTAAGGTACTCTCAACTGTGTAATAGAAACAAGAGGCTTAATTATGGTAAAAAATAAACTCTCAAGCAATAAAAAATGTATTAAGATTCAGTGATTAAGATTCCTTCTCCACATTCTTATTCAAGGGCCCAGGCTGATGGAAGCTCTGCCATCTCAAACTGAGTCGTTCAAGGTTACTCTTGGTTCCTCTCCATCTATCCTGGTGTTGAGAAGAAGAAAACTGCGTGGAAGCATCTGTGGTATGTCCCTAAGGGCCAAATGCAAAGTCACATATGGCTGAAATTGTAACTGCAGAGGAGGCAGGAAAATGTAGTTTATCTCTGTGTCCAGAAGAAGAAGAAATGGATTTAGATAAGTATTTGGCAATCATACACAGACACACATTTTGTATATATGATATACAATTTAGTATATGTATATCATATGTAATAAGCATGGTGTATGCTCTTGTGTGCACAGCAAGATTATATATATAAACAAAATATACACACACACATGGTCACATAAATGAATAAGTATCTGTTTTAAATCAGTCCTGAGACTGAACGAGTGTTTTCTGTCAACTCCTTCACCTGGTTTATTTTTGAATGATTGAACTCCCTTGCTTTCTCTTTCTGTTCATGCTTTGGTGTCAGGATCTGGGTCTTTTATCATGAATCATAGGTTCAGAGATGTCTAAGCCTTTGTGTTACTTTTTGTTCTCCATGAAATTGTTAGTATCCCTGTTCTAACAGGTAGATTCACAGTTCTTCCAGTTTCATGAGAAGGATGTCCTTTGTGTTACTTTTTGTTACTTTTAGTCTCCCTAGTGCCCAGAGGGGAGAGCCTCTGAGTAGAGACAACTAAGGAAAGATACCTGGTGAGAGACAGACCTTCAAGGTTATGTGAAACACAGACAGTTCAGTTAGAGCGGGCATCAGGACCTCCTCCATTTGGGGCAGCACATGTGTATGGGCCTCTCCCAACTGACCTTAATTTCACTCCTTGCCTGACCACTACCTACCTCCCACGCCACCACCAATTCTGTCCTGGAATCTCTACTTCCCACGCCACCTCTTGACTTCTCATTAAAGCTCCTGCCTTCCTAGAAGCATGGGGACAAGATTCTGTATTCAAATAGGAGGGGCCGTGGTGTTAAACAGCCTTAGTTTCCTTCTCTTTATCACTACATTCTCCTAAGGAATAAATCATATAATGCATGTGAGACATTTAATTCTGTGGGTGTGTCATGTTAAAAACAAAAGCTGTGATGATTTTTAATATGATAACTGATCCAGTCTGATGGACTCTATGTATTCCATCACATTTGATTCCTAATGATATTGGTTTGGAGGACTGGCCAAGGACTGGCCTTGCTAGCTCTTAGACTGACTGAAATAGAAAAAAAAATGCAGAGCTGGAAGAACTGTGAATCTGCCTGTTAGAACAGGGATACCAACAATTTCATGAGAAGGATGTTCTTTTTTTCTCTCTCAAGACTGTGAGAGCATTCTGAATTTGCTCAGGGAGTCATCCCCCCAGACTGTGCTGTTGTGAGGAGACCCTGGCAGTGAGGCCTTGGCGATGGGCTGTTGTGTGTATGGGTGGTGGTGATTAAGTTCTCCCAGCTGATCCTGTTTCTCTTTAGGAACTTCAAACAGATGAGCCATTCATATCCTAAGCCTGGGAAAGGACATTAAATCACAGATACTTTGTATTATAAACAAAGAAAGATCAGAAAGGAAAAAAACTATGTGGTAGTACAATGGAATTGTCCCTTTTCTGAGAAAAGATGACGTGAGTGAACTGACCATCAATGGACTAAGCAAATCAATCCCAAGACATGGAACTCTGGTTCTTTCTCCCTTGAGTACATCATAGGTTTTCATAGGCTAGGAGGGAGCACTCTGTGACATCCTGGAACACTCAAGCAGGATGCCTGCCTCTACCTCGTGATAACCTTAGTTCCTTTCAATTAGGTTTGGATGACAAAAGGGACTGACGATGAGGGTGAGCGGTGCTGGTATCCCCCAGTCTGCATGAGTAGACCTCCCTCTCACCTCCATGGGATTTATAACTGCATTGTTTTTCAAGTTTTCATATGAACTAGAACTTAGTTGATAAAGGACCCTCAGAAGGATCCTTAATTGTGCGAGATTGAGGTCCCCCCCGCTTTGGTTTTTTAATTAAATTATTTATTTTTATTGGTTCTTTTCTGTAATATATATCAATAGAATTCATTCTGACATAATTACAAAAGCATGGAGTATAATTCGTTCTAATTCAGTGCAGGTGAGATCCCTTCTTAAGGACTATTTTCAGTCCTACGTCATCTGGGTGGCATTTTCGCTCCTTTGCAGTTACAGCCTCAGTTGTATTTGTCGTCTTTCAGACCTTCTGTTTAGACCCTTGACTACCAGACAGCAAGCTTCAGAAGCCTGGTCCTGTCTTTTCCTGGGGATTTCTGGTGGCTGGTTCAGAGTGAAACTTAATAAATGCATATACGATTAATGAATACTAGATAGATAAGTAAGTCACATGTAAATTGATGCTTTTAAGGTCCTAATATTTTTTCTAAATTATTCTATATTTGAAAACTTTGGCCCCTTTAATATCATTTATCCTTTGTCCTACTAAAATTTGTGGAATAAAAGATGAATATCTAGGGCTGGGAATGTGGTTCAAGCAGTAGGCGCTTGCCTGGCATGCGTGCGGCCTGGGTTCGATCCTTAGCACCACATACAAACAAAGATGTTGTGTCTGCTGAAAACTAAAAAATAAATATTAAAAAAAAATAAAATTCTCTCTCTCTCTAAAAAAAAAAAAAAAAGATCAATGTCTATCTAGGCTCTTGATTCTGAATTAGTGAAATCTGAATTACAGTGGTCTTAACCAACATTTACTTTGTTATAATTGTATACAGAATTTAAAATATCTATCTCTGCTTGGGAATACCATAATTTGTTATAATTAGTGAAAAATACTATGTTTTAAAAAAAACTGAATGATACACTCATGTTTCCTAAAGTGAATTCTCTAGTTTCGTCATTTCTTGGTGAGTTTCTGTTCTTACCAGCCCACTGTGTGGGCTGCTAGGACAGCTTTGTAATTGAAACTTGCAGGGTAATAGGACTTGTCACCAATAAGCTCAAGTCTGAACTGCCATTATAATTAGATTTGTTGGAAGAATTTATGAATGAAAGACTGTGATTTTCTAGTTGGCAGAGTGGATAGAAAACTTTCTGTCAATGATAACCTGATCTAGAATCCAGATGCCTTTTGACTGATGGTAAATGATAGGTTAATATTTCCCACTTCTAATAATGTTGACTTAAGTGATATAATGAAATTAAATTTCATTTTTCCTGTCCTTATCTATGTGATATAGTGGATCTGAGATTGACAATTTTAATTGTGTTCCTTATCTGGCACTTAAGAACTCTGGTTTTGCATTGAGGTAGATGAGATTCCTCAAATGTCCACTTTCACTGGTCACTTTACCAGGTTGTTAACCTACATTTCTTTAGAAACTAAAAATAACAACAACAACAATTGGAAGGGCATGAACATGGAATTAGCAATACTGAACCATTGCTTCTAGAGGAAGAACACAGGGTCCTGTGAGCCTCTGGTCAAAATATTTTCATCAGGAGGTGAACATGTAGTCTTGTGTGAGTTTTACATGTGTTTCTGTTTAAAGATACCTTATTTATTATACATAAACTCATTATCATTGAACTCCAGCACGGTAGTTCATACCTGAATGAAGCTAGCCTGATACACATATTTTTTATCTATAAGACACATCACAGCCTTTTTGAACCTAGGAACACTGGATAGCTCTTAAGCGCTGTGCTTGGAGGGGCATTTAAACCAGGGAAGTCACCAATAGAAAGCACAAATGTACCAAGAGTGTGATACTATGTAGAGCATGAAAAGGACAACTGCAAGACTGAAAACTGCAGAGTGTCCCTTTGATTGACCTCAGTTGGGAACACAAACACTGGTACCATACATTCTGTCCCTCAATGCAAGTTTGCAAAAGACTATGAAAGACCATGGGTATTGATTTTGGGGTTGGATGTTTGTTTTAGTGAGAAGGTAGGCCAGCTTCTAAGTGTGGAATGTATGGGTAGTGAGAGTGGACTGGATTATCACCTGAGATTTAAGATGAAGATATGAGACTCAGATGTGAAGCAATGCAGTTAAGCAAGCATCTACTAAGTATCCAGTGCACATCAACACCATATTGGATTGGATGGCACCATTCATCATCATAGATTAATGCCCTTAGTTGTTACTTAGCCTTAAGGATTTTTTTTTCTGTATTCATTTAAGTGTTTTCTTTAGAATGAATGGCTTACTATGTTTGTTTATTGCTTTGTTCTTTCCAACATTTGTTATTATTCTAAAACACAGGGTCAACCTTTAAAACTTTGAATAGGCATTTGAAAAGTAAACTTGATATTGAGTCCTCTTTTGCTTTCCTCTAAGGGAAACTGGTTTGCTGCTATTCTTGTTGTATCAGAGCCTCAAAATTAGAATGGATACATCTACTCAAAGGTGTCCCTTCTTTTAATAGTCAACAACCAATTGTAGCATGTGATTGGAAGGAGAATGGTGCCATGAGTTAGAGGGTAAACTGTGAAGCTGCGTGTTCTGATTCCTCATCTATCAGAAGGAGAAATTTGTAAAGATGTGTTGGCACAGTTCATACAAAAGCATATAGGATAGTAGCTGCCACGTGGTAACAACTTAAAAAGATATTAGCTGCATATTGTTATAGTACTCTATTCTACCAAATTATTAGCATAGTTTTTGAAGTACCTCATCACATTGCACTTAGTATGTAAAACTTGGTATTTATACATAGTTAAGTGTGCATATTATGTATACAAAATTATGAAGTAGGAAACATCCATATTCAAAAAATTGAATCTTTTTATGAGTCTAAGTTTATAAACATTCAATTCTATTTTAACATGATATATGTGTGTTCCAGCAAAAAGGAAAAAAGAATGCTTATAGGGATGCTGTCCAGCATTTGAAAATAACTTCATTTATAGAGTTGATACTATTTTATGCTTATGAATCACGAACATTTGTATGATCGTGAACCACAGTAGCGTTTAACAAGCCATAGCTCTTGGAGAGCAGGGACCATATGCTGTTCACACTATTGTCTTTGAATTGACCTATATGTAATAGGTCAATGGCTATAATGTAGAATGAAGAATTACAGAGAGTTTTATTGTCCGACTTTCCTCTGTTTTTCTGTAAACTTGATTCTTTTTAACAATTTCTTTCCCCAGCCTCACACTGGCATGGGCCAATTCTTACAGCCCTGCAGGTTTTCCCAGTGTGCAGCAGTTATCCATTCTTGGACTCACATAACAGAGAAGCTGGCCAGTTGAATGGATTCAGTGTCGCTCCTTCTGCAAGTGCTTATCTTGTTCACTGGTTGCTTTGTAATTGTTATTACTTTGAAAAAGTGTTTCTTTTTTATCTGTACACTCAGATTATATAGGAGAATTTTTTTTTCATTGAGTATATTCTTATCAAGAGGTTTTTCTTCCATTTCACAAATAATGGTATTATTAGACATAGGATGAAGCTCTCTTGCTGTTGGTGCCAGAGGAAACAATACAATATGCATGTGCAGTGGGGGGTTTGCTAGAGAGAAGCTATCTTGTTTTTCTTGCTTGCCTTTAATCAATGCTAGTATTCTCTTAAAACTTTCCTATCCATCTTTTGTGGGCACTGTGAATTTCCTTCCTTTCTTCTTTTTCTTTCTGTGACAGTGTTTCTGTTTCCTTAATTTATCAAGGTGTCACACACAGCAGTCTTATTGTGTTGTGGCTAAAGATGTTTTCCATTTGCCAAAGAGTCTGTGCTGGGTTTTCTTTCCTTTTGGACTTGGTCATTGCTAGTTGTTTTGTTTTTGGCTTTTGAATGTGTTTTAGTTCCCAACTTTGTTTTTATTTTCCTTTTAAATGGATCAAGCCCTTCTCCAAAGCAGAAATAGTGTCTTCCTGTAATGGAATTCCATCTATGACAATCTGCTCTTTATTGTAACTTTAGACTATTGCAGCTTTCTTATATATAGGTGTCTGCAGAATGCTTTTCTCTTTGTTTTGTTTTCTCTTTTAGACCTGAGAATTTGGCCAAGGAGCAGGCTTTTGTGATCATAAACTACAAATCTCAGTTTTATCATTGTCCACTAAAAAAAATCATCTTTGTGTTACTTATTTTGTCATAAGGGAAATTGTTTTCCTAGAAGCCATAGGAAGCTTTAGGTAATGTGTTTCTTTGGGGTTTGGGAAAATAGCTAGAATAAAATTAAAGGGAACAAATCCCTTAGTAGTTTACATGTTCCATTTGTTTTCTTTTAAGACTCAGTGATGACTTCTACATTTTAAAAAAAGTTTTTTACAGAAAGAAATTTAGAAGTTACTAAAGTGATAATGGATGGAAGTAACTTTTTGGTTTTATTTCCCACCAATTGCAGTCAGAAGCAGCCAGGGATATCTATATTATCTTTCTTCCAGATCTTTCCCCCTTCACCTTTCTTCCTTCCTCTCTCCCTTCCTGTCTTTCTTCCAACAGACTCTGCCTTTTTCATTCCTTCATTGGATATGATAGCCATTCTAATCATTATTGTTTGGAGCAATTATCTAGTGAGTTATTTATACATCAGATGAGTACCAAAGAAAGCTTTTAGATAGAATGAGTAACTGGTTCTGTTTCATATCTGAGCTTAGATAAGCTTTGACACTGGTTCAGCCCCAGCATCCTTCTTGAGACATAAGCTTGGTGGATCCTAATTAATCCTGTTGGCTTTTGTGAGTGTGCCAGATCAAAACCCAGTAAGATGCTAAGAAATATGAAGCAAATTTCTGGGCTGGTTACTTAACATGTTGATTGGTTATTCCTCTTGTTTCCATGTTTTCTTTTTAAAAGAAATGAACCCTGAAAATTGGACTAGTTTGACCCTAAGGATGATGATCCTGCTTTAATCGAGTTTACCATTGAACTCACATGTATTTTTCTCAGATGGTCAACCTTTGTGCCTCTATTTCCTCTTTTCTCCAATGAGGGCATTGGTGTCAGAGATGTCCTTGAGTCCTTGAGCCCTCACTAAGATGACCAGGAAGGAGTATCACACTATCTTCCCCTTGCCCACCAGAGAACTCAATATCCCTGCCTATTACAACATATCTATAGTGGTCTTAGGCAGCATACCCTGAAGGCAGTCTGTGGAACATAAATTGGCTTTACTATAAAGATCTGTGCTTTAGTAAATGGAAACCTGCCCAAACTCAAGAAACAGATTTCTCAAAGTGATCTAATCCTTCCTCCATAAAAACAAAGTGGTGATAGCTATTAAGATTCCCACAAAATTGTTTGCCACAGATAAGAAACTGATATCTAACTGAATTTGAAAACAGAAGACTAAGAGGAAAGAAGGAAATTTCAGAGGAAGATCTTCATGGCCAAAGCAACTGACTAAATCTTGTAGAAGAAAAACTGTTTTGAGTATTGAGATCAGTAATATTAAAGTTCTGAATAATAAAATAAAAAACATAGGAGTTTACCACATTGATAAGGGAGCATCAAAGAGGTGGTAAATTTGCAAAGATCCCCAAGGGCAGCCAGTCTAGTATTCGAGCAATGTTGTAAAGATTTGAAAACTAGAAAAGCATTTGATTTGATCTGTATTGCAAATGCCTGTTTATTTCTCTACTCACAGTCTTTTCAGGGGAGTACCTGGGTCACTGATACATGTTCTGTTACTGATATGAGAAGATAATCATAGGGTGAGCACTTTTGTGAAGCTTGTCAGTGGCAGCCACTGGTACATGTGCTTTGTAATAATCACTCATTTAATCTCACAACATCCTTAGAAACTTGGAAAACACAGAGGCTCAGTGTATGGGTGTAGAGAGGCAGTTACATTAAAAAATCAGTCTTCAGATCATGGTGGGCTAGAACAAGGGTATATTTCTTGACCCAGTAGATGTCTGGATGAGCTTCTTCAGGGCCCAGGCCAGCCTTCTTGAATGTTGCTAATGCTAATGAGAAACGAGAACATGGCGCACCTTGTCCTGACTCTCAGAGTCTCTGCCCAGACATTCCAGGTTTCTTCTATTTATATTCCATTAACCAATACAAGTCATAGGTCAAGCCTGGGTTCAGTGGGGTGGGAAAGCAAAACCTTTCCCCAGCTGGGGGCAGTGTGTATTTGTAAACATCTGAGCACTCTAACTCAGAGGGGGCAAGTGACCTTCTCAAGGTCAATGAGCTGGGAAGGGAAGGGCTGGGATTCTAAGAGATATTTGTGTTAGCTACAACTCTCTTCTGCCTTTTCAATTGTCTGATTCCCACTGGAATTAAAATGGATTTTGAGAGCTTCCCATGAAATTCATTTAGACTTTTTACTGTCTGTATTGTTGAACAATCATATGCAATGTGAAAATAATAACCCCAACTAAAATCACATTGACAGCATAGCTTTTGATTATGAACGAGGACTTTGGAGCCAAGGGTGCCAATGTCTCAATAGTGACATCATCTTTTACTAGCTTTGGGACTCTGGGGATGATACTTATCTCTCTACCCTTGTGTTCATTATTTGTAAAATGGGGATAATTATAGTGCCTACCTCAAGGTTGAAGTAAGTATTAAATGAACCAACAACTAATTATAGTACTAGGAATATAACCACCGTGTGAGAATTCATTATTGTTTTGATTATTCTTCTCTGTCTTAAGTGTAAACAAATTGTATTCAAAAATTTTTTGAGCCATCATCTGCCTCAAAGAAAGAAGGGTGTTTGTCATCACTTAGAAAGTAGATTTTGTTGGCTTTTTGTTTGGATCCATTACTTGCCTTTTCTCTGTCCTTTTAAAATACAAAAAGAGACCTTTATTTCTTTATTTCTCTCTCTCACACAAATGGTGTCAGCAAAACAGTTGATTATTATAAATGCTGAGACTTATTTATGTATAAACAGAAAGTTTATAATAACCTGTCTTGACAGGATTAATTTTTCTTTCTGGTTGTTGTGCTGTTATTATTTTGCCAAAACCTCTGGTGATGTGTGCATACCAGTTGCTCTCCTGTTTTCTAAAATATGTTTGTTTTTTTTTCACCATTGAGAGTGTCCTCAATGGTTATGTATCTTGGGAACTATTTCCTTTCCCCTCAGAATTTTGCCTGTTATAATATATAGAGGTTGAACCTTTTTAATTCAGAAATCTGAAATGTAAAATCTTTCAAAATTTTGAGTCTATCAGAGCTTGGATTTTTGGATTGAGGCTGCTCAACTAGTAAAGTCTATGCAAATATTCTGTGATCTGAAAACTCATAAATCTGGGGGCTGAGGCTGTGACTCAGTGGCAGAGCACTGGGTTTGATTCTCAGTACCACACATAAATAAATGAATAAAATAAAGGTCCATCAACAACTAAAAAAAAAAAGAACCTAGTAAATCTTAAAGACCACTGATCCTCCAAACCAAGCATTTTGGAAATCATTAGTAAATGATTTCATAGACTGATATCTGTTCATTTCTCATCTCTTAGATCTTAAACTCTGTGTTTTTCTTCTTAGTTTCTTTTGCCCTTTAGAATTTTTGACATTGGTCAGGCATAGCGGAACATGCCTATAATCCCAGTGACTCAGGAGGCTGAGGAAAGAGGATTATAGTTTCAAGGCCAACCTCAGAAATTTAGCAAGAGGTCCTAAGCAACTTAGTGAGACCCTGCTTCAAAATAAAAAATGGCCTGGGGATGTGGGTCAGTGGTTGAGCACCACTGGGTTCAATCCTCAGTGCCAAAAAAGAAAAAAAAATGATGGTGGTGACTGCATGTGGGCTCAGAGGCTTTTGTGTTGGGAGTTGAGGATCATAAGTGGGCTTTCACGGATGGTCAAGGGCATTTTGGGTTACCTCAGGATATCCAGGTCAGTTCGCCAGAAGTTGATTCAAGTTCTACTGGCCAAAGAAACCTGGCAGTACTACTGAAGATTGGACAAGCATTTTTAGATCAGCTTCAGGAGCCTCCAGGATCCAAGCCAAAAGAAGTTGCTTGCCTCAGGTTTTGGTTGACTTTAATCATTTATTCATTGTCAATAATATTTTCTGGATGACATTCATTTTTATTATAACAAGAGAAACTCTTTAAAATAATGACTAATAGTAAATAAGCTCTTTCTTCAGTTGAAATCAAATTTAACCCTCAAATGAATCTGGAATGAAAATGCACCATTCTTGCTTGTTTCTATGATTTTAAAGCCCCAATATAATATGTTTATATTCTACCAGCTTCTAATGTTATTTCTGTTCATTTCTTACCTTCCCTTATTATTAAAAATGAAATGTTTCTTACTATTTTCCCAAGTATCTAGTAACAGTGCTTGGCACCTGGTAGACATTGCATGAATATTTATTTAACCCATCAGATAATGTTTATTGTTGTAACACAACAAAACAATACCCTTTTCACTTAGTACTTTGGAAATTGCTTAAACTCATTGAAACTACCAACACTCTATGAGGCAATTCCTGCTCTAACTGGGTTAATAATACTCCAGCAGTCTCTTAGAAGACTACTTTACTTACTTATGGCAGAATCTACAGTATAAATAATATCACAAGGACATGAACCAATAACAGAATTATAATTTCAATATTAGAGTTCATAATTGTTCTTCAAAAGGAAGAAATAAAGCTAATTCAAGTCTTCATGGTATTTTCGGGAATCAACATCCTTTCCACAAAGATCATATACTTTAATTGTCTCTAGATAAATTCCTGAGGCTGGCCTTGAACTTGTGATCTCTTAAGTCAGCCTGCAGAGTTGCTGAGATTATTGCAATTGTAATTTCAAGCTTGGCTTATGAATTGTCTCTAGATAACTTTGCCATGCTTTATAGTCGCTTGTTTTTGACATGTTGATGCTGATTACTTTTTATGTCTATATAGCTGTTTTTCTAGGGGATATGTGTTTTCTGTCTGGTCTATTTCCATATGAGATTGAGTTTATTTACATAATTCCAAAAGAATCTTCACTTTGTTTCTGTGAGTTGCAAATCTGTGCTGTAGTGACTTTATTTATTTATTTATTTTCTATCAGTCAATGATTAAATCACATTACTCATGAGGATATATGAGCTTAAATCATCCAAAATCAAGTTTTATAAATGTAATGTAATATTCTAAATTTTTAAAAAGTTTGGTTGCAGTTGAAGTTAATCATTAATCAATAGTTTAACAATTACCCTCTTGTATCATTACCCTGTCTTGTATCATTAAAGATTTGGTTTTGGCATAAAAATCAATAAATAAATTAGCATAGTTATTGCAGATAATGACATTAATTACTTTTAAAAAAGCATTTCTTTAATCCTATTTTTGAAATTCATCATACTTAACTCCTATACAGAAGCTACTGTAGATTATGATGCATCCTAAGTCTGAATTGAAGAAACAAACTGGAAAGAAAAATAGCTAGATATTCATAGCGAATGTGATCTAAATTCCACCAGCTGAATAGTCTCAAAGATGGGCCCTTACGGAGGATTCAAGGGGACAACTCCCTGTGCACAGAGGAGACAGATTGTCATTCAGTGTTTGAATCACAAAGCCTTTATGGCTGCCTCAGCCATTTTTAGGTGATATCTATTATTTACTAGAAAGAGAGATAAGAAAATAAATATTTCTCCCTGTCAATCAATGTTAAGTTAAAGAAGCTGTTTCCAGTAAACAACAGTTTGGAAAAGCAGATATGAAGGCCTCTAGTTGTTTGTTATGTATTCAAAAAGGAAAAATTAGCCTGAAAAGCTGAAAACTCTGACATAACCATGTCAATTAACAGGACGTATAGCGTCTCCAATGTCAACTATTTTTACCCACCTGGCATCTAGTTATCCTTTCAGATTTTTTTTTTTCCTGAAAACTACTTTTGAGAGAGTTTGGCTTTAAATGTGGTAATTTAACCTAATAAATATTTCTCAACATACTCTAATCACAAGTTCAGGACAAATGCGAAAGATGGCCACTTTCTGTGTTACTGGATACATTGTGTAGTGAAGGTTACAGATGGATTAAAAAAATTAATAGATATGTCAGATTATAGAGGAATATCACAGTGGTGATTATGGGTAGGAATTAGGGATAGTGGCAGGGAATGTGCACAGGAAGAGAGGATAGTTCTGGTTGACAATGGAAAAGTGTCATGGTGATAAGAAAACACAAACATACACAAACACACAAACACTGAAAGCTGTCATTCATTTAATCAGGCCAATAAAAGATGGCATTTCTTCAGAACCAGAAGAGAGAGGCCACTAAACAGATGCATGGTTAACAGTACTAACAGGAGTACAGCTTATCTTTTGCTTGGGGGAAGAAGAGGCATCAAAATACAGGAATTCAGATCCATTGTATAGGTTGTTTTTTTTTTTTAAATAATATAATAACTTGCAGAGTCATCTGGAAACATAAGTTTAAGTTCTTTAATAAAGCACTTCTGTGACCACTATCCTACCTCACTAGTAAGATGATTAATTAATTTATGCCTGCAATGTGTTGGGTACTATATTTGGACAATAATTGTCCAAAGGAAAGAAAGTCTCTGCCCTTATAGATTGCATGGTCTTATTTGCAACAAACAACAATTAGGTGAACTGTATTTAATTATGAATTGTGATAAGTGCTAGTTTTATAATCTGAGTTAATTCTTATAAACTATAAAATAAGTAACACTTATTCCTGTGCCGAATCATCTTCCTCTCCATTTATTATTATCTAACACTTATTCAACACTTATGAGCACTGTGTTAAAATTCTTTATGCATTATCTTATTGAATTCTCACAATATAAGAATCATGTGTTATTGTATATACACTGTTGCATACAGCACAGTTAAATAAAGTTCCCCCAAACAACTGCTAATTGGAGTAGGGTCTGGACTCAAACCTAAGATTACTAGAGTTTTTGCTCTTCACCACTTTGCTCTCCCACCTCTATGGTTGGAGGACAAGACTTATGATTCAACACACTAATATGTACAATTAGTTGACACTTTGTCATATATATTCAAATCTATGGACATGCACAAGGAATCAGCCAAGGAAAGAGAATTTCTCCACCCAGGGTCATCCTTGCAATGTTATTTCTTTTATCACACAGCTGGGTTGTTGAATGTTGCTTTTGAAAATCACAAAACTATTCTGACTGTATCTGTACAGAGTCATGCTTTCGAATTTTATGGCTGCTCACAAGTCTTTTGCGGACTCCCCATCACATTTCCTACAGCAGAATTTCCATCCCATCCTCCATCTTAGCAAAAGCCTTTACTTCCGATTTGACTTAGATTCATGTTTGTAAGTATGTAATGGTTGGGGAACTCTCTTCCTAGTTCTCTTGGTTCCATGTTTTCTAGGAATAAACAGAATTAGAGAAGCACTCCCGATTTGTCCCTTGGCTCCTTACTTTTATCCATGAGGATGAATGGTTTAGCTGATTTTTGTACTAGTAGAATTTGACATCCATAGGTCCACATTCTTTTATTGGGTAGGTTGGATATTTCAACCTGATCTTGTATGTCTTCTAGAGTATCCTGTTCTTAAGGTGAAAAGTGTTTTTTTTTTTTTTTTTGTCCTTCATGTGACAACTTATAAGGGCAAGCATAGCAGAACAAAACATCTGTAATTCAATATTTGCCACATGTCAGCATATATATTATATCACCATATATGATATATCAAATGTGATATGTGTTATATATCCTCTATCTTATGATATACAACATAGTTTTGGTATATGATACACATCACTTGTGTATTTTATATCACACAGTACATGTATATCATCTATATCACATATCTATGATATCATGTATACATATGTCATATATTGGCAAGTATGGAGATAAAAAATTTCTTCTGACTTTATCTTTTTGTTAGTGTTCTGAAACATAACCTGACCTTATTTCAGCTAATAACTACTACTTATGTAGTAGGTTTCACAGACAACTAATTTTATGGATAACAAAATCCTTCCTTCAAAAGCATAAATACAGATTAGTCTTCCTGGAACCAGCCTATGAGATAAGGAGTTGGCATGCGAAAAATAACTGAAGAGTATTCTTGGGAAGTAACCTTGGGAAATAGCAAGACAGGCCACCCCGGGAAGACTGAGAAGCTGGATAGCAGTGCAGTCACAGGTGAGGTCTCAGCTGACCCCAGAAACTCCAGGTGACTGGTCCTTCAGAATTGACTCAAACTGAGACAAAGGAGTCTAAGCCTTATTTTCTTTATAGGCTAATGACTTGCTGTGGGTTGTCCCTTGGGGAAGACTGTAGCCTTGCACAGGCAGTTCACTGTAGTGGGAATCACTTCCCAGTGAAGATTGTAGCAGTTGATGTTGATATTTCCATGCCTGAAATAGGTGCATTAGCCCTCAAAAAGAGATTTGTGTGGATCGCCACAAGATCCACTACAAAAACATAAAACATCAAAAGCCTTGTCATCTCTGTCATGTTCTCAGTGATTGCTCCTTCTTCTGAGCTCTAACATAGTGCCTGCCATTCACTGCTACTTTCCTTTCCATGTAAACTGTGATTGTAGTGGTATATCTTACATCTTTGAGTTTCCAGTGCCAAGGAGAGTACTGACCATAGGTAGAAGTAGGTCAATTGATATTTGATATTGATGACATTAATGGTGAGGTTATGTCAACCATATGGGTATTGAGCAGCCTGGAAATGAAGGTAGTAATGCATTATCCATTTTATTTACCAAATATATAATCATGAATGGAAAAAAAAGGGATGTGAGATAATTACTATAATTAGCAGAGTAGCTTAACATAAATGCTCAGCATATTTTTGTAGAGCAGATGAGTGAATGAATGAATAAAAGAACAATCAAGAACCACATTATTGAGTCTGATTCTGAGGAAAACTTAGGCTAACTTTGATAAAATCACAGTGGACTGTGGACTGTGGACTGAGAAGTCAGAATGATTGCTGAAAGATGGTGGCCTTAAATAGAGCATGAGAATTAGAGGAAGGTTGATGCAGAAAGTGGCAAAATTGGTAAGGGAATATTTTCAGGCATGAAAATACTAGACATGAAGATAGACTTGGGAAATCACAGGGGTATGTGAAGACACTTGCTAGCTATGAAGTGTGTGGGGGGGGGCGTGAATTGCAGGAAACAAAGATTCAATAGTGGGATTGGATAGATCGTGAAGGGCTAAAGAAATTGACAGTACTGAATCATAATGAAGTTGGGAGTGAAGATGGGGAAATGTATTATTTTAAGAAGTGCGGTTCTCAGAAAGAATTGGAGGGAACATTAATTAGAGGCAGAGACCAGATAGAAAGTGTAGCAGGATTTACATATGAATAATGAAAGCCTGAGCATAAAGATGGAGTTTAGTATTTAATCTGTAGGAAGAAAAAATAAGCAACAGCACACAGGTATTTCTTACTTTATTCCTTAAGTCCAAGCATGTTGCTAAAAGGTCAAACAACAACAACCAAAACCTTCCAACTTATTACTTATTATCTTTAAAAAATGCCAGTATCCACAATTTCTATGATTCTAAAAACATTAAAACATGCCTCTAGCAGCACAGTCAGAATGTCTGTTTGACTGAATTGATTAGGCTAGTTAACTCTTAACTCAATTACTTCAAACAATGAGTAAATTAGTATCTGTTCTCTGTTTAACACTTCTCAGTCTACTGTGGGTTCACATTTTAAATTAAAGTGGCCAGTCAAAAATAATGACTCAACTTAACCAAAACATTTAAACCAATTGTACAGCATATGTATGTATACAGTGTGTGTATCTATCTACCTACCTATCTATCTATCTATCTATCTATCTATCTATCTATCTATCTATCTATCTATCCATCCAGTGTACACATACACACATACAAATCATTGTATATATATGAGTATGAAAATTTTGGCACTATTTTAGAAATGTAAAGCATATTAGACTGAATTCATCTTTGCTTTTTTAAAAAAAATCATATTTAATTTGATGCATAATTTAATGGAAATGAAGTATTCTAGTCTACCTAAGCAGTGACTTTCCTGAATGAAGCCTTGAAATGGAATGCCTCTCCACTTATTTAGATGTTCTTTGGTAAATATTGTGTCACTTTAAGCATACTATTCTTGGACATAGTTTGTTAGATTTACACCTAAATATTTATTTTTCTTTTACCTACTGTCAATAGTATTGTGTTTTAGTCCATTTTGTGTTATAAAAACATACCCAAAGCTGGAAGCTTTATAAACAATAAAAGTTTACTGTAAGGAGTATGATCTCAGTCTTCGGGGTGGATACATGCAGTCTTTGCCTTAAAAACCCTCACGGTAGGAGTGGGACTCACCATTTTTCTTTTTTTTTTTTTTTTTTTTTTGAGACGAAGTCTCACTAAGTTGCCTAGGCCCTTGTTAAATTGCTGAGACTGGTCTCAAGCTTGAGATCCTCCTGTTTCAAATTCCTCAGCCACTGAGATTAAGTCAGAATGGCAATTATCAAGAATTTGAGCCATATTAAGTGTTGGCAAGGATGTGGAGATAAAGGTATACTCACACATTGCTGGTAGGACTGCAAACTTGTGCAACCACTATGGAAAGCAGTATGGAGATTCCTTAGAAAACTTGAAATGGAACCAACTTTTGACCCAGCTATCCCACTACTCAGTCTATACCCAGATGTCTTAAAATAAGCATAACACAGTGACACCACTACATTAATGTTTATAGCAACTCAATTCATAATAGCTAAACCATGAAAAAAATCTAGATGACCTTCAATAGATGACTGGATAGAAGAAACTGTGGTGTATATACACAATGGAATATTACTCAGCATTAAAGGAGAATAAAATTATGGAATTTGCAGGTAAATGGATGGCATGGAGAATATGATGCTAAGTGAAGTAAGCCAATCCCTCAAAAACAAAAGGGTGAATGTTCTCTCTGCTAAGTGGATGCTGACCCATAATCAGGGGTGGTGGTGGTGGTGGTGGTGGGAAGAATGGAGGAACTTTGGATTGAGCAAACGGGAGGCAGGGAGGAAAGGGGCATGGGGTAAGTAAAATGGTGGAATGTGATGGACACCTTTACCATAGGTACATGTATCACTGGAAAAATAGTGTGACTCTGCATCATGTACTACCAGAGAAGTGAAAAGTTGTGCTCCATTTGTATACAAGGAAATGAAATGCATTCAGCTGTCATGTATAAATAATTAGAAAAAATAAATAAATAATAAATAAATAATAAAAAAATGTTTAAAAATACATTTAAAAAACAGAATAGAGGTTTGCTTCAGCTCAAAATTCTGAAGTCCAAGAATATTGTTCTAGCACTGACTTCTGTTGAGAATTTCCTGGTGAATAGCATCATATGGTGGAATCATATGTGAGAGAGGTCATATAGTGAGAGAAGAAATGAGAGCCTCGGGGTGGGGGAGCCAGTTTTACTATTTGATATCAATCTGCATTGTGGGAATTAATCCACTCTTGAGAGAACTAATCCACCCCAGGAGACCAGCATTAGTCCCTTCATGAGGGTGGTCAAGACTCAATCACCTTTCACTAGGTCCTGCTTCTCAAAAGTCCACCAACTTTCAATATTTACCTTGGGGACTGAGCTTCTGGCACATGAAACTTTGAGGAACACATCAAATCTAAAACACACACATTATCTTTCTGATTTCAGCATCCATATGTTTATTACTAACATAAACAAATGAAATTGAGTTTTCTATTTTTATCTTGTCTCCTATAACCTTTCTGAATTTACTTATTGATTGTCTTTTTGAATATTTCTTGAGATTTTCTACAAGGATAACCATGTTATTTGAAAATAAGGCCATTTTAATTTTTTATTTCATGCTTTTGATTTCCTTTTCTGCCTTAATATACTGAGTAGAATTTCCAGTGCTGTGATGAGCAACATGGTGAAAGCAGGCACTCTTGCCTTGTTCCCATTGTTAAGGGGGAATTATTCTGTGTTTTTTTTTTTTTTTTTTTTTTTTTACCATTAAGAATGTTTGCTTCATTTTTTTTAATAGATGCCCATTTCAAGTTGAAGAAGTTCCTCTAGATTCCTGTTTTCCTGATAGTTATTACAAATGAGTGTTAAATTTTTCCAAATGATTTTTCTTCATTAGTTGATATGACCATGCAGCTTTTTCCTTAGTTTGATAACATGTTAGATTACATTGATTGTCTTGTAAATTTTGGACCTTCCTTGCATCTCTGGAATAAACCCTACTTGATCATAGTACATAATTCTTTTATCCATTCATCATAATTCTGTAGTCATGAGAATGTTTGTCTGTAGTTTCCTTTATTTTATATTGCCTTTGCCTGGTTTTGTTATCAGAACAATATTAGCTTCATACAATAAATCAAGAAGTGTTCAATCTTCATATTTTCCAAAAGAGACTGCACTTTTGGAGTCAATGATTGTTTTCTAGCCTTTTAAAAATATCTTGGATGCTTTTTGAAAATTTTTCTCTTATGGGTGATATGAACACTTAACATGAAATTTACCCTTTTAAAATTTTAAATGTATAACACTGTATTTTTTAACCACAAGAAAAAAAATTAAAGTAAATATTATGATTTATTCATCTTTCTTTTAAGACTTTAGGTCTGTTGATTAGTAACTCCTCAATCTCCCATCTCCTGGCAACCACCATGCCACTCTTTGATTTTATAAATTTGACTATTTTAGATTATTATTCTCATAGAACTGGATCAGGAAGTAATTGCCCTCTGTGACTGGTTTAATTAACTTTTTTTTTGTAGGTTCAACCATGTAGTTGCAAATATTAGCTTTCCTTCCTTCCTTCCATCCTTCACTGGAAATTGAACTCAGGGGCACTCAGCCACTGAGCCACTTCCTCAGCCCTATTTTTATTTTATTTAGAGACAGGGTCTCACCCAGTTGCTTAGAGCCTCACTTTTGCTGAGGCTGGCTTTGAATTTGCAATTCTCCCCTCTCAGCCTCCTGAGCCACTGGGATTACGGGTGAGCACCACCATGCCTGGTTAGAGTTTCCTTTTTTTAAGGCTGAATGATTTTTCATTGCATTTCCTCTGCACTTTTGGGAATACATATATGATTGCATTGCAAAGAATAATGTTACAAAGCTTTCCCCATGTTTTCTTCTAAGAATTTTAACAGTTTCTGGTCTTAGATTTAAGTCTTCAATTCACTTTGGACTTGTATTTGTGTATGATGTAGGATAATGACTCAATAAAATTTGCATGTGAATATCCCATTTTTCCAATACCATTTGTTAAAGTGACTATCCTTTTCCTACTTTGCATTGTTAGTACCCTGTTTGAAGATCAGTTAGCCAGATGTGTATCAATTTATTTCTTGATTCTTTATTTTTTCCATTGTTTTGTATGATATGTTGGTTGTTATGCCATTACCATAGTGTTTTTTATGCTTTTTTAAAAAAAGATTGGTGCATATTATTTATACAGAATTGTGGATTTCACTGCGGTATATTTGTATATACATTAAAAATGCATACTGTTTTAATTACTGTGGCTTTGTAATACATTTTCAAATCAGTAATTGTGATGTCTTCAGCTTTGTTTCATGCTCAAAATCACTTGGTTATGGCAATCTTTTTGGGTTCCATATGAATTTCAGATTGATTTTCTATTTCTGTAAAAAGTGCCATTGGGGATTTGACTGGTGGCACTGAATTTCTTTATTTCTTTGGAGGTATTGACATTTAAATGATATTAAGTCTTTTAGTATATGAACAGTAGTGTCTTTCCACTTGTGTGTCCCTTTAATTTTTTTTTTCATCAGTGCTTTGTAGTTTTTAGTATGTAAGTCTTTTATCTTTTTGCTTAAATTTATTTTTGAGCATTTTATTCTTTTATTATTGAAAATGGGATTGTTTTTCTAACTTCATTTTCATGAAATTCATTGTTAATGTATAGAAATACAAGTGATATTTGTTGATGCTGAACTTGCATCTTGTAACTTCACTGAGTTTATTAGTATGTTTATTTATTTATTTAGACAGGTTTTGCTATGTTGCTGAGTTTTGTCTTGAACCTCTTACCTCAGTTCAGCCTGCCCAGTAGCAGGTGTGTGTCATAGCATCTAACTATAACAGGTATTTTTAAAATGGAGTTTTTAGGATTCTCTCCCGATATTATCACATTATCTGTAAACAAAGACAAGTTTTCTTCCTCCTTTCCAACTTGGATACCTTTTACTTCTTTCTGTTGCCAAATAACTCTCTCAGTACTATTTTTGACTAGGTGAGGAATTCTTACTCCTGATCTGGGGGGAAAAGTTTCAGTTTTTATCATCAAGTGTGATTTTAGCTGTGGACATGTAGGCTTTATTATGTAAAGAACTTTCCATTTTTTCCTACTTTTTGAGCATTTTTTACTATGAAAGAGAATTATATTTTATCAAAAGTATTTTCTGCAGCTATTGAGAAAAAACATGAGTTTTATCCTTTATCATATTAATGTGATAACCCACACATTAATTGACTTTCATATGCTGAACCATCCTTGAATCCTAGGGCTACATCCCATTTGGTCAGGGTATAAGATCACTGAAATGTACTTCTAAATTACCATTTGGTGGTGTATATTGTTCATAGTGGTCTCTTATAATCCTTTGTATTTTTGTGGCAACAAAGTTATGTCTATTCCTTTATTCATGATCTTATTGATTGATTTTCTTTCTTAGTGTAGTAAAAATTTGTCAATTTTGTTTATCTTTTCAGAAAACCAGCTATTAATTTTTTGGCTTTAAATTGCTTTTCTGTTATCTATTTTAAATTTTTTCCTGTGATTTTTATTTCTATTATTCTGGTATGTTTAGATTTAGTTTGTTCTTCACTATTCTATTTCCTTGGCACATAAATCTAGTTTATTAAAGTTTTTCTTCTTCTTAATGTAGGCATTTTCCACAATAAACTACTCTCTTAGTCCTGCTTTTGCAGCATACCATGAGTATTGGTATATTTTAGTTTGTTTTTCTTTGTCTCAAAATATTTTCTAATCCCCCTGTTAGTTCTTTATTTACTCCATGGTTACTCAAGAGTGTGTTGTTCAATTCCATGTATTTGTGAATTTTCTAGTTTTCTACTGTTTATTATTATTTTTGTTTCACTATGTTCAAAAAAGATGCTTACTATGATTTCAAACTTCTTAAAGTTGTTAATTTTTTGTGATTTATTCTGGAGAATTTTTAATGTGCACTTAAAAAGAATGTGTATTCCTCTGCTATTGGGTGAAATGTTGTGTATGCATCTCTGGTCCATTTGGCTTGTAATGTTAAAGTCTTTTGTTTTCTTATTAGACTTCTTTCTAGATATTCCATCCATTATTGAAATTGGGATATTGAAATCTCCTACTATTATTATATTGCTATTTATTTTTCCTATCGGTTTTGTCGATGTTCAATTTACACATTTAGCGCTCTGATGTTGGGCACGCAAGCACACACACAATTTAAAAAAAAAATGTTTTTGTACTTCGGTGTCCCTTGGAACCATTTTTAACTCAAATTATATATTGTCTGTCTGATATAAGTAAAGCCACTCCCTATTAGCCTACCATTTGCATGGAATATCCTTTTCCATTGCTTAGCTTTCAGTTTACATGTGTAAAGAACTTCCATTTGTTTCTACTTTTTTGAACATTTTTAGAGTTTCTTGAGGGCAGCCTACAGTTTGGTCATTTAAAAACATCCATCTGGTATCTTTATATCTTTTGGTTGAGGAGTTTAATCAATTTATATTTAAGTTAATTTTTGATGAGAGAGGATTTATTATTGCTGTGCTATTAGATGTTTTCTGTTAGTCTTGTAATTATTTGTACATATTTTCCTCTCTTTATATCTTCATTGGGTTGTTGATGTTTTGATTCTTCTTTTGTGTAATCTCTATAGCCATTTTCTATGTGGTTGCAATAGGGATTACACAAAATATCTTGTATTAGTCTTTTTAAGCTAGTAATAACAAGTTTAATTGAATACAAAGACTCAAATTATTTTATAATTTTCTATATGTGCACCTTTAATGATAAGTTTTATAATATCTTATACTATAATAATAATAAATAATTTTGCTGTTTAGTATCAATTAATTTCAAGGAGAATAACTTTCTTTATCATTTCTGATGAGGCATATCTAATTGAACTCCCTGCCATAAATTTATTAGAATAGGCATGAAAGAAATCAGTTTTCGGGGAACCCCTGGAAAAGTCGGGCAGTATATGTGTATATATAAAAATCAACCCATTCTTTTCCCAGGGAGAAATTGGAAGGGATGTGTGTGTGTGTGTTTTGTATGCTTCATCTGTACTGAGCATATATGATTACTAGCCCAAGTTGCAGTCTCTATTCTTTTTCAGGCAGCTGGATTTTGAGGACCTATCTGAGACCACAATAGGCAAAAAAGATGTTAGTTCATTGGGTAGCTCCCACTGAAATTGGGGCATTGGACCTGCAGACCAATTCTTCTCTCATAGAAGCTGTGAGCTGGTGGGTCTCTTAGAAATTGTGTAGTGTTTGGCCAGGCATATGGATTCTGGTAAGAAGTTCCTCAAATCTCCCTAACTTTTGATGAGTCTGGTTTATTGTTTGTGTGGAATGTAGAAGTTTTCAATTAGTTTGTGTATTTCTCACAAAGAGAATTTGTTCATGAACTGTTGTTGAATTGGTGTGTTCATTGAGGAAAGGAAGGTACAGCTCTTTTCTGCTCCACTATTTGGCTTGTATCACCATGTAATAGTTTTGTTTTAGACATTGGCAGAATTCATCAGTGAACAATGTGGGCATAGAGAACAGGTCAGAAGTTATTTTTAAAATTGCAATTTCAATTTCATTAAAAATTTTAGAACTATTCAAATTATGTCTTTAATCATGGACAAATTGTACTATATTTTATTTTGAGAAGAATTGGACTATTTTATCTAAATTGTCAAAACTGTGTGTGTAGAGTTGTTCATAGTATTCTAATAAAATTTTTTTGATGATTTCAGAATCTGTAGTGATATACAATTTCATGCTTGATAATTTGTGCCTTTTTCCATTTTTTACTACTATTCCTAGAGTTGCTAAATTTTATTGAAATTTTGTGAGAAACAACTCTTTGCTTCATTGGTTTGCTCTGTTGCTTTCCTGCTTATTTTTCTTATTTTTTTCCTTTGCTTTATTTGGGTTAATTTTGCTCTTCTTTTTTTAGATTCTTGATGTATTGACTTAGATTATTCTTTGAGACTTAATTATGTTGAGTGCCATAAATTTTTATTTTAGCACTGCTTTAGCTGCACCCACAAATTTAGATATATTGTATTTTCATTGTTATACAGATCAATGCGTTTTTAATTTCCCTTCAGGCTTCCTATTTGACCCATGAATTGCTAGAAAGTGTGTTGTTTAGTTTCAGAGTGCTTGGAGATTTTCCTGTTATCTTTCTGTTCTAGATTTCTGCTTTGAGTACATTATTGTATAATAATACATTGTTCAGTTTGTTGAAGTTTCTTTTATAGGTCAGGATGTGGTCTACGTTGATATATACAGTTGACGTTAATTTTTTTTGTGTGTGTGTGTGTGTGTGTTTTAGTTGTTGATGGACACAATACCCCCCTTATTTTATTTATTTATATGTGGTGGTGAGGATCAAACCCAGGGCCTCACACATGCTAGGTGAGCGCTCTATGGCTGAGCCACAACCCCAGGCCTACAGTTGACTTTTGATAGCTACAGGGTATTGACTCCTGGACATGAATATCCAAATCCACTGACGCTCAAGTCTCCTAAGCAATATCACACAGTATTTTTATAAAACCTACATATATTCTCTTGCATACTTTAAATCATCTTTAGATTTCTCATAATATCTAATGTAATTTGTGAATATCATATAAATAGTAGTTGTGGTATATTGTTTAAAAAAATAATGGCAAGAAACAACATATTCAGGCTAACTACAGGTGCATTTTTTTCCTGAATATTTTCAATCTTCAGTTGATTGAATCTGTGAATGCAAAATCCACAGATAAAGAGGGCTGACTGTGAGGACTAAGGATGTTTTGACTTACATTTTTATTTTCAATTTACAATGTTGTGAAAGTGATACACATTCAGTACAAATGATACTGTGCATTGTTATATTTTCCTAGGCTAACCCCAGCTGGTACAATGCCCTTTTGGGATGCTAGGCTGCAACAATGAGCCACAGCTTCCCAGTCAGCCATGTAATCACTATTCTCAATTTACAGTTGCTTTATTGGGAGTAACCCCATCATAAATCAAGGAGCATCTCTGATCCATAGAACTTGACAAAATGTGTGTAATTGGGGGAACTGTTCAACAAATGTCTATTAGATTCTGTTGGTTGGTGTTGTCGAATCTTTCTCTATCCTTTCTGATCACTTATTGGCTTCTGACTAAGATCAAGTATGGTATGTCCTTGCTGACTTTCTGCCTAGTCCCTCAGTTGTTTCAGGTGGAATGTTAAACTATATTTGTGGATGTACATATTTCTCCTTTTGGTTTCACTGGGTTTTGCTTCACATATTCTGCATATGCATTTAGAACTGCTTTATCATTCTATAATGCCCATCAGTTTCTCTAATACTTTTCTTTGCTCTAAAGTCTACTTTATATGATATTAAGTAGCTACTTCTACTTTCCTTTGACTAATGTCTGTTTATCTTATTTTATCTTTTATTTCTACTTATCCATAACACTATGCTTGCTTTGAGTTTCTTTAAGACAAAATATAGTTTGAATGTGTTTTTAAATCTACTTTACCAGTCTCATTTACTTGGTATATGTAGCTAATTTGCATTATATGAAATCATTCATTTGTTAGTGGTTAAATTTATTTTATTTTTGTTTTGTTTGACTTTTCTTTTTTCACTTTTCTCTTTTTTCTTGGCTTCCTGTGAGTTATTTGAAGATTTTTAAAAATAATACCATGTTGATTTATCCACTTTTTTTAGAGTTTCTCTCTGTACAGATGTTTTTGATGGTTGTTTTGGTATTACATTATATACACATAACTTGTTACAGTCTACTGTTTTTTTATTATCATTTCAAGTACTTCTGGATTATAGATACTGCTTGACTTTTGATGGGTCCATATCTCAGTAAGCCTATTGTGAATTGAAAATACCATAATTAAAAAGGTGTTTAAAACACCCAATATATTGAACACCATAGTTTAGGAATATAGAAAAATATTGAGTATTGATTGCCTATCTGTGTGGTTGGATGGTTGACTGGGTGTTCTCACTCACTGTTACTACCTTTAAATTCCTTCTTCCTCCATTTTTTATACAATTGTCTTAAGTATTTTTATATACTTAAACCCACATTAAGGAGTGTAATAATTTTTGTTTCAACTGTCAATGATCATTTAGAAAACTCAAAAGGACATGACACACATTTTTTCCCTCTAGATCTCTTATGTGTTTCTATTTCCACCTTGGGCCAGTCTTTATTGAGGTTACTGTTTCAACTTTCTTTTCCAAATATGTAAGCCTTACTGTTTCTTCTGCTGCCAGCCATGACTTATGAGATATACTTATTTCAAAGCAAGTAATATCAGAGGTCTATTTCACTGATTCTGGAAGAAAATGAAATCTAATTGTAATATTTTTATACAAACATAAGGATAATAAGATCCTGAAATGTGAAAGAAAAATGTGAAAAAGAGTATTCACAATAAGGTCAAAGAGTTTTCAGACACAGGTTTGATATGTACACTGATCTGCAGTGAGATCTTGACATTGTCATGTAACATTAAGATTGCAAATAAGCAAAGACAGTATTTCCATCTTACACTAATTTTTACCAAAAGATAGTCCTGAATAGAAGCCAGCTGAACCTTGCCAGTCCCCAGGTATATGTACAAGGAATTGCACAGGCATGAACAAGCAAAACCACAGTAAATAACATGATTAAAGTAGATAGATGCTTCAGGTGAGTGTGGCTTTTGTTTTGAATAGAAAACTACATTTTCATGAATGTACCTTCATATTTTATATTTGTCTGAATTTACTTTCTCCAAATATGATATCCATTGCTTTTTTCCTAAATTACTTCTTATCTCTATTTCCTGTTTTCGGTGAATCTCAATATAAATCATAAATCTTATTGTTTTAAAGTACTCTGGTTTTATATAGTAGGACAAATGAAAAGGTGACTCAGAATGTGTACAATCACTAGATTGTAGAGTTTGATTAAGAAATCTCTGGGGGTTCTTCTCTGGCCTTTGATGTGGTGGAACTTGTCTCTTTGGAAGGGCTTTTTACATTTTATCTTGATTTATTGACTTTATTTTTTCTCAGGAGAATGTGAGTTCCTGGAAGGTGAAGATCAGTACCTTAAAAGCTTATTAGCTCAACAAATTTGTGATTAGAAAGGATGGCTTTCATTGCAAAGCTTTTTACTTTTTATTAATGTTATAGGTACATTCCTTATAGATAAATATTTTAATCAATTAAAAGGTAATTTTAGAAGAAACAAGCCTGTGATAGCTTGTGGCAGAAATATTGCTTTATTATCATTTGTAAAACAGAAAGAAACTTTAACATTTATCCAATTACTAACTGACTTGTATTTGACACCTACTTTGGGTTCTGCAGTCTACTGGTCACTGTGAGAATAGGAAAATAATATAGAGGGTAATAATTTCCTCTTAGGGATCTATAGTATATCTTGGAGGATAGGAGCAACATAAAGAAACAATTCAAATGAACCTAAGCTTATGTATAATGGTGGACTAGACCGGGTGGTATAGAGTATGTGTAGCAGAGGTTCAAAGTTGGTATAGATCACCTAGGGCTCAGGTAAGGATTTATGTAACATGTAAAACTTGAGTATACAGGGTACAACTTGGGTGGATGGAAGGAAGCAGCAGTAGTTTTGGGGAAATAAGAAATTTCTTAAAAAGGAGGATTTTAATTTATGAAATACATTTTTAAATGACAGGAAAAAAAAAAGATGAGTTATTAGGAACCATTGAATCTTTGAAGACCTGTGCTTCCTCACTGCTACATGGTGATTACAGAGAAGATATCTCAGAGGGATGATGAGCAAAATAATAATGGAAGAGAATTTTGGAGGAGTGGTGGTCTGGGTAATGCCTGTCCATGTTAGATGAGCCATCTTCCAACCCATTAATTAGTAGAAATGTAATAATAAAAGACAAGAGCTTATAAATATGGTGGGATAATCTGACACTGCTTTGAGAAAAAGCAATAGGAAGATCCACCTTAGGCCTGTATTTCTAACTTTAAGGGTACTCAAAGTGACTTGAGGGCAGTGGCCTAAACGTTTTTAGAACTCATTAAGAAAAGAACTTCTGGATAAGGAGTTTTTTGCCCAAACATTGTTGAATACATGGACCCAAGCATGGCTCAATATATTTAAATTGGAAAGATTATTCCCATATGTAAATTTAATACATAAGTGTTTAATTATGTAAGTCATATATTTTTGGTATTTGTTTTGAATATGATTTATGCAATGTTGGCTCGCAGAAAGTTGGCATGTGTATACATATTGAAAGTTTAGAATTTTTATCAACATAAATTGTATATGAGATGTACATTTTATACAATAAGGAGAAATTAATGTTCATTTTACATACCTCGTAGTACTATTACTCTTTTTAACATATTTAAAGGGGGAAATTCATTTGCATGTTGTAGGTCTCAGGGATAAGTAGAAAGAAGCATCCAAAAACATAATTCTCTATGTTTCCCTAGAAAATTTTCTCTCTGCTCCATATGTGCCTTAAGTTTTATAATTAAATGCATGCCTGGACCAATGTCTTCTGAATTTTAAAGGTTATGTATAGGAAATGTCAAAACAACCATTTAAAACACATTGGTAGAGTGAAGTATTGGCTAAGACGATTTCCAAAGTTACCACCACACTCAACATTATCTAATTCTATGAATGAGAATCATTCTGTCTGAGGGTTTGGGTCACACTCTGCCTAACAACCGGGTTGACTGGCTTTCTTGACTAGGGTCCCCAGTTCTTTGGGTATGCAATAACAACCCCACAGGAAGCAATAATCACAAGCTCTGGTAATCATGGCAGCAGAGCAATAGAAGAGGCATCTGTCCCACTGCTATTTATCTGTGTAGCACATGTTTGCATAAAAAGTTTGTCAAATACTCTATACTTGGAACTTGTTTTGTCTGTAACTTTTGGGGAACAAGAGAACTTTTATCACCAAGTTTAGAACAGTCTTTAATTTTGTGGCTTCTTCAATTTGTGTCAGCTGGATTTCACTTTGGTGGTGTTGGCAACACATGAATTTCTGGTTTTGAGACAGACTAATTAGAAGGTGCATAGTCATCAAATTGCTAACCACACATGTTAGGGAGCTAAGTGTAAATAAATCAAAATCATATGAACTGAATTTAATAAAAAATACACATGAATTTAAAAATTAATGGAAAAAAATTGGTGCCAAAATGACCTGTTTCTTTTCTTAAAACCTCAAATTCTTAAAACATTATTTACTGAACTTAAAAACTGTAGTTGGGCTTGTCATTTTATATTTGAAAGAAAAGAAGCTCAAGATGCCAAAACTTTGGACAGAAAAGTATTGTAAAAGAAAAACAAAAGACAGAATTCTTTTTGAGAAGACGAGGCCTTTCTTAGATTATGAAAATCATCTCTATTACTTGAAGTTATAGAGTTTGCACCTATAATCAGAGGATGTAGTCTGAGGGTCCCAAAGGGCCTTGGAGGTAGTTCATTCACAGCTGCATATCCTGGGCTTAAATTCCAACCGTGGGACTGGCAGCGTGTGCTTGGGCCTCTCTGTGGCTAAGTTCTGCAGCACATTTCACAAATAATGGACTATTTGAAAGATTTGGAATTTCTGGAGTTTCTACCAATTGTTTTTTACATCTCAAGACTAATCAAAACTGTTTAAATTCATTTATTCTCAAAACTGTTTGTTTTAGTATGTATGTATATATTGCAAGAGCAGAAACTCATAAATATGACCTTAAGAAACAAGGAACTTATTATAAGAATCCATATGGAATGGAACCAAAGGAGAAAAGTTAGCAGGAACAGAACTGACTCTCCAGACACTTTTTTCTCCCCATACTTTTTTTTTCTTTTTTAAAATTTTTTACTTAAATATGACAGTGGAATGCATTACAATTCTTATTATACATATAGAGCAGAATTTTTCATATCTCTGGATACAAAGTATATTCATAGCAATTTGTGTCTTCATGCATTTACTTTGGGTAATAATGATAATCACATTCAACTATCATTTCTAACCCCATGCACACTCCCTTCCCCTCCAACCCCTCTGCCCTATCTAGAATTTCTCCAGACACTTTCTCCCTCAATTTCTTAGCACCTTGGCTGCCCCTCTGAAGTTAGCTATTTTCTTCTTTCTGCAGCTGAATACTCTCTACTTATAAAGAGTCTTGTTTCTTCATTCTTTTAGTTTACACATGGTCTCTGTTTGCCATGGACACACTGCTGGCTTTTTTTTAGCTTTGGCTTCTATTACTAACTGGTTCAGTCTTTCAGTGTTTTCCAGTCGAAGTCCCCATTTAAGGAGAATCGGTGCCAACTTACCTTTTTACTCCAAGTGCGGATAAGTGGCTGGCTTAAGGGTTGACTGTCAACGACTGTTCCAGACACCTGTAATTGGAATTCTATGTTATATAAAGCACTGACACTGCATGGGTATCTAGGAAGCAGGACGCAGTTGGAGGCCATGTTTCTTTCAATTGGAGCAGGTAGGTCATACCCACTACTTGCTCCTCAAATTCTTTGAGTAGGATGTTTATATACCTTCCTAACTTTTTATCCTTCAGTTCAAAAACTTGTAGGTTTTTCAGTTGTTATTCATACATGATTTTGAGGATCTATACCACTCCACCTCTCTTCTGTGCATGATTTAGTTGATTTACTTTTCTCACAAGGGAATGGCTGGAAGTTCAAAATCATTCCAAGTTTAACTGACCAGTAAGTTTTAGGATAGGAATATCATCCTAGTATCCCTACCCCCAGATTCAACCAATTTTTTTTTCTGATAAAATCATGTCGATATCTTGTTGACTCATGGAATTTTCTCTTGACTAAAATGTCTGAGTCATTTTTTTTTTGTACATGCTACCATGACAGTGTTCTTCCCATCTTGTGAACAATTGGCTCTTTGTACTGAAGTTCAATTACACCTTTCATTTATGTTGCTTGAATTAAATTTTTTTATTGGTTGCTCACAACATTAAAATGATCTTGACATATCATATATCATACCTTTGATTCAAATGGGGTATAAATTTTTATTTTTACTATGTGTAAAAATTGCAGGATCACATTGGTTATACTTCCACGTTTATACATACTGCCATACCAGTGTCTGTTATATTCTACTGACTTTCCTAAAAGAAAATTGTGGTGTTTGTAAATAAACAAATTATGCTTTCTGACCTTTGGAGGCTTATACTCTTTCAGATCATAGCTGGCATATGAAAGGTCCTTAATGAATAAATTTTAATAAATAAATATGGGAGATCCATTTGGTTAGGGTTTGTCTTGTAAGCTCTTGTCAAATCTTTTCAGATTGATATTGGTCTGTTATCCAATGCTTTCCCTCTCAACCTTGGGGAATAATCACGTGATCATTTGATCATCTGATCCTCAAATTCAAACTTTTGGCTCTTTTACTTGGCTCTGCTTTGTGGCATAGAGGACTTACCCCTATGTTTCCAGGTTTTACTACTAATTGGCTTCTCGCTGGACTTGTATAATAGAGATGGTTTAGGAGGCTGAAGGAGAGAAGGCATGAATCTAGGATGTCTTTCCTCATCTTTCCTGCTTTGAGCATTATCTCCAAGGCAGAGAGTGCTGCTTTTTAGGACAGCACTTCAGTCCACAGGGTCGACTCCTGATGGTCTTGGAGCCCAGCCTCTGGTAAAGCCATCTCCTCTGTTTCTTATTTGAGACCTAAAGGTAGTGATAGCTTTCTGAGTCTTGCTAATTTTGGGATTGCCTCGTTGACTCCTACCAGGCCTTTTAATTCTTCTTATGCTTTTGTAACCAGTTGCCCATTTTGAATTCCCTTCAGTGAATAATTTGGAGGAGACTCCATTTTCCTAGTTGCATCCGGACTGATAAAAACAGGAAGCTGCTAATCATAACTAAAGAAAATTTGTATTCTCACATTCTCTCTTTCTCATCTTTATATAATAAGAACACAGAAAGATTTATTTAGCAGATAAATGAAAGTGATATAATGGGGGCAGTAATTAAGAGCATGGACTTTGGAGCCATTTTACCTGGGTTTAAATCTCAGATCCATCACTTAGTTGCTAGATATGATGCCTTAAGCAATGTATTCACATTTTCTTTATCTCAATTTTTTCTTCTGCAAGATGTTTTTTAAAGTGCTTTAGAGTATTTTGAAACAAACAATTTCTTTATTTGAAATACTTGAGTTTTGAAATCTATAATTTTGGTGATTTTAGAAAGACAATATGGGACATTCACTTCATATTTACTATATAAAGTTACTGTATACCATGCCATAAGTCACATACAGTTAATTAATACTTGTGTAATATACTATATATAACATTAATATCCCAAAGGAATCTATGACACTAATCACTAATCCAAATTAACACTTTCTGCCGCTAAAAATCAGATCAGGTTTTGTTGCTGAATGAGTTTGGATAAATTTTGCTCTCTATTCAGTTACAAAAAATATGATTTATGAAAGTTTTCCTTATGTACATCAAACAAACCTTTTTCACGTTCAAGAATCAAATAGACTATAACACAATAATACTGGGTGACTTTAACACACCTCTCTTACTACTGGGTAAATCTTCCAAACGAAAACTAAAATTTTTGTATTTTAGAATTCTGACTAAAGGACTTTGGACCTGAAATGCAAAATATTTAGGTCTATGCATGCTACATAGTTAACACTAGATAAGTGTTACTGAAACCATCCTACAGTTTGGCCCTACTCATCATTCTCCAACTACTTGATGCAAATAAAATAAAAGTCCATTCAAGTGGAGAGACCCCAGGTCTTCCCCAGATTTAATAGCTCTAAAATCATGGTACAAACCAAACTTCAATTTTCAAAGTCCAGAAGTGCCCTGTATTTTTGTGCTAATTACCTCATCCCAATAGAAAATATCAATAAACATGGGAATTTAGAAAATCATTCACTGAATAGGTAGAAATCTAGTTCTATTTTGCTAGACAGAAATATCCAATTGTTGAATGATATTAAACAAAACAGCAAAAATATTAGAGAAATATTGGTATGCGTTTTCATTTCATCTTGTGTTTAAATCACACTATGACAATGACTTATAACCTAGAAAATCTGTAGTCTTCTGTGTGCTGGCTGACTTCTCAGCCAAGCCAATCAGTCTTATCTAATGATTCTAAAGATCAGCTACTCTGTGAGTTTCTTCAGTTTGATAGATTCAATAGGCTACATTTGTCTTGGAAATTTGAGTTCTAGTGTAGAAATGGAATTGATGTATTTGTTATTAAACTTTAAGATTATATATATATATATATATATATATATATATATATATATATATCCTCTCAAAGATAAGGTATAGGAAATCCTTCATAAATTTAAACTTGAGGCTCTGTGACTTGTTAAGGTTGGATAAGTTTGTACATCATGGATTTCCTTTCTAGCCTTTCTTTTCTTGGACCATCACTTTTCTTGCTGACTAATTTTATTAAAGGCTTTGGGAAGAGCCAAAGGCACTTATTTAAACTCCCTATTTAAGCACTATAATACCCAAATCAAAATTCTCTGAATCAAACCCCTGTTTTGTTCTTTTCAAATCTTCCTTTCTTTATTTTCCATGGCTTTGTAGAAATATTTCTCTTGTTACTGCTTATGGAGACTTGTTCCCCAACTTTACTGACACTAATTTTTCCAGAAGGCACTGATGCCTCTCAACTGAGCTGTTTAACTCACCAGGGGGCTTAATAGACTGAGATAAAGCTTGCTAAAGTCCAGGCATTTTGGTTCTGCTCTCCCACACCAGCCCTGCACTCCAGTGGCAGAACAGCCAAGATTAAAGGCACAAAAGACCATGTCGTCAAAAGCAAACTTGGACCTCTTTTCTACTTATCCATAAGTGCACAGAGTGGTCTCTCCCAAACCCTCTCCTCCAACAGACATCCTGCATTTAGTTTCTTAGTGTTAACCTTAAACAACTCAGACTGGAGGTTTTCAGCAAAAGGCATTCCCCTCCTTCCACCACCTGTGCCATCCTCTTGTAGCTACTGACATGGCTGCTCATGCATTACCTTTTTTACGACCTTTCTAGCTTATGTGTGAGATTGTCTCAATTAGACTATTCCATTTCAGATCGTGACTTACAATTTGGGAAACTTTCTTATTTATTAATTTTTTGTTGTTAAAATAGCTTCAGATGTTAGATCATAATTTCTGGACTTCTGTCACTAATAAATTTCATTATTAATGCAATATCAAGTTTCTTTTCAACTTTTCCATGTGTATTTATATATACATGCATGTTATAATACCTATCAGTGTTGTGTCTTCATATAATATGTATTATATTGTATTTCTATATACATTAGCCAGCTGGGGATGCCATAATAAAATCCCATGGCATTGGTACTGTAAACAACAGAGATTTATTTTCTCATAGTTCTGGAACCCATGATCAGTGTGCTAGCATAGTTAGGTTTGGGGAAGGGTACTGTTCCTGACTTCCTGCTGTGCATACTCATGGCTTCTTCTTTTTGCTCCTTCACTGTGGGGGGTGGGTGGGTAATAATAAAGAGAAGCTCTCTGGTGTCTCTTCTTTCAAAAGCTGTAATCAATGATAAGGGCCCCCCTTAGATGAGCTCATTGAAAACCGATAGCTTTCTAAAATTTCCATTATTAAATAACATCATTTCATTATTAAATAACATCACAAGCCACTGGGATTATAGGAGTGTGCCACCAACCTGGCTGAACAGTCTTTCTTAATGGACAAAGAACAGTAGATGCTGTTTAACTGGTTCTTGCTCCTATGTTAGTGAAGTCTGAATTGAAATTTCTTTATTCATCTCAAAAAGTACAATATAGTGTACAGCAATTCTATAAGGGTGGAAGTTATATGGTTTCTGTAAACTTCTTTTCTGAATATAATCCATGAACCATCAGTGTGTGTAGCAGTTAAATAGCAATTTTGGTCAGAGGACAGTGGAAGGCTGCGCTGGCATTAGACTGTTACTCCAACAGCATCATTCAAACACCAGCTTTCTGGGCTGGGGATGTGGCTTGCCTCACATGTGTGAGGCCTTGGGTTTGATACTCACTTCCCCAGAAAACTCACTGTTCTGTTTTCATTAATGAAATACAAAGTCATTTTTGGAGAAAAGAATGATAAATTAATCATTTATATATCTTATGTGATATAAGATGACATGAATCATTTGCTTATGTGATAAACACTGCTACATTTAAGATCAGAATTGTTTTGAATATTTAAAGTCACTTTAAACATGGTCAGGATTGATAATAGCATTGCTGGTAAGGCCATTCCATAGATACCATTTTACTAAAGAGATCTTGATCTTGTCTGATTTTGCAAGATATGACAATGAAGGCTAGTTGAATGCCAAAACTTTGAAGATAAATTATTGCCCACAACAGCTCTGCCACTATGTTTTTTCTCCTCCATGCCAAGGCAGATGATCAGATTAAGGTGAACTAGAAAAAAATAAATTTGCTGAGATTAAATGGGAGGTACTCATGGTGGGATGAATCCATATTCTCTCTCAGGTGTGGTCCCATTTAGGGCCCTCTTGATAAAAGATTCAAGATATACCCTGTGCTGTTAGTAATGGGAAGTAGCTCAGTGACCTTGGACAGTGCCAAAAACATTTCAAATTAAAATTAGTTCTTACTCCACACAACAGTGTTTTTCTTCAAAGTAAAATGCAATGGGAGGGCAGTAATTGACAGCAGATGTATCACAAGGAACCACAAATTGACTCTTAGCTTCAATGGAACTCAAGCTGTAGCAGGTGTTATTTCACAATTTTAATTAAAATCAGTATTAGAGGTGAGATGTAAATTTACATAATTTTAACTATAAGCAGTTAAATTTCTGTGCTTTTTTCACCAATTTACCTAAAGCAAGCTGTTTTTATTTGTAAAACTCTAAAAATCAATAAGTAGAAGATGCAATATCTGAATACTATGGTTGGTTTTGTCTTTTAGTGGATACTGCTTCTCAGTAAACATGAGAATACTTGGATATTGTGCTTGCAGAGCTCATGATCTAGGTTCCATGGTTACTGAACACTGAGGATTAGTAGTGTTTAATGTAGATATGAATTTGGGTATGATGTGTTTGGAACACGTGCAGAGTAATCATGTCAGTCAAAATTCACTAAAAGCTTATGGTTTAGCAAAATTGTACCTTTGAGAACAGAAAACATTTCAGTTCTGAAGAATCTGAAAAAAAATTAGAAGAAGAGTAACCTTCTACCGGAATCTGAAGCACATGCCATCCACAGTTATCGCTGAGCAGTGATTTTAATAGATTTTGATGGACGTGGCATGAGTTTGTTGGGTTCTTTTTTTAAACAAAAGTATTCACTAGTTCTAATTAGTTATACATGAGAGTAGAAAATGCTTCAATTCATCATGCACAAATGGAACAGGTGTTGTGTTCTTTTAGAAAAAAAAACCTTAAAGGGTAGTTTCATTGCAAGGGAAAAAGGATAGTGGATGGTTTTCAAATGGATATCCTTGCTAAGCTGTAAAATGTCTTGAATATTGTGGCAGAGCTATGGATGGTTATATTTATGATGAATAATTAAGGTTGTATCTTCTATAAGATATAGTAATTTCAATTCTTGGTCCAGTTAGCTGAGCTCAGTAATGAAGAATGTGCTGTTACAGTGTTATATTAAATACCACCTGTTAGAATATTTACTTAAATTTTCCTGTTTGTTATTGGTATTTAAAAAAAATCATTTGGGGTCTGTCTTCACATTCTTTTATATTTCAAAGCCAGAAAGACTTCTTAGAGCTAGTAGACTCTATACTTGCTGTGTGTGGAATAATTGTTAAACATGTTCTCTGAGTTCACTTAATATATGAGATACTTGTCATTTTGGAATTCTAAGCTGCTAGGATACAGTTTTTCAGTCATGTTATCATTGAAATTTAGTATTTTAACCTTTAATTAGAAGAGTCACTGTTCTAGGCTGTGGCATGTTTCCATTGCTATTCTTTCATCATGTGATTTAAGTCTTGCTGTACCTTCAAATTATTCCACAAAAAGACATGGAATAACTTTGTAATTCGGTACTGTCTATTCTGCATGAAATCCAGCACTTTCAACAGTGCCATACAGAGAGCACATGTGCAGTAAATATTTATTTGAATTAGAGATTTGCTTTAGGGCAGCTTGCAAAAGTAATGTTTTCAGTATTCAGTGACTGAGCCTTCAGTACTGGTAGTTTAGCTAAAAATTCAGACTTCATTTGAAGCCAGTAAACACACAACTGTGCAATCCAGGGAGACAAATTTCTTTAATTTTCTATCCAATAGTAATTTTCTTTTACAGTCATGTTTATATAGAGTAAAGGTCAAGGGAAACGGTGTATTTGGAGCAGTTACATGAGTATGTTTGCTACAGTGAAAGATTTTTGGTATGCTGATGGAAAAGGGACAATTTAAAATAAAAATTATAAAATTCAGGTAGCTCTTTTTAAAGACAGTTTTATTGAGGTCTAATTGATAACAAATAGACTTCATGTTTAAACTGTATGATTTTGTCAGTTCTGACACATGTGCACACCCAGGAAACCATCATCACAATAAGGAGAATGAGCAGATCCATCACTGCCCCAAATTTCTTTGTACTTCTATCCTCATGGTTCTCTGCCCCTTTTTCCAGGTAGCCACTTACCTCCCTCTCTACTGTCACCGTAGGTTAGTTTGCTTATTCTAGGGCTTTATGTAAATGGAATTCTATCACATGAACTTTTATTTTTTGGCTTCTTTCACTCAGGGTAATTATTTTGAAATTTATCTCTTTCTGATGATATCAATAGTTTATTCCTTTTGTGTGTCAATGAGCAAGGAGAGCTGGCAAGAGAAGCACCTTGGCACTGCCCTCTCCTCCGTCTCCTCTGTGGGCCTCACTGTAGCCCAAACAGTTGGCTAATACTCCAGAGTAAAAGGAGGCAGGAATCCACTAGGCAGCTCTTTGGTCAGTCATATTTCTTAGAATGCTGCTGCTCTCTTTTTTTTGCATTCAAAGCAAGCTGTGGTTAGGTGCTGAGCAACTTGTTGAGGCAGCTTATCTTCCGGCCTCCTCATGATGCACCTGTGGTACTCACTATGCATCCTTCTGACTGACAAGGCATTCTGCCAGCCCCAGCCTCATGTGCTTCTGGTGTGGTGCAGGCTCTGCAGGTGACTGGGAAGGTGAGGAAGGATGGCCATGCCTGATGCAGGCACTCTGTGCTTGTGGACTGCCTTTGTTCCACTGGGCTTCCCTTTCAGAGCACAAGTTCAAGGATGAAATTGTTGAGGATTTCAAGATGGTGAGCACAGCACAGAAGAACAACTGGGAGGCTCTTCTGGGTTCTTTGGTACTTGTGAGGCTGGCACTATCTGCCCAGAGTCAGAAGAAGGAATGCTGTTGTTATTTCATGAAAATATGGCCTTGGACAAAATTCACTTGGACTGGAGGAAGGCTCTGTTTTGGGGACTCAGTGGTCAAAGACCTGAGAGAATCATAAGCCCAGTGCTTACTGAAACTTTAAATCAAAGGCACACAGAGACTGGGTCACACATAGTTGCTTCAGGCCTTGCTAAGTTATTGAGGCTGGCTTTAAACTCAGGATGATCTTGCCTTAGCCTCAAAATCCAATGGGATTAGAGGTGTGTGCCATGGAACCTCGTTCTATTTTATTTTTATATTGAAAAATATATTACTTCTGAAAATAATTTATTCTTGATATTAAGAAAGCATAGAATACAATTTTACCCCACAAATAACCCCCCCTTTTTTTGGAAAAGATGTCATTTTTTTTGGAAAAGATGTAAATAGTGCCAGATATATAATTTATTAATGTCTAAATGGCAAGTTTATTATTATTATTATTATTATTATTATTATTATTATTATTATCCTTTATATTAGTTACAAAGCTTTATCTGTTCATATTATTATAAGGTTATATACTCTTTTCTATAACTTCATAGCATACATCAGTGTGTATCAAAATAAACTTTTGGGGGTTGAGAGGTGAGGGGAGGGATCATGGGTTAGAAATCATGGTGAAATATGATGTATATTATTATATAAAGTACATGTATACAAAAGTGAATTCATGTAAATATAATTTGTATAAAACCAGAGAAATGAAAAGATCAAATAATGGAAGTGATTTAAACCTGAGCAATAATATTTTTCAGTGAAACAGAATCTATTTTTTATCTCCAACACTTCTTTTGGTTATGTCAGTGTCTGAGTTAAGATTCCCCATTAAAGAATTTACTGTCTTGTGTTCTCATTCTGACTTTCCATATGACCTAGTTCTGAGTTTTAGAATATCTGAAACAAGGTTCCCAGAGATTCCAAAATTTGGGGAGTATTTAGAAAACACCACTCTCTTGAGTCTTACCTTCTTGGGACCAGTTTGAATTTTAAGTGTGTAGCTTCTAAAGTGATGGACTAATTGGATGCTTTGCAGCTGAAAGGCATTTTCTCTTATACTTTCATCTAAAAGGAACTATATTTGTTTCCTTTTAGTAGATACTTTGAATAAAGGTACAATAAAAATAGATGTGTAGCAATATACTTAGCAAAAGGATTCCAAATTTTTTACATATATACCCAGAGTTATTATTACTGGATTCTATGACAGTTTTTTTTTTACTGAGAATTATTATTTATATATTTTTTATTTATTTAAATACTAGAGATTAACCCTAGGTCACTTTACCAGTGTGCTACATACCCAGTCTCCAACACTTTTATTTATTTATTTTTTATTTTTGAGAGAAGGTTTTACTGAGTTTCTTGGGACTTGCCAAGTTCTTGAGGCTGGTCTTTAGCTTGAAAATACATCCCTAGTTTTCTACCTCTTATTCTCCTAAGCCACTGGGAGTACAAGCATGTACAATTTTGCACTGCTTCCCCAAACTATTACTACTGGATTATGTGGCATTTTTATTTTGGGCTTTTAAAGAACCTTAAAACTTTCATAAAAATATATTTCTTAAATTTATATTGTCACCAATATTTTTACATATTTTTGTACCCTGAAATTCTAATTAATTATGAGAAATTTTCTTGGTTTTATATGGTTTGGTGCTGAGTATTGAATCCAGAGGTGCACACCACTGAGATAAATCTACATTTTTTTACATTGTATTTTGAGACTGGCTCTCATTAAGCTCATTGTAGCCTTGTTATGTTACTGAGACTGTCTTTGTACTAACAATTCTCCTGTGTCATTTTCCATAGCTTCTATAATTTCAGGCATATGCCACCATAAATGACAATTTTAGATTTTTATAATAGTCATTCCAACAGCACTGCAAAGGTTGCAGAAAATCTACTTGATTAATGCATTAAATCCCTGAAGCAAGTTTATGTGAAGTAGCCAGTGTAGGAGTGTTGTGTAAAGATTAGCAAGGATTGTGGAATGTGATAGACATTATTATCTAAAGTACATATATGGGGCTTGGGATGTGGCTCAAGATGTAGTGCTCTCACCTGGCATGCGTGCAGCCGGTGCTCGATCCTCAGCACCACATACAAACAAAGATGTTGTGTCCACTGAACACTGAACACTAAAAAAACAAAAATATGAAAATTCTCTCTCTCTCTCTCTCTCTCTCTCTCTCTCTCTCTCTCTCTCTCTCCCTGTCTCTTTAAAAAAATAAAGTACATATATGAAGACAGAAATTGATGTGAACATACTTTATATACAAACAGAGGTATGAAAAGTTGTTCTATACGTGTAATAAGAATTGTGATGCATTCCACTGTCATGTATTTAAAAAATAAAACAAAAAAATCTTATACGTAGTGCTGAGAATCAAACTCAGTGCTTTGCACATGCTAGCAAAGAAGTCTACAACTGAGACACAACTGCAGCCCATGTACCCAGCTTTTTATACGCTCTTTGTAGTAATTAGAAACAACTTTAAAAATTAAAATTGCATTGATATTACTTTTCCTAGTACAGTAATGTATTACTAATTAAACTTATTCTTAGTATTTTTAAAAAAATTATCTAATGGATGACTGTTATTTTTTCTAGAGATTATTTTATCACTTCTTTAGGGCTTGGTGAAGGGTCATTTTTTTCAGAATATAGATGTCTTCTATTATCAAATGGGTTCATGCTATGTGTGTTGAAAATAGTGATTCTAAAAGATCACACAATCTACACATTTCCAAGACTATAGGAAAAAGGGAAAGACAATATTCACAACCAAGAAACCATTTCCCATGGAAGCATAGTATCAGTGTCCAAGCTGGTGTGTAGTCCAGATCTTTCAGTGGTAAGGTTTTTTAAGAACCACAACCATAGGTTTTTGGGATCCTCTAAATTACACTGAATGGCTTTAAATTACTTACTGTTCTTTAAAAATTTCTTCCACTTACTTAAAAAATAAAGCACTATGAATGAGAAAGGTGAATGAGACTTAAGTTCTGTGGAGGTACTGAGGTTGAATTTTAATTATAGTTTATAAATATCAAACAAGAATGGCCTTAGAGTTGTCTCATCTTTTCCAACACATGATATGGAATACTTAGATGAACTGACATGAAATAATGAAAATGCATTTCAGGGAAGTGATATCACAGAAATTTTCAGGGTAGAATCTTGGAAATGTGGGAAAAATATATTCATATTCATATGCATTTCTATAGAAAAATAGGTGATAAGTACATGAGTATGAGGGTAAATTCAGTGTGTCTCATGCATTGTAGGTTGAAGGTAATGATAAAGTAGTAACTGAGGAGATCCAGAACTCTATAATTGTGGGAGACTTTAACAGCAATTTAGAAAAAAGAAAATATAGTTAAATCCCTTTAGATTTTCCTCTGTCCTCTGTTCCTCTTATGAATTTGATTCTGTCAAATGATTTTATGTGGGTATGGTTCTCTCTGAATTTATGTTTTCTTTAGTTTTTAGGATTTTGGCAGCTATGTCATGTAAAGCCCTGTCTTAAACTCACTTTGGGGGCTCTTTTACCTCCTGTTCTGCACTGCAGAGCAGAGACTCACCTCACTCATTATGGGCAATGAATTGACTTTTGTCAATCTTTGCAAACAATGGTTGGGAGAACAAGCATATTGGAGGGTCTTTCATATCCTATAATATGGTTGTCAGACCATGTGGGTTAAAGGGTAGTTACTTGCTATGTTTGAAGAATCTTCCCTATGAGAAGGGCTTATCTATATTTTTTTGTTTTGGAAGCCCCATAAACACAGAAGAGAAGCATTTATGGTCACAAACAAAGGAATGCCAGAAGCCATTAGATATGAAAATATACATACATACATACATACATACATACATACATACATACATAATATCTTCTCTTAGAGCTTTTAGAGGTAAAAAGTTAATTTTTGTATTTTGTAAGAAAACTAAAATTTCTCTTTGGCCTGACAATATTTTGATGATTTAAACTTGCTTGCAATTTCTACCTGTGTTTTGAATTCACCTATGCCTTGCTATCCCTTACCAGATAACAACCCTCTCTAAAACCTTACTGTTGCCTCATAAATTCTGGCTCCTGCTGGCCAAATAACAATTCTCTCTAAATCTCAGTGGCAGCTCATAAATTCTAATGTCTGGAGCTGAATTTATTTTCTACCTTGAAATGTTAGCCATGTAGATCCATAATCTGCTCTTTGTCTTTGTCTTATGATTTTCAAAATCTTGTTAGCTTTAAGTACCTTAGACATCCACCTCCTTAGTAACTTTTTGTGCTGTAAAAACTTTTTCCTGAAGATTACGGTAATGATCTCTAGCATGAAATTTTATAAGACACAGTCCTGGACAGCTTTTGTGTACACAATACAATCTTTTTTTTTTTTAAGAAAGAGTGTGTGTGTGTGTGTGTGTGTGTGTGTGAGAGAGAGAGAGAGAGAGAGAGAGAGAGAGAGAATTAATATATATATATATATATATATATATATATATTTACATATATATATTATATATATATGTGTATATATATATATATATATATATATATATATATATATATATATATTTAGTTTTCAGCAGACACAACATCTTTTTTTTGTCGTGGTGCTGAGGATTGAGCGGGGGCTGCACACATGCCAGGCGAGCACGCTACCGATTGAGCCACATCCCCAGCCAGCCCACAATACAATCTTGATTTAATTAGATTTAAAATTTGAGTTGGTCGTCTTTTCTTTGTGTTTTGGCTTAACATTAACCTTTTTTTTTTTAACTTCACTGTAAATAAAACCAAAGAACACAACAAAACTCCTGTAAATGAGCCAGGTGCATAAAAAATAGTCGTTCTTTACTGAAAGCACAGTATTCATTATAGAAATGCTATAAGCTTAAAAATTAAAAGATCGCTCAAATATCAAGGGTGTTTAGGAGTTAGAAATTTTTTCTTTCAGAATATAGGTAGTAAAATAGGACAAAATAGAAAATGTGAAGCATAAATATATTAAGTAATATGCAAAAATCACCAAAATATGTATTATAAAAAATCATATCTACAGAAATGTTTCAAAAGAAGCAGTCTTTTTGTCAGGAATAAACATTTGGACAGGAATGGAAGTTTTTTTTCTCTTTTAAGTAGTTTTACTTCTAGTGAAAAATCTTTATACTATTTCTGCATTTTACTGGATGGAATTAATTATAATTCATATGTCTGCAAAAAAGTTACTGAATGCAGAAAAATATTATTGCTCAGGTTTAAATCACTTCCATTATTTGATCTTTCCCTTTTTAAACCAAAAATCTACATAAAACCATCTCTTAATTAATATCTCTAACTCTCTAAATTAGCAGCAACTAAGTTACAAAATTTGCTATGATAACTTGTCTCTTAATATACTTAAAGACTATGAATTTGCTACTTAGCACTTAGCTATAATACTCTATGATGTTCTCTAGTTATTTATGTTTTCTGTGCCAAGTTTTATACCAAGCTCCTAGTATGTGCCTTAATTACTCTGTGTAGCAATGTAGGATTTATGTCTTTTTTGTGACACTTTGTTCCCAGAACTGTGTCTAAAGGGAAATATGTACAAAATGATTATCCAGGAAAAAATCTATCTAATATTATATTTTATTTTATATTTATTTATATATTTGTGTATACATATTTTTATTATTTACAAACACACTTTGGTCTGAAACTACAGTGATTCTAGTGTATTTTACCTTGAATTGGTTGTTAGAAACAAACTAAAAAGACTTTTCTCTGTGTTGGTTGGTGATTTCTGCAACCTCAGGAACCTAGTGAATAATAGCAGAAATAAATAAGTAACTCTCTAGTTTCAGGCAGAACCACCAAATTAGATGATGTTTTGCTTCTGCTTTCTATCTTGATTATTAGAAACATACCTTTAAATTTACATGGAACACTTTTGGAATTCTGTTCTGTTAGTTCTTATAAAAAAATCAATGAAAGTGAAAAATAATGCAGAAAAGATAAATAGTTAATTTCAACCAATTCATTTCTTAAAATAAATAATTTTTTTTCATATCACCAAAAATTTTGAAGTTAGAAAAGTTAAAAGCTTTAGAAATAGCCTAAGGCAATTTCTCTTTCACTCAGGACTATAGACTATATCTCCAACTCATTCCCCTCTAAAATTGGACTGTATGCAAATATTTTTTAAAAAAGTGCTAAAATGCCCCACATGGCTTATAAGTTTTAAAATCCTGACAGAAGCTCAAATCTGCCTTTTTTCTACTTTACAAAATACAAAATCTTAAATTTGTATACTTAAAAAACATTTGCAGAAGTGTAATTCAAAATGACCTAAAAATAAAATGAAAAAAATCATTGAAGGACTGACCCACTTTACATGAGGGACTTATAATATTGAATTTCTTATATTATATGTCTTTTTATCATTGTCAAAATTTTCCATGTTTATATCATCAATATATTAATCAAAAATTTTTACGCAATTAATATAACAAATACCTTAGTTTCTATTTTATTCGGTCTTTTAAAAAATTAGTAATTAATATTAATAATTTAATTGTCATACTTGTTAAAGTATGAAACATATACTTTAAAAGCAATGGCCATAGCTTGTGAAAAATCCAGCCTAGTTTCCTTTTAAGATTGGGAGCCATCTCATCACAAAGGCATGAAAAGTTAATTTTTGCTTCATTAACAATTACTGTGATTTGTCAATTTGCTTGAAATGCCTACCAGTGCCTTGAACTTACCCATGTCTGGTTTTCCCTGATGAGATAACAACCCTCCCTGAAACTTTAGTGATGACTCATAAATTCTGTCTTTCCCTGACCAAATAACAACTCACTCTGAAACTTTAGTGTTTGCATCATAAATTCTGATATTGTGATCTAAATTTACTCCCTTTGTGATAAACCATTTAGATCATTAACCTACTATGTGTCTTTGTATTATGATTGTAAAAATCCTGTTATTCGTGTAAGTTCTAAAGTCACCCCATTTTTGTAATTTTTTGTGCTATAAAACTACAGTCCTAGAGAACTGGAGTGCTGAATTCTTTTCCCATGGGTTTCAGGAGAGACTGTTATGCTCAAATGCGGGATCCCCAGAAGACCACCAGAGACCAAGATCGATGTAAACATCAAAGAGGTGTTTATTGCAAGCAAGCTCAGTCCTCCACACACACACAGAAACTGGTGGCTTAGAGGCCTTGAGCCCAGGGTTTGCAGCTTTCCCTCTTTGGGAAAGGCAGAAACCCCACATATATCATAGTGTTACTGCTGTTGACTGGTGATTGTGAGAAGTCCTTGCTTCCCCACTGTTGAAGTACAACATCAGAGAAGCAGGTGGAGGCAAGGTCAGAGTGGAAAATAGAAGTTTATTAAAGGACAGCAGAAAAGTGAAGAAGGGGACCCAAGAGGTGGAATCCATGGAAGTGTAGTTGTTTCCCCTTTTTTATAGTTCTTTCAGTGATGGAATGTAGGTTCCAAGGCCCAAGGGGTGGGACACTGGTGGGCCAAAGAAGTAATCTGGGCCTGAAGGACTGCATTAACATTTCTTTGGAAAGGGCTATTTTAAATCTTCTGGGGCTGTTCATTAACATTTCTTTGGGATGGACTTTGGGCCTAGGGCTTTTGTCAGAACTTCATTAACATTCCATGAGTTGTCCTGCATTTCCCAGAATTCATTCTCAACATGGCCTCCATTTTAGATCCGATTTACCTAACTACACTGACTACCTAATTTTAAATCTGGCTTCAAGAGCATCTCTTAGCAAATCATCACACACCTTGTGAATATCATAAACAACTCTAAAACATGATTAGCACATTCACTAGTGAGAACAAGTTGGGTAAGCATGATTGGTTAATACAAGATGGGGATTCATTTGAACAGATTGGCTTAGGCCATGAGGGGAGAATATGCTGAACTATATGGTTTCCCAAAATGTTATTAACCACCATAAACTACTGGAAGTGTCATTTGGAATCCCAGGAATTTTCCCTGTCTCATGCTGATTAGTGGCTGCTAGGGAGATGCTATGGTTCCCAACAAGAAACCTTGTTTCTATTGAACATTTTTACTTTAGGGGTTTTCTTCCCAGTTCAAAGTTCAATCTGTCACCTAAAAAGAACAGAGATCAAAAAATAAATAAACACAATTTGATAATTATTGTCATTATTTTATATTAAATCCTGAATAATATAGAAGCATATATAATCCATAAACTGAAATGACTTTATATGTAAGTTTAAATAAAAATGTTCTGTTGGTTGGTTTAGTTCCCACTTATGGGCAAAAAACCTCACCTTAAAATAACAGCAGCCTGAGACTCTGGGGTACATTTCTCAGATTTAAAAAACAAACAAACAAACAAACAACAAAAAACAAAACAAAACAAAACAAAAAAAAAAAAAAAACAGCACTCAACGACCTGAGATTCTAGCCCTTATTCATGACTGGATTTGATAATATTCCCTGTCATTCCAAAACAGGGCTCACTTCTCTCAGATTCAATATTCATGATCTGAAGCCCCTTCCAATCAAGAGCATTTTGTGGGAACTGTCCATTCCTGTCATCAGGGAGGAAGAGGGTGGACTTCACTTCTTATCTCCTGAGTTCTCCATTTATGCCATCTATAATCTCACACTTCAGAGTCACAGGTTGTTCTTCTATGAAGGAGCTGAGGATCCATGATGAGAGCCATAGCCAAGTAGGAATGACACATGGCAATTTTCTTGTCAGCCTACCCAATGTTGCTTAGTGGGAGGACTCTCCATTGTGGAAATGGGCTTGCCTTGGACCCAGGTTATTTGCAGTGACATTGTATGAAAGGTGACCTTGCTCAGGGATTAGGGTGGATCCGGGTTTAGAGGGGATCCTGCTGCCTCAGGCATCTGCTCCTTGAGTTCCCGGTTAGTTCTCTGGGATTCAGAGAGTATTTGGGATGCAGAGCCCAGTGGAGGTGTATTTTTCCCCAGAACGTGCATGTAGAGTGCCGATGAGAGTTCAGGAATAAAGAGTTGCTGTTGGAATCTACAAGGTTTTTGTTGTGGCTCGGTTATTTTGTGCCTAACCAGACTGCGGCAGATCCCAAGTAGCCCTACTCCTGAGAGCCAGGAAATGGTGAGTGTGCATTGGCCTAGCAAGGGAGGCAGGGGGAGGAAGACTATTGGAACCACATGACTGGCTCTGTTGAAAACAGGAGCTAGCAGATTGAGACTCTGGGCAGTCTCTGGAGTCATCAGGCTTAACTCCTCCACTGGGCCACTATGTTCTCAGTCCTACTGGCCAACCAGGTGAGGAACATGTCAGTGGCAGAGACTGTTTGCTGCCTTCCTTATGCTCAAATGGCATCCTCAGAATCTGCATAAAATACCATGTGGCAGGTGTGTTCCTGCAACCCAGTATCTTACCAGATGCTGGAGATTGACTTGTGGAATAATTATAAAAATCAAATCTCCAACGTCCATTTTCCTGCAGTATAGGAGGTGTCATTTTTTGGTACCTAATTTCGATTTTAGCTATCTAATTTTCATTTTGACATTCTTTTATTTTTACTTTCTTCATTATTATTATTTTGTTAAAATTAGGTGAACTCAGGGATACTTTACTACTTAGCCATATCCTTGGTAGTGGAGTCAGATTTACGAATAGGTAGTTTGTGTAGTTAGGTAAATTGGGTCTAATTTCCAGTAAAATCAATCAAAACTCCATATTGAGGATGGAGTCCAGGATAAGGGGAATTGAAAATGTCCCTAAGGCCCTAAGCCCACCCCAAGGAAATTTTAATGAAGCAGCTGACAGCAAACATGGAGATGCTAATCCAAAAGCCCTTCCTGCCCAGATTAATCCTTCAGCCCATCTGTCCTCCATACTTTGGGTCTTCCCACCTACATTCCAACACTGCAAGATAACAGAACAAAGGACAGCAATGTGACAGGAATGAAGGATAGCTGAAGGAAGACCTTAGCTCTAAAAAAGGTAATAAGACCATAAATTTTTTTTTAAGTTTAAAAAAAAATCTCTTTTATGGTTTCTACCACTTTGGTCCCCTTTGTCTTCTTGGGAGAAGTCCTTTCTACTGTCCTTTAATAAAGTTTCTACTTTCTGCTCGAAACCTGCGTTGGAGAATATATCTAGTGTTATACTTCAGCATTGGGGAAGCAAGGACTCTTCACCAATAAACACCCTAACAGGTTTAAATTTATTTTGAGTAGGGCCCTAGCTAAGTAGCTGAGATTATTTTTGTTAAGGTTTGATTTATGTAGAATTTGCTATTGCAGTAAAGCATACTGTTTTTACACACACACACACACACACACACACACACACACACACATATATATATATATATATATATTCATATGGGGATCTTATTTATATTGTGATTCTTTATTATTGTAATATTATATTTTCACAAAATATATGAATAGTAGGCCATGATAAGTTCTTTTTTTTCTCTTATAATTGAAAAGATTTTTGGCTAAAGTTACATATAACTTTGTAGATGAATTTTTAAAATTTATGCTTTGATTTTTACTTCATTTAAAGTAAAGCTTGATGATTTTTTTTTATTATTGCATTATTGTTGTATTTAATAGTCAGGTTTATTTTGACATTATCATAAAACATGAAATATAATTTGCTCCCCTTCAGTATCCAGTAATTCCCCTTTCCCTATTCTCATGCTTTCTTCTATCATATATTTACTTATAGTTTTTTTTAATTATTGCTTTATAGAATGCACATAAAAGTAGACTTCACTGTTATATATTTCTATTTGTATATAGCAGTTTTGGTCAGATATATTGTCAGTTAATTTGGGGGAAAATGATCACCTTTGTAATGATGAGTTATATTATTTACATGGGATGTATAATTCAGTCTTTTATTTGCTTTTTATGACTTCTATTTTCTCATAAGTTCTACACATTTTGTTTCAAAAAATGTACACATGTGAAATACCACTTGTATAAGGCACCTATGGAAAATTTATACATGGTGTTTTATGCCCTTTTTTAAATTGGATATATTATGAAATGTGACTGGCCCCAGTGACATTTTTTCTTCTTCTTTTTTAATTTTTAATGTTGGTTGTTCAAAACATTACATAGTTCTTGATATATCATATTTCACACTTTGATTCAAGTGGGATATGAACTCCCATTTTTACCCCGTATACAGATTGCAGAATCACATCAGTTACACATCCATTGATTTACATATTGCCATACAGTCACCATTTTTCCTACAGATTATTATTTATCTCTTCCAAGATGTATACTGTATTGAGCTATGCCCTTGGGCTTCAGGTGTTTGGGTAAGTACCATTGCATACTTACATGCTATCATGATCACATATGCTCTAATTTCAGTAAGTCTCTGTGATGGGGAGTATCATGTATATTCAATAGCAAAATAGTTTCCACAAATAGATACTAATTTAAACTCCTTTTGAGTTAATGATTATTAATTTGTTTTAAATGTTCATCAATATTACCTAATTTTTTCCATGATGGGTTTTTATTTTGTATTTCTAAATTTCTAAAGATTTTGAATTTTTATAGTTAATAAACATATCTCATGTATAAATTTGAAGTTCAAACTTCTGTCTTTTATATATTTTGGCTTAAAAAATGAGAAAAGGATCCAAAAATGCAGCTAGACATTGATTTCAAAAAAAGAAAAAGGTTTAAATTTCTATAATTGACTTTTTTCTTTACTCATCATTTATTATAGATTTCTTGTATGATTGTAAGGTTAGGTTATTTAAAGTGGATTCTAGGGCTTATCTTTGTTAATTACTACAGGAAAATTAAATAAGGAATTTCTCTACACTATGGCTGCAGGAAAATGAATAAATTTCTTTAAAATCATATGGTAATAAAATTGTTAAATGACATACTTACTAAACATCCACTCCTTAAATTTTTTTACTGTAATATTTTTGGCAGTGAATCATGAATTCTATCATCTAGATTTGGGGATTTAATATGAAATCATATGGAATAAAATTAGGCCAATCCAAAAGTATTCATACATAATTTGTTGTTTACTTAATGACATGTTGTGGAGATAGCAACTAATGAGCATATTTATTTTTAGACATAGTTACTTTTTGGCTTTTCAGTTTCTAATAAGCCTTTTAGATTTATTTCCTTACTGAGTCACTCAGGGCCACTGATGTTTGTTTTTTTATTTATTTTTTATTTTTTTTATTTTGTAATCTCCAGGCATTTAAGCTTCTAAGAAATCTGTCTTGGGAGCTCTGTTTCTGAAGAGTTTCTTAACATTAAAGAAAAAATGTATATATGTTGCCCCTGAAATGTACTGTCAATGCACTCTCTTCAAAATGGAGAGAAAATAATATTTTTCCAGACTGACATCCCTGTGTTAGGAGCTAAAAATACATTGATGGTCTTTGAAGAAATTTCATACAGTTCTGTCTCTGGGTAGTTTTCTGTGGGCTGATGAATTGCCACTTAGTATCCAGATACCCATGTTTTTTCATCTGTACTATGGGAATAATTTCAGAGGGCACAGATGAATAATGCTCTTCATGGAGGCTATGGATACCTGTATGTTCTGTAGTGCACAGCTGACAAAGCCCCTGGAATACACTGAGCAGATTCTATTTGGTTAACTGTTATCTGCCACTCACATGAATTTTCTTTCAAAAGCTTGTAATAACCTTTTCACTTTAGGCATCCATGTCATCCACATTCCCAAGTATAAAAGTTTGAATCTTTCTTTTCTGAATTCCAGGTTCCATTTCTCTTGTGGTTCAATGTGGTACATATAATTATGTTTTTTTCTTTCTTTTACACTGTGTTTCTATTAAAAATGTTCTCTGTTCCAAACCTATATTTCCCATGTCCAGCTATGTTTAGAAAATGACATAGATAATTGTATTTGATAATTTATAAAGGGGAATTGAGAATAATTCTTGCTCATGTTTCCCTTCCTTAGAAACTGAACCTTTTCAGAACTTTTCCTGAAAAGGGAGGATCATAATCAATCAGATAAATAAAAAAATGTTGATTGATTGTATATTCTCTTCTAAAAACTCTCTGTTCAGATCCTTGGCCCATTTCTTGATTGGGTTATTAATATTATTATTATTACTATTATTATTATTATTATTATCATCATCATCATCATCATCACTATTATTATTATTTACTTAGTTTTTTGAGTTCTTTTTGTATCCTAGAGATTAGTGCTCTATCTGATATGTGAGGGGTAAAATATTCCTCCTAAAAGGTAGGCTCTGTCTTCACCTCACAGATTGTTTCTTTTGCTGAGAATAAACTTTTTAGTTTGATTCTATCCCATTTATTGATTATTTGTTTTAATTCTTATGCTATAGGTGTATTATTAAAGAAATTGGGGCCTAATCCCACATGATGAAGATTAGAGCCTGTGTTTTATTCTACTAGACACAGAGTCTTGGGTTTAATTCCTAGGTTCTTGATACATTTGGAGTTGAGTTTTGTGCATGTTGAGAGATAGTGGTTTGTTGAAGAGGCTATCTTTTCTCCAGTGCATGTTTTGACACCTTTGTCTAATATATAATAATTATATTTGGGGGGTAAGTCTCTGTGACCTCTATTCTATATCAGTCTGTTTTTTTTTTTTTTTTTTTTTGCAAATGCAATACTGTTTTTGTTACCATTGCTCTGTAGTATGACTGTAGGTCTGGTATAGTGATACCACCTGTTTCACTCTTTCTGCTGAGGATTACTTTATCTATTCTTGGTCTCTTATTTTTCCAGATAAATTTCATGGTTGCTTTTTCTATTTCTGTGAGGAATGCCATTAATATTTTGATCAGATTGCAGTAAATCTGTATAGTGCTTTGGTAGCATTGTCATTTTGAAAATATTAATTCTGCCTACTCATGATCAAGGTTGATCTTTCCATCTTCTAAGGTCTTTTTAAATTTTTTCTTTAGGGTTCTGTAGTGTTTCTTGTTTAGGTCTTTCACCTTTTTTATTAAGTTGCTTCCCAAGTATCTTATTTTTTTGAAGTTATTATAAATGGGGTAGTTATCTATCTTCATTTCTTTCTCAGAAGATTTTTCACTGACATACAGAAATGCCTTTGATTTAAGGGTGTTGATTTTTTATCCTGCTACGTTGCTAAATTTATTTACTAGTTCTAGAAGTTTTCTGGTGGAGTTTTTTGAGTCTTCTAGGTATATAATCATATCAGGCATTTGCAGGTAAATGGATAGCATTGGAGAAGATAATGCTAAATGATGTTAGCCAATTCAAAAAAAAATATAAGGAGGCTGACTCATAATGTGGTAGGGAGGGTGAGCATGAGAAAAATAGATGGATTCTCAATAAAGAATAGGGGTGGAAGGAAAAGAAAGGGGGCAAGAATGGTGGAATGTGATAGAGACCATCATCAAAAGTACATGTACGAGGACACAAATTTGTATCACCATACTTTATATATATATACCAGAGATGAAAAATTGTGTTCTATACATGAAATAAGAATTGTAATGTGTCTGTTAGAAATACAAAAAAAATTGTTCATCAATTATATGCATTAAATATGTGCATGTTATATATAGAATATATACATATATATGCACATATATGTTTATATATAGATCTAGGGAAAGGCAAGTCTCTTTCCTGAATTTTTAAAGATCAATTAATTTACTAATTTATTCTAACTTGTGTGCTATGAAGTGAAATGCATTCTGCTCTATTAGCACACAATTTTATTTCTCTTGTTGTACAGAAAGTATAGTTACAAAACCCATGAACCTCTAATTTGTATACAACAAGATTTTCATCTCTTTACACCATCTTACCTACCTCTATACCATCTCCCATCACCTCCCTCCTTGTTGTCTTATTCAAAGTTTCTTCATTTCTTCCATGCTACCTCCCACTTTCCTCATTGTGGATCACCATCCACTTAGCAGAGAAAATATTAGGTCTTTGATTTAGGAGGATTGGCTTACTTACCTTAACATGATATTCTTTAACTCCACCCATTTACTTCCCAATTCCATAATTTTATTCTCTTTTAATGTTCAGTAACATTTCACTGTGTAAATAGACCATATTTTCCTTATCCATTCATCTATTGAAGAGCATATAAATTGGTTCTATAGTTTATCTATTGTGAATTGTTTTGCTATGAGCATTGATGTGGATATGCCTCTGTATTATGCTGTTATTAGCTCTTGTTGGTCTAAATTGAGGAGTGCGATAGCTGAGTAATTTTTGGTTTCTTTTCAAGTTTTCTAAGGAATCTACTTATTCTTTTCCAGACTGGTGTCACCAATTTAGAGTCCTACCAACACTGTAACAGTGGGCCGTTTTCCTCAAATCCTCACCAACATATATTTTTGCTTGTATTTTCAATAATTTTTATTCTGATTGGAGTAAGATTAAATTTTGGAGTAGTTTTGATTTGCAATTCTTTAATTGCTAGAGATGTTGTTTTCAAAGCAAAACTCAAACAGTATGTTATAATTAGTAACCCTAATATTACCACTGCATGTATAACTACTTGGATTGAATGTTTGTATGTGAATACCAGAATTCATGTATTTTTTAAAATAACAATTCAATCCATTATTTAAAATAGTAACCTGATATACTTTTTATTCACCATTCATGCATCATCTCTATATACATAAACCCAGGGTACAGCTATTTTTATCCCCAAACTCTATTTTTTTTTAATTTTTAATATTTATTTTTTAGTTTTCGGCGGACACAACATCTTTGTTTGTATGTAGTGCTGAGGATCGAACCCGGGCCACACGCATGCTAGGCGAGCGCGCTACCGCTTGAGCCACATACCCAGCCCTATCCCCAAACTCTAAATGATAGGGTTTCAAAACATGCTCCCAGAAATGGTGGAAGAAATACGCATGTCACCTGCTCCATGTATTCCTTTCATCACATCATCTTCTGGACACAAAATGCAAAACTCACACTTATCTTACTCTTCTCCCAAAGCCTCATTTTAGTGAGAGCATGGAATACTAAAATCATCTATGTCTGCATTGCCTATTGTTTTCACATTTCAATCTTATGGTGAGTATACACTTGATTCTTTCAAGGATAGTGTGTTCAACTACCCCCCTATTGAAATTATCCCTGATCTTATCACTCATTTTTTACTTTGCCTGATCTCCTGTCGTCCTTATTGATATCTATTTCCCCAAGTGCCTTGTTGTGACTGACTCTTCTTGTGTACTGACATTCCCATTTACACTTTAATAGAAATTCATTGGATTGAAAAAAGGGCCTTTGGTCCAAATCCCAAACTCACTATTCTTCCTTACCCTACACTGGAATCCTACCTACTCTCTCTATTTCAATGCAAGTTCTCTTTTACATTCAGTAGTACCAGGTACAAGATCTTAGGCCATTATCTATGGATTTAGAGGATTCATCTCTGCAGAACATAATTCAAAACTATGTATCCAAATCAAGGGCCCAACAATCTTGTGTGCTTCAGATCTTACGTAGTTTTCTATTTTCATACTTACATTTCACCTTACATTCGTATAAATATCCCAGTTGCCCAATACCCATATTCATCCAGCAGAATGACTCCTAACCAAAATCGAACATGATATGACCCTTAACCATACTCTGTTCCCTCAATCTATTTTCACATAACAGCAGGTCCTGAGTTGATCTTGCCATACAGGTATGTAGGGAATCCTACAGCTGCTGAGAAGCTCAAAGGTAGATGCAGAAATAATCCCTGGAGCAAATGTAGGCAGCTAGGTAGGACCTGTGAGGTCTAAAGTCATCTTCCATGGCCAAGAACACAGTCAGGATGAAGGGATGAGGCTGAATTAGCCTCTCTCTACTCAATGCAGGGAAGATGGACACAATCAGGTCTGTGTGGATTGCTGATCCCGGGCTCCTAGTGTATATAAGCCTTTATGTCTTCTGAAAATGTAACAGGAAGGTGGGGCAGCCTCCATCTCATGGGACCCTTGGAAACAACTGTTAGGACAAAGTGGTTGCCAAGGCAGTGACCTCATTCACTTCCCTGAAGGAAGTGACTTCACCTCACTTCCGTGGAAATGGAACTCTCTGAACTTGGCATCCAGGAGGCGAGGCATCCAGAGGCAGTTCCACTCCCAGTGGGCTCACTTGATTGTCTGTACCAAGGCCAGAGTCATTCTTTGTTGGTACCTACTGATGTGTGGATAGCTAAATGCCTTGAATGGTCTCAACAGGGGCCTTTCCTGAGAAAGAAGTGTTGGCTCATTGCTGGCTCCTGACAACTACACAGAGATGGCCAAGGAGACCAGAGCTGAGACAGGACAGGGCACTAATGAGGAACATATTTTCACCCACCAGTCAGAGGACAGAGTGGATAGATGAAGACCAAACACAGGGATGGTTTGTGTGTCTCAGTGGGTGTGTGTTTCAATTTGTAATTTTGTTTCATATACTGAGAACATGAAGGAAAAAAGTTTTTTTTTGTTGTTGTTGTTGGTTTGAAATGGACTGTAAACTAGTGAGCCTGTTTATGTCAGTGGATCCCAATTGGTTTGTGGTAAAGAGAGTAGAGAGAAGAATGCAGCCGGGAATGTGTCCTGTCTAGTGGAAATCTTTGCAGGACTCCTCATGGCCAATTTATGAATGGACTGCTGCATGCCTTGAAGATGGGCAACACCTACCAAGATCCTAAGTTCCTGTATTCTTCCTGAATTTTGGCCACTCTCTGAAGGGTTTTGTGTCCAAGATGTGTAACACATTCAAGCTCTGTGGCATGCCCATGGACTGGATTGCTGAAGGGCATGCCAAGCATCTCAGAAAACTCAAAAATTAGGATGACTGCTAAGGATCTCTCTGGAGAATCCCTGCTTTGATGGATATAACCCAAGTTGCATGATTAGGAGCTGTCAGTGCCACAGTGTTCAATTAAAGAAAAGTTTTTCTCTGGGCTTCTTTCTTCCCTATTGTTCTGTTCCCCTGAATGTCAGGGAGGTGTTTGCCGTAGGGCACTCCTTTGGGACTCCTCAAGAAAACAGTTTCATATGGAAATGAAGAGGCCTAATCTTTGCCTTTGAAGAAAAGTGCTTTGTAAAAGCTGTGTGTGAAACAGCCTCTTGGTCCTGTGTGTGGCTGTGAATTACATTCTCAGCACGCCAGGAAACTCAAGAAAAATCCCATGTGTCCATCCCAATCTAAAAGGATGAAAAAGAAGTGTACTATTGGATGAAGTCTCTTGCCTTCCTCTGGTCAGGCTCCTGACCCCTATGAAGTCAGAACAGGGATCCTCTGGGTCAAATGAGTTGTTGCAAGCCCTCCAGTAACTAGCACACAGGTGTTTGGGTTTTTTCATGAGTCCAGTACACATAAAGAATCTACCCCTGGCAGGCAGGAGGCCTCTAATTTGACAAGCAGAGCAGTATTAACTACAGGCCCATTTTATCTATCCTGTTTCTCAGGAAGGGTGTCCAGGCCACCATGACATTTGGCATATGATGGGCATGAGAGCTTTCTTTGCACACCATCTAAGACTGCTCACCCTATAGAAACCCCCAGCCAGAATGTTATGATGAGTGTCTGTATGGAAGAAGATGAGGGCCATGTGGGAGTGTTTTTGTTAGAATAGTGTTTTTTTGTGTGGTGGTTGGAAAAGATGACTGGGTCCACCTCAGCTTAAACTCTGGTGTAATGCCATTAGAGACTCAGTACTGGAACTGATCTCAGAGAACTATTGCCAAGAATTGTGTTGGGATTTTAGAAGGCCAGGCATTAGAGGAGCCTTTGGAAACTGAGATCTAGTCCGAGGGTGGCTTTCTCCAAAGCAATGAGAATCTCAGCCAGGATTTCACATGGTTTTGCTGTGAAAGTCTTTTCAGCTATAGTGGAGAGCCAAAACTCACAGAAACCTCATATTTTAGACCCCAATGGGCCTGAATTCTTGTGACCTTTCGCCACTCTTTGGGAACCTTGCCAGCATGGGATCTCCAGAGCTTTTACTGAAAGGAGATTCCTCAACACTTAATGGCTCCTGAATGAATCAAAACCCACAGTGTCAACTTCTTCATTCTTGAAATATGGCTAGGCTAATATCATGAAGTTTTTGAGAATTCCATGACCAGAAATCCCTGGAGAACCTTTAGATCTCCTGTTGCTCATCATGACTGAACCAGCGAGTGCCATTTTTGACTGAGTGGAATTCATGACCATGGTGAAGAACAGATATGCCAGTTAGTAGGAGCCAGCAGGGAACTGGGCCTGGAGCAATGGAGTGGAGGTGTGTGATCCAACATCTGTTGTGGGGCCCCTGTGGTTCTGTCATTGGCTTCCAAATGACAAATGACTGACAAGGTGCAGCCAGTAGACCTGGAAATATAAAGGCATGTTGTTGTGGAGAGAGGATTTGGTGCGATGTCAGAAACAAGTTGCTATGCTCAAGTGGAAAAGATATATGGGGTAGCAGCCCAGTTTGTGATTTTGCCTTCAGACCCTGACTCACCCCACGTGGCAAAGGTCTCTCCAGCACTGTGTCCTGGTTGACCCTTTTGTATTTCAAAAACAAACACCAATTTTCCAGGGAAGCTGTAAGAAATGCCCATTAAAACTGGGCGGTGAGCCAAAGGCTTCACAATCCACCCAGGGAGACATTCATACCCCGACGGCCACAGTTACCTGCAAAGAGAGGATTCAGCTCTGCTGCCTCCTGTTCCTATTGTAAAATATGAACCCATGTCCTCCTGTTCACATAGACTCAGACAAAGCTTTCATGATCTCACTACAAAGGAAGCTAAAACACAAAGCTATATTTCTAGTGCACCAATGACAGAGGCAGATAGTCAAGAAGTCATTAGGCCAGCAAAGTTCCATGTTTGTGGAATCTTTACCCTGTCCTCTTATTTGGGATCTCTTTTGCCACACCCAAGTTTGTGAGCTCCTCAGAATTTCCAATTACAGACATGTATTCACAGATTTTTTACCTCTTCTCCTCTCATTGTGTCTTCGTTGGGGTGATAGTAATGTCCAGGCATTGTGGTGGATGACAGTGGAAGATTTTTATGTACCATGTGTTCCCATATGTATTAGACTCATTTTCCATTTTGCCATTTGAAATATTGAAACTCTGACACTAACCCATAACATTCTAGGCTCTGACTACTTATCCTAACATTGATAAAAATAATCCTAAAGGAATGGAAGTAGAGGCATCTGATAGGAGGCATGGTGTATACTTGGACTTGCCTTTTCCTTCATCAGAGATACATACTTTAAAACCCGTGACACATTTTTCTCATTTTACTTCTCCAAGAATTTTCTAAATTAACAAATATGTAACTTCCTGACTCCCTGTCTCTGTCACCTGCGTCACAATATAAATTTTATATACATATATATAATCCTACTTCCATCACAGGTATATTTTTGAGAGTACTCTCACTTTGGTAAATACGAATTTCATGAAGAGATCACTGCCCCCCAATACACTGAGGTTACTGAAAATTCAAGCTGTGTTGAGCTTTATACTTCAACAAGTTTAGACATGAAACAATGTAGAGGAAAATGAATATTTGGGTACATATGTGAAGGATATATATCCCCTTATGAATTTCAATTGGCATACATACTATTACATTTTAATGTATTATATATATATATATATATATATATATATATATATATATATATATATATATATATATATTATGAATTTGCAAACATGAACTATATGTGTCATATACTTATACTACCTTGATTCTTTCATGTCCATCTGTTTGGATTGATAATCAACTTTTCTGGAGATATTTTTCAGAAATATTCTTTTTCTTGACATACATAGTCATTTCAGAGTACTCAAAATGAACTTCAGTGAATAATGAGTACTAACCCTAATATTTCTACAGTAAGTGACCCAGTTTAACATCAATGAAAGTATATTCCTATGGGACATGATGTGTATTTTGAATTAAATTTTTATTCAAAATTATTATATTTCTATATCTTCAGTATATATACATCATAGGATATATCATTTCATCCACAATTCACAAATTGATATGCATATGATTCACTTTCATTTACTCCCATTATCAGATCCCATGTATTTCTCCATGTTGCTTTACTTGCTTTTTCGTGAGATTTCTTTTATATCACATAACTTTTGAATTCCATCATCATTTTCAAAGCAAAACTCAAACACAGTTTGTTATAATTAGTAACCCTAATATTACCACTACATGTATAACTACTTGGATAGAATGTTTGTATGTGAATACCAGATTTCATGTATTTTTTAAAATATCAATTCAATCCATTATTTAAAATAGTAACCTGTTATAATTTTTATTCACCGTATGGTCTATTCATGCATTATCTCTATATACACAAACCCAGGGTACACCTATTTTTATCCCCATACTCTAAATGTTAGGGTTTCAAAACATGCTCCCAGAAATGGTGAAAGAAATACGCATGTCACCTGCTCCATGCATTCCTTTCATCACATCATCTTTTGGACACAAAATGCAAAACTCACACTTTTCTTATTCTTCTCTCAAAGCCTCATTTTAAAGAGAGCATGGATTACTAAAATCATCTATGTCTGCATTGCCTATTGTTTTCAAATTTTAATCCTATGGTGAGTATACACTTGATTCTTTAAAGGATAGTGTTTTTAACTACCCCCCTGTTGAAATTATCCCTGATCTTATCACTCATTTTGTACTTTGCCTTATCTCCTATCATCCTTATTGATATCTATTTCCCCAAATGCCTGTTGTGACTGACTCTTCATGTGTGCTGACATTCCCATTTACACTTTAATAGAAATTCATTGGATTGCTAAAAGGGCCTTTGATCCAAATCCTAAACTCACTCTTCTTCCTTACCCTACACTGGAATCCCGCCTACTCTCTCTATATCACTGCAGGTTCTCTTTTACATTCAGTGTTCCAGGTACAAGATCTTAGGTCATTGTCTATGGATTTAGAGGATTCATCTCTGCAGAACATAATTCAAACCTATGTATCCAAATCAAGGGCCCAACAAACTTGTGTGCTTCTTATCTTACCTAGTTTTCTATTTTCATACTTACATTTCACCTTACATTGGTATAAATATCCCAGTTGCCCAATACCCGTATTCATCCAGCAGAATGACACTTATTTTTTTTATTATTTTTTAATTTTTTTTTCAGAATAGAAATTAGAAGTTTATAAAAGGACAGCAGAAAAGACTTCTCCCAGAGGAAGAAGGGGACCAAAGAGGTGGAAATCCATGGAAGTGCGGTTGTTTCTTCTTTTTATAGTTTTGGTGATGGAATTTAGGTTGAAGGGGTTAGGACACAGGTGGGCCCAATTATCACTTTTTGGGATGGGCTATCTCCAAATCTGTTGGGGCTGTTTCCTGGGCTCCATTAACATTTCTTTGAGGTGGAATTTGGCCTAGGGCCTTTTCAGGACTTCATTAACATTTCATGAGTTGTCCTGTGTTTTCCCTGAGTCATTCCCAGCATGGCCTCCATTTTAGATTTCACTGGATATTAGACCCGATTTACCTAACTACACTGACTACCTAACTTTAAATCTGGCTTCATTCCCTTCTCTAATTTGGGAACTCCTTACTGCTGTAAGGAAGGGGGGCAAAGAAGATCTTTCTGGCTTCTTTAGGCTGAAAAGGGATGGTGTGAGGCAAGCAGTTTTGAGTCTCCCTTTAAAAATCTGGTCTATCGAGTGGGTCCATGATAGAAGTCTGATTGAGAAGTAATAGACTGGAAGGCCATTTGAGTGATGGGTGGTCTATAAGAGAAACAAGAATTCATTAGTACTGGAACCAGATTGATGCAGCAATAAATCCCATAGCACAGGAATATGCCAATGAGTATGATGGCAAAGACAAAGACTAACAGTGTTTTCCACCAGGAAGTACCAAGAACCAGTAGCTAAGATGTTGTTTCCATGACAAATTTGCTGAGGACATGGCTTCTATCTGAACATGTAAATCTTTAAGGATATTAGTCACATTGCCAGAATTGTCAGGGATGTAAACACAACATTTAATTGTTAGCGTTACAGATGTCCTTTTCCTTAAGACACAGTTTAATAACTTAATGTCATCTGAGCTTGCAAAATCCTTTTACTAGTATGACCTCTGTGTCTAATAGAGAAATATTTAATTCTGTTACTTAGGGCTGGATAACCATACTAGCAAACATTAAGCCTACCTGTTTAGGTTAGAAATAATGGCCTTGAACTAAAAACTACTCTGGCAGTTCCTTTTGATAGTTATCAGGCATTCCTGTCTGAGAATCTCTTTTGAAGCCTCCAGTTTACTTACTTATGGAAGTTACATTTAACTATTATTTTATTTAAAATGCCCAGGAATAGCTGTGTTTTGGCTTTGACTCTCTTTGCTAAGTGTTTAAGATGAAGCAAGTCAAACTGACTTTTGTTTCTATCTATTGTTAACAGTCAGCTGAGTTTTCTTGGGAGTCCTCGGGAACTTTACAGCAGCTTTTCAGATCTACTAGTGCCATTTGCTCTAGGATGGGTCCCGGCCTTGCTTGACCATGTGGCTTCCCTCGGAAACATCAGGGATGTCTCCCTTTTCTGATGACCCTCCTCTTCACAGCAAATGCACTGATTGGCTTTCTGTCCTCCACTGGTCTCATTAATCTTCCTGATCGGGAGGTTATGTGGCCTAGAGTTGCAAAGCTCTTTGGAAAAATTCCCTATTACCTGATTCACACTGACTCAGAGGGCAAGAGCCAAATATTGGTTTTCTTGGCCCTTTTAATTTAACTTTAATTTTAAAACTTAATCTTAAACATCCAGCAAATAAATTTCAACAGCCTTATATTAAGAATACTGGGCTTTAATGTCTATCTCTATCCTGTAGGTGATAACTCCTTATCTTAAATTAACCCAGGTTGTGAGTTCTTAAAGCAGTACCTCTTTAAAACATTAACAGGCAATCTTTAGACCATCTAAAAGCAAACTACAAAACAAAACTAACTAGGGTAAAAACATATTTAGTTCATGTAATAGCTACCTTGAATTTTGGCAGAGTTATACATTATAATCCCCTGTTTGAGATCCTAGTAATCTTGACAAAAACCAACTTTTGAACACAACTTTAAATGTACTGATCTGGCCTATTTCTTTCATAGTCACTTTCACTGCATAGAGCCTTATCTCAAGTAAGGTGGGGCTCTTCATAGATCTTAAATACTATAGTTCTGAAACTGATCTTTGCTTTTTAGACATCATTTTACAAAGCCTACATAAATTGTTGTGAACTTGAGCAAACACAACATAATATCACATCTAAAACATGAATTAAAGAAAGGCTGAAAACTTCTAACCTTTTGTAGAAAAGTAGAAAAGTACTTTTGTGTTTTACAATAAAACCTTTACACAGATTAAGCTCTCATTAACTTAGAAATACACTTAAGTTGTATCTCAGTGTAAAAAGGTAACATAGAACTGTACATATCTTATTGATAACAAGCCCAGTTATAGAACAAAAATGATTTAATTATATCTCCAACATGTCTTTCTTTTAAGCCTAAAATTACCATACAACTTTAGAACACAGCTTGATATAATGCTCTTTCTAAAGCTTCTAACTAACAGACTTTTATACCTGGAAGATGTGAACACATTAATAGCACCAATTACATTGATGTTTTTATATTAACCAAGTTTAGCTTTTAAAGAGATAACATAGCACAATTCTCTAAAAACAGCACTTGTTTAACCAGTTGTTTAATTTCTTTAAGATTACTTGCTCAAAAACTTACACTTGTAAGCAATTTACACAGACCTTCTTTATATCATTTACTTGAACTCTTTTAATTACTTAATCATATAGACTCTTATCCAGAAACACATTTTTCCTCTATGAAATCCATACCTAGAACCTTCTAGTTTCTTTTTTATCTGTTAACCTCCTTCTGTTCACATTTTGAAACAATACTTGTAAATTTTGAATTTAATCAGATTATTTTATAGACATCAAAATTTTATTAGGTTTTATTTTTGAACACCTAGCAAAACTTATAAGCTTAATTTTAAAGACATCTTTACTTTCATCTGTTTACCTAATTTAAATTGAGCAATTTGAGTCACGTGAATCAAAGATATTAGGATCCATTTTTAAAATTTTTCATGAGCGCTCCTCATCTGTCAATTGTCATATCACTGCATGATATATGGATATACATACATAGACACACTGACATACAACACGTAACACAAGTGTAACACAACACAATAGTAAAGGCCTTGTTGCTTTCTCAGGTGTAATCTCATTGCAATGTTTAAAAACTCCATAGTTGATCAAAAATAGAACTCATCAGAAAAACATTAACTTGTCTGTAGGATCAAAATCATGAGCTCAAAAAAAAAATACAAAATCTAAGGAAAAAGCAAAAATCCTAGAAAAAATTGACTGGCCAGTAATTAGTAAATGCCATACAATTTACTCTTTGAATTAATCTAATTTGAGTTCCCATAAAAAGACACTTTACCCTTTTTTTCTTCTTGGGCCTCAGATCTCTCTCCTACTGAGTGCTCCAGGCTTCTTCTATTTGCATATCAATTTAAGTCCTGGCTGAGTTCTGGGAAAACTGGAATTCTGAGCACAAACCTCATGCCTAAGGCATTTTAAACATAAGTCACACTTTTCAGGTTTGGATGTTGAAAATTATGATACAAGTTTAAGATACAATTTATAAAATTTCATACCTTTATATCTTTCTACACTAGAAAAACTTGCTCACACAAAACTGAAAATAGGATCTCTATCATCAGAAGAAATTTCTTTAGGATCATTAAGTCACTTTCTTTGTTCTGAAATTTCTAAAGTAGTACTAAGTTACATTAAATCACCTGGAAAAAATCTTAAAAGAGAACTACACACTAACATGTATATCCAAAATTAAGCTTTAAAAATTCCCAAGACTGTTGCTATTCAATGTTATTTCAATAAGCCAGACCAACGTCCCAATCCAACATTTTCTTTTCCTGAATCTTACACACTAAGGGGAACAGATACCAAATCATAATTTACTATCCTTGCCCAAATTAATGCACTGGTACATCTAGTGATATCTTTTCAGGCTACCCAGTTCAAAATTGATGAAAAAAATAAAACTGAATGATTGGGAGTTACTTGCCAACTTGGAAGTAGAGTTCTTTTAATTTTTTTATCCTAAGTATTTAAGTTCTCTGGCATGAATTATCTGAAATCAAACTAAACAATTACCTAACCCTAACTTTTAACTGCAAGATTGTGCAATGCTTCAAACTCATTTAGATAGGAGATGTTACAATGAAACATCATCTTTTAGACACACATTTAGCCTAGATTATCCCCAAGAAGAAATCAGACAACTAGATAAGAAAATATCTCTCCAGGTTTTGAACTTCCATTTAATTATGACTCCTATCAGTGGCAACATAGATTTCCCCATGAGTGGACCAGATGTTTTCACATAGGGGCAAAAATAGGTGTAAAATTAAGGGCCTCAGTGTGACTGACTTTACTGCATTCAGGTGGAGTAATCCTTGCAGTGAAGGGAAAGAATGAGGAAATTCCCCAGAGCAAAAATGGCTCTGGCAGCTGCTGGGAGTTTCTCAGTCTCCCCTTTACTTACAGGATTAACTTCTTTTGATAGACCCAATCCCAGGCAATCTGGCATATCTCCTAACTTTCCAGTAGAGTCAGTTTTTATCTGCCTTAGGTCTTGAAGGGGGAAGAGGGTATGTACTTTGATTGTCTCAAATTTTTCTCTTCATAGCAGATATCATAGCTAAGTCTACTTTACACAGTTGGCATAATTTAGGATTTTCTCTTAGAGCAACGAAAATCTGAACATACAGCACCTGACACCATTTCCCTTTTGTAAATTTTATCAAAATGTAAAATTGTATTAAAATTGACATTTCCCTCAGGTGGCCAGGTTTCTCCATCAGAGTTTGTATTGAGACCAGGCCAAGAAAATGAGGCGCTTTGTCTTGAGCATCTGAGGTTCAAAACTATCCCAATTTTTCAATACGCAGGCTAGTGGTGCACCTGGCATATTGGAGAGAGAGAAGCTCCCGTCTGAGAGAGAAGAAAACAGGATTCAGGCGCCCATGCCACGCCAGAGAAAACTGTTCTCATTAGGGATGTCTCCCTAGGTTTGAGCTTTCTAACTGGTCCAGAAAACCCGTCTCTCACCTTGCTTTGCCAAGGGGTTTCTGGTCCCCTTTAGCAAAGTGCTAGGGTCTCAGTTTGCCCTGTGCCAGAGACCCTGGGAGGATTCAGACTTAAGGGCATTACTGCTTACCCTCCTGGCCACTAAAAACCCATTGTAAAAGAGAAACATGTTCTCTTTTGTTGCCTTTGCTCTGTAGACTAGCAGATTACCTGAGGAGTTGATTCTAAAAATGCCTCTCTAGCAGCTTAAAGAGAACACAGCTCATTTTAAACATTGGGCGATAAAACAGACTATTGAAAGTTATCTATGCACCTTAGGGAACCTGGGCAGATTTTACTAATTATCTCATGCCTTTCTCAGTCCTACAACCCGAATTGCTAGCATTTCTGATCTGCAAAGGAAGGGGAGCATCCAGGAGGGATTGGATGTGGGGTTTGAAGTGTTGCGTAGCCCATACGGAGGCAAATGTGATTGGGGCTTTCCCTCAGTGCCATTCATCTACCGATCACCCTAGATACCCCTGAGGGCTGTCGGGAGGAGGCTCAAGAGAAAGGAACCTTAAGAATCGTCAGAGAGTAGCCCAGACCAGAATTCCGCAGTTGTTCCAAACTCCTTCCCCCACCTCCACGCATCCGAGGCAGATCGGGATTCAGGACACCGTGTACTCACGCCAATTGCTCTCCGGCCCAGACAGAAAAGTTGGAAGCAGCTTCAGCAGAACCCAACATGCCTGCTCTGTATTGAACAGGTGATTAAGAGCTGCCTAGGCCGAGAAACCTCTCACCTGAGTCTTGAAGAGTGGCGGCTGCACTAATTGCGTTTAAGTAGCTGTCGGGTGCCCACCTTACCCTCCAGAGAGAAAGAGAGAGAAAGATGCACCTCAAACAGACATGGGGTGCGTGCACTTACCTCGGTGTAGAATCTCGGTATGGGACCTCCAATATGATACCGCTGTTGACCAGTGACGATTTCTTGCTTCCCCAATGTTGAAGAATAACACCAAAGAAGCACGCAGAGGCAAGGTCAGAATAAAAATTAGAAGTTTATTAAAGGAAGGCAGAAAGATTTCTCCCGGAAAAAGAAGAGGACCCAAGAGGTGGGAATCCCGCAGAATGACTTTTAACCCAAATCGAACATGATATGATCCTTAACCATACTCTGTTCCCTCAATCTATTTTCACATAACAGCAGGTCATGAGTTGATCTTGCAATACAGGTATGTAGGGAATCTTACAGCTGCTGAGAAGCTCAAAGGTAGATGCAGAAATGATCCCTGGAGCAAATGTAGGCAGCTAGGTAGGACCTGTGAGGTCTAAAGTCATCTTCCATGGCCAAGAACCCAGTCAGGATGAAGGGAAGAGGCTGAATCAGCCTCTCTCTTCTCAATGCAGGAAAGATGGACACAATCATGTATTTTTGAAAATATCAATTCAATCCATTATTTAAAATAGTAACCTGTTATATTTTTTATTCACCATATGGTCTATTCATGCATTATCTCTATATACATAAACCCAGGGTACACCTATTTTTATCCCCAAACTCCAAATGTTAGGGTTTCAAACATGCTCCCAGAAATGGTGGAAGAAATACACATGTCACCTGCTCCATGTATTCCTTTCATCACATCATGTTCTTGACACATAATGCAAAACTCACACTTTTCTTATTCTTCTCCCAAAGCCTCATTTTAAAGAGAGCATGGATTACTAAAATCATCTATGTATGCATTGCCTATTGTTTTCAATTTTCAATCCTATTGTGAGTATACACTTGATTCTTTCAAGGATAGTGTTTTCAACTACCCCCCCTGTTGAAATTATTCCTGATCTTATCACTCATTTTCTACTTTGCTTGATCTCCTAACATCCTTATTGATGACTTTTTCCCCAAGTGCCTGTTGTGACTGACTCTTCATGTGTGCTGACATTCCCATTTACACTTTAATAGAAATTCATTGGATTGCAAAAACGGCCTTTGATCCAAATCCTAAAGAACTCTTCTTTCTTACCCTGCACTGGAATCCTTCCTACTCTCTATTTCACTGCAAGTTGTCTTTTACATTCAGTAGTCCCAGGTACAAGATCTTAGGCCATTGTCTATGGATTTAGAGGATTCATCTCCGCAGAACATAATTCAAAACTATGTATCCAAATCAAGGGCCCAACAAACTTGTGTGCTTCAGATCTTACCTAATTTTCTATTTTCATACTTACATTTCACCTTACATTCGTAAAAATATCCCAGTTGCCCAATACACGTATTCATCCAGCAGAATGACTTTTAACCCAAATGGAACATGATATGATCCTTAACCATACTCTGTTCCCTCAAACTATTTTCATATAACAGCAGGTCCTTAGTTGATCTTGCCATACAGGTGTGTAGGGAATCCTACAGCTGCTGAGAAGCTCAAAGGTAGATGCAGAAATGATCCCTGGAGCAAATGTAGGCAGCTAGGTAGGACCTGTGAGGTTTAAAGTCAACTTCCATGGCCAACAACCCAGTCAGGATAAAGGGATGAGGCTGAATCAGCCTCTCTCTTCTCAATGCAGGGAAGATGGACACAATCAAGTCTGTGTGGATTGCTGATCCCGGTCTCCTAGGGTATATAGACCTTTATGTCTTGTGAAAATGTCACAGGAAGTTGGGCAGCCTCCATCTCATGGGACCCTTGGAAACAACTGTTAGGACAAAGTGGTTGCCAGGCAGTGACCTCATTCACTTCCCTGAAGGAAGTGACCTCACCTCACTTCCTTAGTGATGGAACTCTCTGAACTTGGGATCCAGGTGGTGAGGCATCCAGAGGCAGTTCCACTCTCAGGGGGCTCACTTGATTATCTGTACCAAGGCCAGAGTCATTCTTTGTTGGTACCTAGTGATGTGTGGATAGCCAAATGCATTGAATGGTCTCAACAGGGGCCTTTCCTGAGAAAGAAGTGTTGGCTCATTGCAGCCTCCAGACAACTACACAGAGATGGCCAAGGAGACTAGAGCTGAGACAGGACCGGCCACTGCTGAGGAACATTTTTTCACCCACCAGTCAGAGGACAGAGTGGATAGATAAAGACCAAATACAGGGGTGGTTTGTGTGTCTCAGTGACTGTGTGTTTCAATTTGTCATTTTGTTTCATGTTCTGAGAACATGAAGGAAAAACTGTGTTTTTTTTTTGTTGTTGTTGTTTTTGTTGGTTTGAAATGGACTGTTAACTAGTGAGCCTTTTTATGTCAGTGGATCCCACTGGGTTTGTGGTTAAAGAGAGTAGATAGAAGAATGCAGCCGTGAATGTGTCCTGTCTAGTGAAAATCTTTGCAGGACTCCTCATGGCCAATATATGAATGGACTGCTGCATGTCTTGCAGATGGGCAACACCTACCAAGATCCTAAGATCCTGTATTCTTCCTGAATTTTGGCCACTCTCTGAAGGGGTTCCTGGTTTTTTGTCCAAGAGGTGCACCACATTCAAGCTCTGTGACATGGCCATGGACTGGATTCCTGAAGGGCATGCCAAGCATCTCAGAAAACTCAAAAATTAGCATGACTGGTAAGGATCTCTCTGGAGAATCCCTGCTTGGATAGATAGTAACCCAAGTTGCATGATTAGGAGCTGTCAGTGCCACAGTGTTCAATTAAAGAAAAGTTTTTCTCTGGGCTTCTTTCTTCCCTATTGTTCTGTTCCCCTGAATGTCAGGGAGGTGTTTGCCGTAGGGCACTCCTTTGGGACTCCTCAAGAAAACAGTTTCAAATGGAAATGAAGAGGCCTAATCTGTGCCTTTTAAGTAAAGTGCTTTGTAAAAGCTGTGTCTGAATCAGCCTCTTGGCCCTCTGTGTGGCTGTGAATTACATTCTAAGCACCTCAGGAAACTCAAGAAAAATCTTATGTGTCCATCCCAATCTAAAAGGATGAAAAAGAAGTGTACTATTGGATGAAGTCTCTTGCCTTCCTCTGGTCAGGATCCTGACCCCTATGAAGTCAGAACAGGGATCCTCTGGGTCAAATGAGTTGTTGCAAGCCCTCCAGTAACTAGCACACAGGTGTTTGGGTTTTTTCATGAGTCCAGTACACATAAAGAATCTACCCCTGGCAGGCAGGAGGCCTCTAATTTGACAAGCAGAGCAGTATTAACTGCAGGCACATTTTATCTATCCTGATTCTCAGGAAGGGTGTCCAGGCCACCATGACATTTGGCATATGAAGGGTATGAGAGCTTTCTTTGCACACCATCGAAGACTGCTCACCCTATAGAAACCCCCAGCCAGAATGTTATGATGAGTGTCTGTATGGAAGAAGATGAGGGCCATGAGGCTTCTAGCTGGGATCACACCTCCCTAAGAGGTTGTAAGGAATCTCTGTGAATAGAAATCCACATAGTGGTGGAAAGATCTCAGACAAGCCATCCCTTGGGAGGTGGAAGTTAAAGGTTAGTTTCACTCAGTTGGCAAAAAGGTTTTGAGGGAAAAGTTCATTTTCATAACGTTTCTTTTGGCTGGAGATAGGATAAATGGGGCAAAGATTAATGTGCTTTTGTACATTGGGCTAATTGGGTTACATTGATGAATGTGGTCACATATCCAGGGCACAATATGAGCTACTTTTGTATGTACAGATTCTTTTACTTCCCACTATAATCTCAGAGGGTAGACATCATCATTCCCCAGTTCTTACAGATGGGGAACTGTGATGTGGAGAGATTGAGGAGCCGCCCAGATCACCCACATGGTAAATGGCAGAGCTAAGATTTGAACTGCAGTCTTGTGACACAGTCTCTGGTTGTGGCCAGTATACTGCATTACCTGGACATGCAGGGAGGGTCTAGATAGTATGGCTGGATATGTTCCTGAGCTCTATGGCATTCTGTGAAGCAGTGTCCCATTGGGTGTAAGTCATCAATTGCATTTTGTCACTTCTAGTAGCCTCCTGGAGGGAAGGGTTCTATTCTGTGTCCTGGCACCCTGCTTGATGCCTGCCATTTAGGACCTGTATCCATTTGCAGATCTCCATGTCAGCAACCTGGGTCAGAGTGGAACAGGAAGGCAGAGGGCTTCAAGTGGTCTCCATGACTCTTGTCAGCTCTTTTCAGGATGAACAGAGGTAATGTCTTGGATCATTGTTTAGGGTTCACTGAAATCAAAGCTAAAAGATGATCTTAAAAAAGAAAAGCACTCATTTCTGATGTGTTTGGTTGCTCTCCCTCTTTATCATTAATGTTTTCATTTTTCTGGAACCAAGTACAGGCAGCCAACCTCCCCTGCTCCTCTGTAAAAGTTAAGCCAGCAAGGTGTTTGGTTATCATTGCCAAATAAATTAATTGAGAACTACTATTATCATCTTAAAGGTTAATTCTTTCCCTTTGTACTTTCTGGATGCTTATAGGATGTTGATTCCTCTCCAATCTGCTGGGTTTCTGCAGGAGTTCCAGATTTTTCTCCCCACTGTGAGAGTTTTGTGCATTGAGTGCAAAGCTTCAGTTACCAAGTGCTTAGTTTAGGTGTGGTTTGTCCACCCAGGGTTCCTGTGTTGGAATCTTGCTCCTGAGTGTGGTGATATGGGGGATGGTGGAACCTTGAAGAGGTGGAGCTAGTGGTAGGTCACTGAGGACACTGCCCTCAGAAAGGGAGACCTGAAGATGCTGCCCTTAGAAGAGACTCTGGTTAGTTCTTGCATCTTGAGAGTCATTATGAAAGAGTAAGACTTCTCCACAGTCTCTGGCTTCCTAGCTCATCATGTGATCTCTCCTTTTTGCTTGTATTCCTGCAACAATGCGATCTGCCATGATGTTATATAGCCAAAGAAGGAACCCTCATCAGAGGCTGAATTAATGAGAACATCTGATTTTTATTTTTTCAGCTTCCCAAACTAATATATAAACCTCTTTTCTTTATAAAGTACATAGCCCACAACCTCAAATATACGGGTCACTGGAGGAACCCAGAAACACCATGGAGGAACCCAGCAACACCATCAGGGTAGTGCCCAGGACACATTATCCATCAGATCTCTCATCAGACGAACCAGAGGGAGCACAGGGTTGTACATCTGCACCTCCACCAGCACAGTACTAACACCAAAGATGGGAGTTCAAATCATTCCCACAGGAGTAAAAGGTCCTCTTCCCCAAGGAACAGTAGGCTTATTTTTGGGACACAGTTCTTCTACTACAAAAGGACTTATGATAAGTCCTGGGGTAATTGATCCCGATTATGAAGGTGAAATAAAAATTATAGCTAATTCTCCAAAGGGTATATCAGTAATTTCACCAGGAGACAGAATAGCACAGTTATTAAGCCTACATGATAAATTTTCCAGTAGTACAATAGAAAGAGGTTCCAGGGGATTAGGCTCCACAGTTGTAGATTGGTCTCTGCTGTCTTTAAATTTAGATTCTCGCCCAATGCTAAAACTAAATATTCAAGGATATGAATTTAATGGGCTACTGGTCACATGCAGACCTTAGCATCATATCTCATCAAGAACGGTCAAAACATTGACCATTACAACAAGCCAGTCAAACACTTTGAGGCCTAGGAGTGGCAACTAATCCCCATAGAAATGCAATGGTGTTAGATTGGAAGGATCCTGAAGGATGTGAAGGAACTATACAGCCGTATTTATTGGATCATCTTCCTATAAATTTATGGGGACGAGATGTCCTAGATCAATTAGGTTTGCAATTAAAAAATAATAGCAATCCAAATGCGCCCACTATTAGGGCTAGACAAGATTTTAGGAAAGAAAAAAGATTAGGAGAACAAGAACAAGGTATAGCAGCACCAATTCAAATAGATCAAGGAATAAATAGACATGGATTGGGTTTTCAGAAGGGGTCACTGAGACAATAAAAATTACTTGGAAATCAGAAAGACTAGCATGGGTTTCTCAGTGGCCCCTGAGTAAAGAAAAGATACAAGCAGCCCATGACCTGGTCAAACAACAATTAATGGAGGGACATATACAACCTTCCATATCTCCCTATAATACTCCCATTTTTGTCATTTAAAAGAAATCTGGTAAATGGAGATTATTGCAAGATTTAAGAGCCATTAATAATGAGATGCTTATTATGGGACCTGCTCAATCAGGGATTCCCCAATAATCTGCTTTGCCAAAAACCTGGTATGTTTTAGCTATAGATATTAAAGATTGTATTTTTTTCAATTCCAATTCATCCTGAGGATAGTCCAAGTTTTGCATTTACTATCCCTGCACTAAATCATGAAGTTCCTGATCAGAGATATGAATGGAAAGTACTCCCTCAAGGGATGGTTAACAGCCCAACTATGTGTCAAATTTTTGTTAACAAAGCATTCCAGCCACTTAGAAATCAAAATCCTGAATTACAAATATTTCACTATATGAATGATTTATTATTAGCACATAAACTTAGAAACACGTTGCTAGAATATTATGCCACACTTAAAAATTTAGTAAAAAATTATAATCTAGAGATAGCAATAGATAAAGTACAATTAAATTTTCCAATTAATTATTTAGGAGTTCTATTATCTTCAACCATGGTGCATTCACCAAAAATTCAAATACAAGTAGATCAACTCAAGTCACTGAACGACTTTCAAAAATTATTAGAAGACATAAATTGAATAAGACCTTATCTAGACATACCAACGGGAGAGTTGCCTGTGTGTGATGGCCCGGGATTCTGCAGCTACTACTTAATCCAATAGCCACAGTGTGACCAATTTGTCCAATAAAACATTTTCCACAGCGGCAGGGAACATAAAGTTACTGCTGTGGGTAATAGAGTATGGTCTTCTGTTAGCCGGAGGTGACTGGAGGTTTTGGATGAAGTTAGAATATTATTTTTGTTTTTGTGGGTGCTTTTGAAGATGGTATTGATCCACCTTCTGAATGTCTTGACATGGGGTGCAATTGCTCTTCTCACATGCCTTGTTTTCCTTTCCTTGTTAGTAACTTCACTCTTGGTCATGACAGAGGATTTAATCAAATAGTTGGCTGTGTATCCACTCTCTGCAAGGGTCATATAAAGGATATGGATTGTCTATAGGCATAAACAGTGCGATAGCACTGGCTTGATATATTAACCTTAGATTCAACCTTTGTAGTTTGAAATTCAACTTAAAAAAATAGTTGGTTAAACAAATCTAAGTCACATTTTTTATTAAATGCTGCAAATAACAACATATGATTTGCAGAAAGCATGAAAGAAATGGATTTAAAAACCTTTTTCAGCATGAGACTATTGGTTAGAATAGATACTTTGAGAAGTGGCACTTTTATCATCAGGGTGTCCAGTTGGGATTCAGGTTCTTTTTGTCCTGAACAAAGAATTGAGCAAGACCCAAAGAAGTAACAGACAAGGTACAAATTAAATAAAGTTGAAGTTAGAAGTAGCATTTCATAAAGTAGAGTGAAGTGGACCAAGCAAGAGAGGCTCAAGACCCCAGTGTCTGGGAATTATCTTATATACTGAGCTGTGAGGCCTTTTCTTCCCTGTGTGGACTGGATTGAGGACTGTATCCCATTTGCTCTCATTGGTTACCTCATGATACCTGAATAGAATATTGTCCAATATTCCCTGATTGGTTACTTTAGAATACAGCTCACTTTACCCCCATTGGTCATTTTAAAGTATAGAAACTATGGCAGGAGTTGTCATGGTGATAGCCCTCAATGGTGGGAGTTGTCATGGGAATGGGACTAATCTTAACAGGGACATGATGACTTGTTTGCCAGTCTTGTCCTCCAGTGGCATCTTCTTACACTCTGCCTCCACCAGCTTGCCATTTCTGAACTCTTACCTAACACCATCATTTCTTACATTCTTCTCAAACTCTTTTTATCATACTCACTGTTTATAATGCATTCCAGGCACTCAGGATAAAACAATGGTGCTGGATTTGAGCAGGAGTAGGGATAGACTTGACCCTTGCTTCAATAAGAAATAAGACCACCAAAAATCTAATTTAGAGTGTTGTAAGGAAGTTCAAACAATTAACCTATTCAAGGAGGTAAGAGAATCTATGTGCAAGAAAAAATGTTTAAAATAGGAGATATGCAGGAGGTAGGAGAAGTTAAGATAGCTTATTGCACTGTTTTATACGTTTCTCACTGTCTCCCTCACACCTTCTTCTTTTTTATTCCCCAATAGAAATGACTATATAAAATACAGCTACAAAATTCCAGTGTGCATTTGATATATTAGGAAACTGTGAATCTTGCTTTCCAAAGATCCACAGTCATTTTAAAATCATGGTTGTAGTAGGTTGGGGGGAAAAAGATAGCAAGATAGAACTCAGAGATCTAGCTTAGTCTCCCCATGGAGTGAGTGACCTTTGTATATCATGATTCTTCAGTGTAAATGGAGATAATGTCCAACTAATAGGTTGATTGTGCAAACTCATGGAGAAAGTGTGTATACAAAATCCTCATAAAATACCTGTTCATAATGTACAATTATTAGAACTTCTACTCCTCCACCCACTCTCTATGTAACCCTGTTTGAAGACTGACATTTGTCTGACACTGTTCTCATGTATTCTGTTCTCAAAAGCCAGCGCCTCATAGGCCACCCTGCAGAAGAATTCTATTGAATGCTTCATCTTTTCCATCATAAAATTTATTTTCTTAAATCATAATCTTTCTACACTGAAGTTAAAGAAGGGAGTGTAGTTTACTTTTGTAGTGACAGACCAATTAGGAAGCAGAAATACTCACCTCAAGAAAACACAATTGTTAGATTTTCTTGAGACCTACCTGCTTTCTAAATATACAACTTAAATATGGAATCATCTATATCATTCCAACTAACTGGTCTTATGACTCCCTGAGGCACTTTTAATAAATTTTATTAATCTCAACAGGTTTCCAGTTAAAACCCAAAACTCATCAAGAGAGATTCCTAGGAAGCTGGATTCTTAATAAAATTCCCTTGGTGATTCTTATTTTCAGTTAAGATTAGGCTACGATGATGTATGTAAAAAGTAATTACAGAGTTCAAGATGCTTAGCTTCATATGTAAATGTATACTATATTTATTCAATTTATTCATTCATTTACTTAGCAAATACACACTGAACTCTGAATATATCAGGTACTATCTCTGGAGATGAAAAGGTAAATAATGGTCCTTACCCTCAAGGAGACCATATCTGATAGTGACAGATAAAAGATTCAAATAAGTAGGTAAAATAGAAGCATACAGGAAAGAATGTTTGAGAAAATTAGGATTTAACAGAGTGGTTAATGTTTTCATAATATCCTTCACATGCTTTTCATCTGACTTTCTTCTGACTCTTCCTTTGCCCTAATTACAATGGATATATGATCCAACACATTTTTTAAAAAGAATCCATTATCTCAGGCAATTGAAATGCCCTATCGCTGAGTGTAACATTAATTACATCACTCAAGGTACCATTCTAGGTTTGAATAATTACATTCTTTTCTGCTGAATAATGTTGGCATTGTATTGGTATCTTGCTGAAGACCTCATCAGCTACACGAATCCTGTGGCTTTAAAAGTAGGATGAGAAAAACCAATAAAAATATTTTAATTTGAATTACTATGACTTTAATTACTTAGAACAATTTTTCTACTAAAAGCAGGAGATTTTTTTTAATTCAGTTCCCTTTTGATAACTAACATTTGTGAAAATTAGATACAGAAAATAAATGATATTAAAGTTTGGCTTTGTATTTTACTTCAAGTATAACTATAGTAATCTCTTAAAATAATGTTGGGTATGATCAGTAGCTATCTGTTGACATTTGAAGATGCATTATTCACTTCTTGGAGTGTCATTTTCCTCATACATGTTAACTGATTGTTAATATTTCTCTTAATTTAAAGGTCTACAATATACTATCTACTCATATATTGCAATATTATACATAAAACTGGCTTACAATAAACAAAAATTGTTTTGAATTTAAAAAAAAACACTAGCTGCTTTTAAGAGTTTTCAAATGAAGATTTAATTACTGTGTGAATAGCTTTCTGTGGACAATAAAAAATGATATTACATACTAATTTTATTCCATGCAGTCATTGTAAGTTCTACATAGAAGTCTAAACATGTCTCTCTATATTCCTGGTGAAGAAGGAATGAGACCTATATGACATTTTGTTTTCTTATCACCCTAGGCTAACTGTGGAGGTCTCAGACAAAAAATTTGATATACTCAGGTAAAACTGAGAGTATTTGAATGTAAGCATGACCAGTTTGCCAACAACTTGCCATGAGAAGGAGGGATTACTGCCACAAAGTTAAGGAAGATAAACCATAAGCAATGAGAAGGAGATGAAGATATGTGGAAATCACTCCTTTTTGAAATAATTAACAAAAGTGTTTTCTGGAATTCTCTGTAATATGAATAATTTTAAAAAGATAACCCTTTGAGGAACTTAGTATACCATATTCACAAATGATTGCTTATATGTTGCTCACAAGTGATTCACATTAACTATACAATCTATTTTACTGCATTAGGAAGAATGTCTGTTTGATTAATTCAGAATTTATTTAGCTATAGTCCATGTTAACATTAGTGTTTTCCTGAAGTTTTTTTTCAATGTTGGTTTAAGTTGCCATAACTTGAGAAAAAGTTTTTAAAATGTGCCTTACTACATATTTTATAAAGTATCTTTAGAAAAAAAAATGCCTTTTTAAAAATTATCTTAGTTCCAGCTAGACTTGCCATGGTCTTCAAGGACAAGTTGATGTCATTCTGAACTATATGTGTTATACTGATAATCAGCATCATTGCACCTGAAATGCTGCCATCTTTCTTTTGTGTGATTGACCTTGTTATTTTCAAGGTGGTAGTGGTGGGGGGAGGAATTTGGCAAAGCATCTAAAAATCAAGCACTTCATAGCTCAGCAGTTCATTGTAGACACTGAGGTCAGATCAGGTGCCAAATAACCTGACAAATTTGGAATGAGCAGCAGGACAGCAACCTAGAGAACGTCAGAAGTTCACAATATCACCACAGCAGCAAATAATAGGGTAGCTACTAGCAATCCTTTTCATTATTTGGCTGGTATTATTAGTGGAGACAATGAACTCTTCCTTTTTACTTTCCAAAGACACTGTACAGATACATAAAGCATCAATAAAAATGGATTCTTACAAAGTCCTGGAATAGTTAATGCAGTCATTTGTAATGTGAATCACATTACTGATGCAATAGCAAGAAGTTGAGGTTCAGAGGGCAGTTTCTAAGAAGATATATTGAAAGATATGTACCAGCACTCCATACTACCTGCTGATGTGCAAGTTCTAACAAGGAAGTTAAGTGCAGTAATTGACATGAAAGTCACATAAATCAAACAGAATCCATTTTATCTTTTTTCCATTTTTTTTAAAATGTACCATTCTAAAGTCTATAAAAAGAGTCAAAAATTGGATACATGCTATTGTCTATGGATGAGTAATTTAAAGATATAATGTAGAATTTTGAATTCACGATTTTTTCTCTTACACTTGAAACTAATTAATTAGGTGAATTTTCTTCCATCAAATGAGAATGATGAATACAATTTCAGTTATTTTGTTAAGTCTAATTCTCCTCCACCATTTTCTTTTACACATATCTAAATATTTTCCCTGTTCTCTTATGTTTACATCAAGTTTAGAAACTCAAAACTGTGAAAGGGACACCTGTAACAAAATTATGAGAAGAACTAATCCACAATTTCTGCCTTCCTGGAGTAGAGAATACTAACTAAACCTAAATATTTCAATTTAGTAAAATTTTTATGAGAATAATATAGTACTGAGATTTATTAATTCAAAACCCCCTTAATGTTCACATCTGACACTTTTTTATGATTAGTTTAATTCTACTCCTAGTTTGACAATATATGTCATAAGATCATTGACATCTTTAAAATAAATGGAACAAACTTACATAATATCTATAATAAAGCTTGCCTACATTTATCTGTACATTTAATTTTAGCTATTTTGTTATTTTCTATATTTCATGTTTTCATAAATACAATAGGACATGGAGAGAACTGATAATTATTTATATTATAAGAAATAAGTAAAATTACTTTTTAAATTCATAAACATTACTTTTCTTCCTTTAACTTAATTTTTATTTATCAATTGAGATTAGCTTTTGAAACGTTGGCTCAATGGCATTGTTATGAGCATTGATGATCATTTAGTGTATTGTCAACATATATAATTTTACATGTACCAAGGTATGTACCAAGCATAAGGGAGAGAGCTCACCATTTACTGACTGAAAGACAATCCTAGCATTGTACTTTTTCAAATTCCAGTCTTGATGTAAACAATATCATGTTGCTATGGTCTGGTTGTTTTGTTCTCCTGGGAATGCATAGCCTTAGAGTTGAACAAATGAGAAATATACCCTTTTTATTAAAAGGTTAATGAAATTCTTTCTGACTTTTTGGAAGAAAGTTCAGTTTTGTTTTTTTGCCAATGTCTGGAAACTTTCCCAGTATGTCCAACTAACCTGAATGACACAAGCCACTTTAAAAATCAATAGTATAACCAAGACTTCACCCAAAAGTGTTCTCCAAAGGTGTCTTCATTTAAATGTGTCAAGTGAAATGAGCGATAAAAATAAAGGAAAAAAGGAGAAATGATAATTACAAGCACAATAAAGATTTTGAATTTTGATCATTTTAATCGTTAATTATATATTAATTTTATGACAGCATTATTTTAGCATGAATAATTTTAGTAGAAAAATGATTCTATAAAATATATACTAATATAGTCAGTGTAATTATTTATGAAAAGTCAGAAAATTATTTTTAACTTACTGAAATAACTTCATCCAAAAATAATGTACGTGGAGACTTCATAATTTTCTTTTAGTATCTTATATGCCTGGAATGAAGTTCCAGAGAGAAGAAAAAAATCTTTATTTCTTCTGCCAAATGCCACTTCTATTTGTTTTGTGATGTAGGGGAACTAAAAGTATCATCTTTTGAGAGATGCAGCCAGTCATGCCTTTATCAATTGTTACAATAATTAATGTTATGTAACAGTTGGGCAAAAGGCTGTTTATGGAGAAGGAAGCTATATGTCACCAAATGCCCATTTACTAAATTTTACTTGAGTCATTGAATGAATATGCAATGTATTGATTTTAAAAATTAGAAAATTATAAGTAGAATGAAGTAATTATGGTAAGCAATCATAAACATTCATCCCTTTGTTCTTCTATCCAGGATGGTTTTTGGGTTAGTGGACACTTGTTCTCACCATAGGGAACAAGGAGAACTTATGCTTTCCTAAGAGATAAATAACACTGTACCCCTGTGGTTTTTTTTTTTTTCAATTTAATATCATGTCCCAAAGGATCCATCCTTTTTTATTTGTGGGCAAAAATTGCTGTTTTTCTACTATTGTTGAACTAAACTCCAGATAATTTGAACTCGTTAATTCACAAATATTCTTCAGTTTTTAATAACTTCTTTTTAATATGTAGTTGATTATCATACTTTTTAAAAACAGAAAATTTCCTAATGCATATTTAAGTGAAACTAATTAAATTATGATGCACATTAATTGAATTACAGAATCATTTTTAGCTTTTCTTCTCGTCATTCAAATATTTCCCCTAGCTATTACCTGCCCATTGTCTCTCATATGCACAATTTATCTATTATTTTATTAAGCCTGACAATGTCCCAAGCTCTAAGTCTGGATATGAGTTCACAATACTGAATATTAGCTCCTCAGGGTCTTAAAGAGTTCACAAGTTACCATTTATAACTTGACTATAAAAATAAATGAGAACTGAGTATGGTAACAGAGACAAGGAATGGGTTGAACCAACATTGTCTACTTAAGATAAAGTTATTTATTTATAAGAAAGCAATTCCCCAAAAAGCTCAAGAAAAGCAACTCAAAGTGAGGATTAGGATAAAAGTTTTAAGGACACAGATATCAAACAGGTTAGGAAAATCAAATATTTACTGATTAGAAATCAGTAGGACTGTGAAGGGAGAACAGGTCTGTATTGAGACAGCCCATGGGGATCACAGCAGATGAAATCATTGAATCTTCCCCATAAGGTTACACTTTAAGGTTACTAACTCGACCTCCACAAGAATGTTTCTGTCTTGCTATCAAGTTGCTATGACTTCCTCTTTATATCTTAGTTCAAATTCTCAAGTGAAAAAAATAAAATGATTGGCATTGTTCACACTCTGAATGAACTTCTTAAATTCAATTGCCTAGTTTAATTCTATCAGATGGGGTGACGAAAAGTGGCATTTGCCACCTGGCTCCGTATATTCAGCAGGGTCAGGCACGATCACCACACCACAGCTTAACTAGGATAATACCTATCCACTTCTGGTAGTTAACTTTTGTTGTTTAGACTGTTGAAAAACTTCCTAACAGGCTGATTAGACTTTTTGGTTAGAGAGACAGATATCAAACACATTCACATGAATGAAACATTTATTTCTCTAGATGGTCTTATGACCTAGCTTTTAGTTCTATTGTAGTATTGCTCCCTTAAAAATCTGTCTAGATTTAGGAAAACAGGAGGAATTCAGTAGCTGTTTAACAAATGAAGGGATAAATGTATAACTGCATTTATCACACTTTGCCTTTTACATAAAGGCCTAAACATTTTTAAGTTGAAATTAATAGAACTTTTATTAATTAATGAATCCAAGGCAGAGAGAATATCTCACTTTAAGAGGAATCTGGGGAAACTATTAAGACTCTCGGTTGCCTCTTGTTATAATTATTATCACCACTAATTTGTAAAAGGATGTGATGCAATGACAACGAGTCACTAGAGGGGAAAAACAGCAAGGAGAGCATAACAGATTCCCATTTAAGGGCATGTTCCTTCTCTTCACTGTGCAGACCTCAAAACAAATGCATGCCAGAGGGCACACACAAACTGACTCAGAGGGCAGACACAGAGGACTGCTTGGACTTTTTGCAAAGTTTGCTTTTCTGATTCTCACTGCAATTGGTCCACAGCATTTCTTCACCTTTTTTCTTGACAAATAGCTTAGATGCCCTGTAAAACTACCAACAATTATCTTTTAGTTCTGCATCTTGTTTTGTGTTGGTTTAAGGCTTACATTAAAAAAAAATTAGGATGGGACAAAACACTTAGGATTGTTAAAATTAACTGCTGAATACATAGGAGATTGTCTACTATTCTCTGCTTTTTTATATTTACAATTTCACATAGGATAAAATTGGTAATGAACTACATGTTTTTAAAATCCTAGAATTACTTCTACTTCCTCTATTGCACTAATCCATCAGTCAGTCCTGTTAGCAGGATTTCCCTTGAACCTTTCTGGGATAACTCATTTTTTTTATCATCTGAAGGGAAAAAACTCATATTCTCTTACCGTAGTCTTCTGAGAAAAGACTTAAAAAAGTCTGGATAAATAAGGAAAGCACTGATAATTCTAAGAAATCCTAATAAAGTTTATAGAATTAAATATAGCCACATTGATCTCTGAAAATGACTTTAAAAGGTAACAAGCACAATTCTGACTTGTGGTCTAGCCTAATGATACCTTCCCATATTAAATTACACCCCTGGAATTGCACATGGAGAAATAAACATAAGTTAGTCTATTTTTTTTCATCGTGGTTTGATTTAGCATAGTAACAGCACAGAGAATAATTGACTTGATTTTTTTCTTCTCCCTAGACTTCTTTTTTATCTGTCTTTTCAATAAATATTTATTTAAAATCTAAGTTTTGTCAAGTAAAGTCAAAACACTAGAGATAGTTGTGTAAAAAGACACAATCCTTGCCTTGGAAAGTACACAATCCATCAGGAAGTCAGGTTCCAAAACGTAGTTTATCATACAGTAAGCTATTTAAAAGAGATATACTCCAAAAGAAAAAATAAAATAGAATAAAGAAAGAGACTTGATAATTCTACCCTGTGCAACTTGGGAGGCATTGCAGATATATCAAAGTTACTCAGGATCTTGAAGTGTGAGTCTGATTGCCCAAGCAGAGTACTTGGTCAGTCCTCTGACTGACTGCTTTTGGAAATACTATTTGGAAGTGAAGAAAAGTAGTGGAAAGAAGATAAACAGGCTAAAATGTGACAATATAAGAGCTATAATAAAACAATATATGGAGTGGCAGCCAAAGAAGGACCACAAAGATGTGAACTGATGAATTTGAAGTCCTTGGGGCATGTGAAATTGGAAGCAACAGTTGGACGATTGAAATCTTGTGTGTATGGTTAGCATTAATTTGTCACTTGATATTTGCAAAAAAAAATGTTTAAAAATGTACTATGCCTATATGTAAGGAATTAAAATATTTCCTAAACATATGTTATGTGAGTTAAATTCAGAACTATTTTTAATTATTTAAATCTATAAAATACCTTTTCATTGAATGACCAGTTTAAGTCAAAGATTGCTCTTGTAGGAAAATGGGACATACACAAATAAAAAGGTGAAGAAAAAAAATTTTTCAACTAATTTTTATCAGAGTGTCAGTTTTTCTTGAAAGTTACTGGGAAGAGAATAGGGGTAGAGAATTCAATTTTGTTATTGTTTTCATTTCCTAACTTACCAAATTTTTCATATGAAGTCTTTATCATTTTATACAGCATTTTTAAAACATCAGGGATTTAGGTGATATTTTGATTAACTTAAGAATAAAGACAGCCATCATTTTTTATGGTCTTAATATATTCTATGGAAGCATGGATCTTTGTTTGCTATCAGTGTTTATAGGATTTATGCTATTAAAGTCAACCCAGCTGTTACCAAACTCATTCTAGAAATAAAATGTCAGCACCTTATTTGAGAATTAATTGCATATGTGGCCTCAAATTTGCATCACATTATTCTTTTCTGTTTCTAAAACTCCCAAGTTGTTCTTTAAAGAAGTTAAGTGAGAGTATCTATTACAAGTACAATGTGCTTATATTCATGTAAATTGTTTTCATTTACAGATTTTTTTTTTCATTTTTCTAATTTAAAGATTACAATACATAAAAACTTTTCACTTAGAAAACAGGCATTCAATTCGTAGGCCCAGTTTAAGAATTTCAGCTTCATGCACTAGTTTCATTCACTCTTTCAGCACTTATTGAACATTTGGAAAATACTGGTAATCAGAAAAGACTACTAAATTCCTGCCCTTATTTGTCCAGTGATGAGAAAGAACAATAGGCAATAATCATGGTGTATTAAACCATATTACATTCAGTCTCAAGGTAAAGCTGCTTCTTTCTTTTCTTTCACATTTACTTCAAATGGAATGGACAAAACAAAACAAAACAAAAAAACTAGGCTATGCCTTCCACGTGTTGCTTGACAATAGCCTCAGTTTAATATTTATGTTCATCACTGATAAGTTTTTACTTTTAGTTGCCAGCCAAATTCTAATTCTGCCATGTTCTGGTACACTTTATAACAAGGATTGTCTTTCCTCTACTTTCAAATAGCATGTTTCTCTATTCCATCTGAGACTTCAAAAGAAATACCTTTCAGTGTGCTTATTGTTACCAGTTATCTCTTCAAGGCAATTTAGTTTCTTTGTAGCCACTACCTCAAAACTTTTCTAGCATCTCCCCATTACTCAATTTACACTTGCACATTTTTAGAAATTTGTTGCAGCATGGTACTTCCTGGTACCAGAGTCAGTTTAGCAGGGCAGCCAAAACAAAGTATGATGAACTGGGAGGCTTTGACCAACAGAAGTTTATTCATTCACACTTCAGATGCTTTAAGTCTGAAATGAGCTTGAAAGCCAAATTGATTCCTTCTGAGCACTCTGTGGGAGAATCTGTTCCCTGCCATCTCCCAGCTTTTGGTGAAGGCAGGCATTTCTGATTATTTCTTGGCATGTTGGGGCTTCATTCCAATTCTTGCCTGTGTCTGCACATGACATTCTACAGTGTCTCCACCTTGCATTCCCTTTGTCTCTGTCTCTGTCCAAATCTCCTTCTTAAAAGGACACAGTAGTGTTGGATAAGCACATACTCCAAGGACAAATTTGTAACTTGATTTCATCTGCAGAGACCATGTTTCCAAATAAGGCCACATTCACAGGCATCACAGTGAAGTCTTCAGCATCCTTTTTGGGGAACAAAATTTAACTCTTCACAATGGCAATTAAATACATTGTGTGGCATATTAAAATGTGATGAGTGTACATATCCTATATTTCCTCCTTTGCAATACAGCCAGAGTATGTTTATTTTTACCAAATGTTGTACAATGAAGAATTTCCTAAATCATGTATGGGGTGGGGCATTGTATAAGGGAGGGGTAATACAATCAAGTAGATTGCTTTATAAGCATCTGTATCCTCTCTGTATGATTTACAGTGACTATTGACACATTAAGGATTCTCTGAGAACTCCTTCATCAAAAAAAAAAAAAAAGTAAATGCAAATAAATTTGACCAGGTGACTTCTAATCTTTAAACATTCCTTGAAACTAGTCTATTTCTGGATGAATACGGGTATTGGGCAACTGGGATATTTATACCAATGAAAGGTGAAATATAAGTATGAAAATAGAAAACTAGGTAAGATCTGAAGCACACAAGTTTGTTGGGCCCTTGATTTGGATACATAGTTTTGAATTACGTTCTGCAGAGATGAATCCTCTAAATCCATAGACAATGGCCTAAGATCTTGTACCTGGGACTGCTGAATGTAAAAGAGAACTTGCAGTGAAATAGAGAGAGTAGGCAAAATTCCAGTGTAGCGTAAGGAAGAAGAGTGAGTTTAGGATTTGGACCAAAGGCCGTTTTTGCAATCCAATGAATTTCTATTAAAGTGTAAATGGGAATGTCAGCACACATGAAGAGTCAGTCACAACAAAGCACTTGGGGAAATAGATATCAATAAGGATGTTAGGAGATCAGGCAAAGTACAAAATCAGTGATAAGATCAGGGATAATTTCAACAGGGGGGTAGTTGAACACACTATCCTTGAAAGAATCAAATGTATACTCACCATAGGATTGAAATTTGAAAACAATAGGCAATGCAGACATAGATGATATTAGTAATCCATGCTCTCTTTAAAATGAGGCTTTGGGAGAAGATTAAGGTAAGTGTGAGTTTTGATTTTTGTGTCCAGAACATGATGTGATGAAAGGAATATATGGAGCAGGTGACATGCGTATTTCTTCCACCATTTCTGAGAGCATGTTTTGAAACCCTATCATTTAGAGTTTGGGGATAAAAATAGGTGTACCCTGGGTTTATGTATATAGAGATGGTGCATGAATAGACCATATGGTGAATAAAAAATATAACAGGTTACTATTTTAAACAATAGATTGAATTGATATTTTAAAAAATACATGAAATCTGGTATTCACATACAAACATTCAATCCAAGTAGTTATACATGTAGTGGTAATATTAGGGATACTAATTATAGCAAACTGTGTTTGAGTTTTGCTTCGAAAATGATGAAGGAATTCAAAAGTTATGTGATATAAAAGAAATCTCATGAAAAAGCAAGTAAAGCTACACTCCTGATACAGGGAGTGAATGAAAGTGAATCATATGCATATCAATTTGTGAACTGTGGTTGAAATGATACATCCTATGATGTATATATACTGAAGAAATAGGAATATAACAATTTTGAATAAAAACTTAATTCAAAATACACATCATGTCCCATATGAATATACTTTAATTGATGTTAAACTTGGTCACTTACTGTAGAAATATTAGGGTTAGTAATCAATATTCACTGAAGTTCATTTTGAGTATTCCGAAATCAATATGTATGTCAAGAAAATGAATATTTCTGAAAAATATCTCCTGAAAAGTTGATTATAAATCCACACAGATGGACATGAAAGAATCAACGTAGTATATGTATATGACACATAGAGTTCATGTTTGCAAATTCATAATATATATATATATATATATATATATATATATATACATTCATTTAATACATTAAAATGTAATAGTATGTATGCCAATTGAAATTCATAAGGAGATATGTCTCCTTCATATATGTACCCAAAATATTCATTTTCCTCTACATTGTTTCATGTCTAAACTTGGTGAAGTATAAAGCTCACCAATGCTTGAATTTTCAGTTACCTCAGTGTATTGGGGGGCAGTGATCGCTTCATGAAATTCGTATTTACCAAAGTGAGAGTACTATCAAAAATATACCTGTGATGGCAGTAGGATTATATATAGGTATATAAAAATATACATTGTGACCCAGGTGACAGAGACAGGGAGTCAGGAAGTTACATATTTGTTGATTTTGAAAATTCTTGGAGAAGTAAAATGAGAAAAATGTGTCAAAGGTTTTATAATATGTATCTCTTATGTAGCAAAAGGCAAGTCCAAGTATACACCATGCCTCCTATCAAATGCCTCTACTTCTATTCCTTTAGGATTAATGTTATCGATGTTAGGATAAGTAGTCAGAGCCTAGAAAGTTATGAGTTAGTATCAGAGATTCAATATTTCAAATGGCAAAATGAAAAATGAGTCTAACACATATGGGAACACGTGGCACATAAAAATCTTCCACTGTCATCCACTACAATGCCTGAACATTACTATCACCCTAAAGAAGACACAATGAGAGGAGAAGAGGAAAAAAATCTGAAAATACATATCTGGAATTGGAAATTCTGAGGAGCTCACAAACTTTGATGTGGCAGAAGAGATCCCCAAAGTAGAGGACAGGGTAAACATTCCACAAACATGGAACTTTGCTGGCCTAATGACTTCTTGATTATCTGCCTCTGACATTCGTTAACTAGAAATATAACTTTGTGTTTAACTTCCTTTGTAGTGAGATCATGAAAGCTTTGTCTGAGTCTATGTGAACAGGAGGACATGGGTTCATATTTTCCAATAGGAACAGGAGGCAGCAGAGCTGAATCCTATCTATGCAGGTAACTGTGGCCGTTGGGGTATGAATGTCTCCCTGGGTGCATTGTGAAGCCTTTGGCTCAAAGCCCAGTTTTAATAGCATTTCTTACAGCTTCCCTGGAAAATTGGTGTTTGTTTTTGAAATACAATAGGGTCAACCAGGACACAGTGCTGGAGGGAGATCTGCCACGTGGGGTGAGTCAGGGTCCGAAGGCAAAAACACAAACTGGGCTGCTAACCCATATATCTTTCCCACTTGAGCGTAGCAACTTGTTTCTGACATCGCACCAAATCCTCTCCCCACAACAACATGCCTTTATATTTTCGGGTCTACTGGCTGCACCTTGTCAGTCACATGTCATTTGGAAGCCAATGACAGAACCACAGGGGCCCCGCAACAGATGTTGGATCACACACCTGCACTCCATTGCTCCAGGCCCAGTTCCCTGCTGGCTCCTACTCACTGGCGTATCTGTTCTTCACCATGGTCATGAATTCCACTCAGTCAAAAATGGCACTCGCTGATTCAGTCATGATGAGCAACAGGAGATCTAAAGGTTCTCCAGGGATTTCTGGTCATGGGATTCTCAAAAACTTCATGGTATTGGCCTAGCCATATTTCAAGAATGAAGAATTGGACACTGTGGGTTTTAATTCATTCAGGAGCCATTGAGTGTTGAGGAATCTCCTTTCAGTAAAAGCTCCGGAGATCGCATGCAGGCAAGGTTCCCAAGGAGTGGTGAAAGGTCACAGGAATCCAGGCCCATTGGGGTCTAAAATATGAGGTTTCTGTGAGTTTTGGCTCTCAACTATAGCTGAGAAGGCTTTAACAACAAAATCATGTGAAATCCTGGCTGAGATTCCCAGTGCTGTGGAGAAAGCCACCCTCGGACTAGATCTCAGTTTCCAAAGGCTCCTCTAATGCCTGGCCTTCTAAAATCCCAACACAATTCTTGGCAATAGTTCTCTGAGATCAGTTCCAGTACTCAGTCTCTAATGGCATCACACCAGAGTTCAAGCTGAGGTGGACCCAGTCATCTTTTCCAACCACCACACAAAAGACCATTATTCTAACAAAAACACTCGCACATGGCCCTCATCTTCTTCCATACAGACACTCATCATAACATTCTGGCTGGGGATTTCTAAAGGGTGAGCAGTCTAAGATGGTGTGCAAAGAAAGCTCTCATGCCCATCATATGCCAAATGTCATGGTGGCCTGGACACCCTTCCTGAGAAACAGGATAGATAAAATGGGCCTGTAGTTAATACTGCTCTGCTTGTCAAATTAGAGGCCTCCTGCCTGCCAGGGGTAGATTCTTTATGTGTACTGGACTCATGAAAAAACCCAAACACCTGTGTGCTAGTTACTGGAGGGCTTGCAACAACTCATTTGACCCAGAGGATCCCTGTTCTGACTTCATAGGGGTCAGGAGCCTGACCAGAGGAAGGCAAGAGACTTCATCCAATAGTACACTTCTTTTTCATCCTTTTAGATTGGGATGGACACATGGGAATTTTCTTGAGTTTCCTGGGGTGCTGAGAATGTAATTCACAGCCACACACAGGGCCAAGAGGCTGATTCAGACACAGCTTTTACAAAGCACTTTACTTAAAAGGCACAGATTAGGCCTCTTCATTTCCATTTGAAAATGTTTTCTTGAGGAGTCCCAAAGGAGTGCCCTAAGGCAAACACCTCCCTGACATTCAGGTGAACAGAAGAATAAGGAAGAAAGAAGCATGGAGAAAAACTTTTCTTTAATTGAACACTGTGGCACTGACAGCTCCTGATCATGCAACTTGGGTTACTATCTATCCAAGCAGGGATTCTCCAGAGAGATCCTTACCAGTCATGCTAATTTTTGAGTTTTCTGAGATGCTTGGCATGCCCTTCAGCAATCCAGTCCATGGCCATGTCACAGAGCTTGAATGTGGTGCACCTCTTGGACACAAAACCTGGAACCCCTTCAGAGAGTGGCCAGAATTCAGGAATAATTTTTCATATTTATTTTGTTAGTTATCGGCGGACACAACATCTTTGTTTGTGTTTGTATGTGGTGCTGAGGATTGAACCCAGGCCACACGCATGCGAGGAGAGCATGCTACCACTTGAGCCACATCCCCAGCCCCTACTGTAATAATTTGATGATAAATATTTGTTGACTGTATGCTCTTGGTGGAATCTCCCCAACTTTAACTGTTGGTGGGGGGATGCTAGCCCTTGCATACCTCCCTGAATCTTCAGGTGGCCCCTGCCTTAGATTACACTGCCACCTGCCCATAATCATTCCTTCTGGGTCTCTTATCCTAGACTCCTCTGCGTATACTGCTTGCCCTCTTCAGCCTCCTTGGATGAGATGCAAATTTGTTAGGGCTGGTGAAGACCCTTAAACCCTGGCTCTGGTTTGATTTCTCCAGCAGTCTATCAAGCGGCTCTCTTGGACTCAGGCTCCCCTGTATCCCAGCCGCTGGGCAGGTTACTTGACCTTCCCCAGCCTCACTTACCTCTTCTGTATAACCCAGTTTATCACAGTGTTGCAGTTGGGTGATCGGGATTCAGTGAGTTCGTCACCTGGGGATGTTTGGTGACTGCAAAGCACAAGATCAATACTAATTCTCACTTGTGTCATTATAAGTAACAATAAGTTTCATAGTGAATGGAAAGTCTCCATAGCTTGATGCCCCAGAGCCCAATGGAGACAGAAAGCAACACAGCCTATTATTTGTAGGTACACTCCATGTCCCCTTCCTGACCCTGGCCCTATGACTGCCTTCTCACCCCCACCAGAACCGAAGACAGCCTTTGGGCTTCTTAGGAATCCCACGCCCTGCATGGTGGGGCACAGGGGTGGAACCCTGCCCACCCCCCCTGTTTCCCCTCCCTGTCAGCTTCCCCGCCAGCCACTTTGCAGTTGCTCTGCCATGCCAAAGACAGAGGACACACTGCCCCCACCAGGTGCCAGGCCCCAGAGTCCTGCCCCTCTCCCACCTTGGCCTCTTCAACAGAGCTCAGTCTAGGGCTCTTGGTGGAGGGTGACCGTGGGCTGGGGAGGGCCACAGAGAGAAGAGGGCTCCAAAAGCTGTGCCTTGGACTTTCTGGACTAGGTTCTGATACTGGTTGGAGCAGTCTCCTCCATATTTGGTCGCCGTGGCCCCGGGACCAATGAATGTGCAGAGCCACAGCCAGAAGGTGGCCGTGGGCTTTCCTTTTCCTCTGTGTGTTTTCTGTGTAAATCAACTGCTCAGTTCTGGTTTGGGCCTCGGAGGGCTCATGGGATTTGGCAGGTAATTTTTTCTGGGGTCCCCCATCTCTGCCAGTCCCTGCAGGAGCCAGAAGTTTCCTTCTCTCCTCCATGGCTGGCCCCTTCATTCCCTTCCTCACTCTTCTCCCTTCCTGTTTTCTCTCTTTCCTGGTGTCTCTATCTACCCCCTCCCTGAGCCCCACTCATTCTCTGTGTCTCTGTATCTTTCTCTCTGTCCGTGATCAATTCTGCCTCCGGGTGTCTTTCATCCAGTGGTTCTCTCTGTCTGCTTTATCATCTTCTATTTCTATTTCTTTTTCTCTGTCAATCAAAAAGACAAAGGGAAAACCAAGTCCTGAGCACTGGAAGGCCCAGCCTCTGCCATTAACTCTCTCTCTGAGTGAACTTTGACTTCAACATTTCTGAGCCTTTGTTTCCCCATCCCCACCATGAAGGCTCTACCTAAACTGTGCACTAAAATGGAAGCTGGGGAATCTCCCAAGTGCATCTTCATTCCAGGGAGGAGCTCAGAGGAAGGGCCAGGTCCCATTCTCTGCAGGAAGCAGGGTCCCCACAGAGCAGTGTGGACAAGAGATGGGGAGGGCAATGGAGCCTTTCCTTGGGTAGTAAGGACTTATGGGAAAGGGCAAAGATGGAGGAGACTGCTCCAGCCAGTATCAGAACCTAGTTCAGAAAGTCCAAGGCACAGATTTGGAGCTTGGAGTCTGGAAAGATTGAGGTGCTGATCTAGCAATGGCAGATGGAATTACAGGACAGAGGACCTGGATTGTTTGTTTCTTTATGTGGGGGTGGTACCAGGGAATGAACTCAGGGGCACTCGACCACTGAGCCATCCCCAGGCCTATTTTGTATTTTATTTAGAGACAGGGTCTCCCTCAGTTGCTTAGTGACCCAGTTTTGCCGAACTCACTATACTCCTGCCTCAGCCTCCCATGTGCCAATGGGATGACAGGTGTGTGCCCAGGTCCTGCCTTTGGTGGTTATTCTACTCTGCATACCACTCTGGATTAGGCCAAAGGACAGGTCCCTCCATCTTAAACCTTACTTCTCCTCTCCTCGTGGCATCCACCCACTATTCTGTAGTGATTTGAGGGTGAATGAGTCTGAGCTATGGAGTGTCCCACGTCTCTGCATTGCTTTCTCATTTGGTCCCTCAGGCACCACCAACTTCACTATAAGCCAAATCAAGCTCATTCTCCACAACCACCCCCACATCTTCCTCCTCCATGGTTTCCTCCCAGGAGCTCAGGCTCAGACTCTTCCTTTCTCATCCCTTCTCAAATCCAGTCCAGCCCTGTGCCTTGCAGACTCAGCCTCCTTCCTCTCCTTCCTCAGGACCCTGCTGCCCTAGATCCTGTGGGCACCATTTCTGTCTCATCATCCCCAACTCTGCCTCCACACAGTTGCCAAGGCAATGACAATTTGGGGTACTAGGAGTAATTTCAGGGTTTTGGCTATTACATAGAAGATAGCTAGAAACATTCTTTTGTGTGTCCTTTGAAATACAATTGTCAAGCGACGGATAAGCACAGAGTCATCTCTTGATATCCACAGGGCATTGGTTTAAGGACCCCCACCAATACCAAAATGCACAGATGCTCAAGTCCCTTATGCAAAATGGCATAGTGTTGCATGTCTTCTTTAAGTCATCTCTAGATAACTGCAATGTCAATTCTATGTAATAATTAGACTGCATTGCTTAAGGAATAATGGCAAGAAATTTTTCTCTAAATGTTTGGAGCAGATGCAATTTTCCCCCCAATAATTTAGATCCTCAGTTAGTTGAATCCACAGGTACACAACCCATGGCTATGGAGGATCAGCTGTCTTCAGCTTCAGCAGATGCTTTCCAAGAGTGGTACCGATGCCTACTCCCACCAGAAGTGTGTGAGCATTTTTGCAGCTGCTCGGTCATTTCTGTTTTCTTTCATTTTACTCACAGCAATGGGTTTATGGTGGCATCTTATTATGGTATTAATTTTCATTTTTTTTGATTAAGTGGAACACCTTTTCATGTGTTTATTGACTATCTTTTTTTAGTTGTAGTTGGACATAATACCTTTATTTTATTTATTTATTGATAAGTGGTGCTGAGGATCGAATCCAAGGCCTCACATGTGCAGGATGAGTGCTCTGCCACTGAGCCACAACCCCAGCCCCTATTGGTAAATCTTGATATTCTTTTTTTTGTGAAGTGTGTCATTCCTTCACACATTTTTCTATTGTTTTGTCTAACATAATTTGAATTATGAGTCTTTTGTTAGATATATCTTTGAAAATATTTTATCCTATTCTGTGGGTTGTCTTTTCACTCTCTTAGCGCAAACTTTTGATGCACAGAAATTCTTTCTTTTAACATAGTCCAAATGATCAAATTTTTCCTTCAAAGATAGCATGTTCCCATTTTAAGAAAAGTGTCTACTTCAAAGTTGCAAAGTTGTTCTCTTATGTTTTCCTCTTTTCATTAGTATTATTTTATTTGAAAAATATTTTAGCTGTAGATGGACACAGTACCTTTATTTTATTTATTTAATTTTATGTGGTGATGAGGATTGAACCCAGTGCCTCACACATGCTAAGCACATGCTCTACCACTGAGCCCCACAATCTTGGAAAGTGCTTTACCACTGAGCCCCATAATCCCAGGCCCAGCCCATTCTTATTTTATTTTTTGATTTTTTTCTTTTTTTAGGTACTATGGCTTGAAACCAGGGGCATTTAACAACTGAGCTACATCCCCAACCATTTATTTTAAAATTTTGAGACAAGGTCTCCCTAAATTGCTAGAGTCTCACTAAGTTGTCCAGGCTGGCCTTGAACTTGTGATCCTCCTATCTCCACCTCCAGAATTCCTGGGATTATAGGCACATACCAATCTGTGTTGCCTTAGTTCATTTTTAATTGACATATAATTGTACAAATATATGAGACACCATGTTGAGTTTCAACATACCTGATATATATTCTGTAATGCTCAAATCACAGTAATTAGTATGTCTACCAAATCAAATATTTATCCTTTCTTCATGGTGAAATATTAAAAATCCTCTTTTAGCTATTTTACTTTTTAGTTGTTTTTTTTTGTTGTTGTTTGTTTTTTATTTTGAGTTGTGGTCTTACAAAGTTGCTTAGGACCTCACTAAGATGCTGAAGCTGGCTTTGAACTTATGATCGTCCTATCTTAGTCTCCCAAATCACTGGGATTACAGGTGGGCACCACTGTACCTGGATGGATATTATTCTGAAAGCTTGAATGTGCTGCCTTTCACATTTACATCTGTAATTTATCTGATTGCATCATGTAAGCTAAATATCAAGAAAAATATTTTTTTCTTGTGGCTGTCTTACTGATGAGCACCATTTATTATTTTTTAAAGTATCCAATGTCATCTGGTGTGTTGGTGCACACCTGTAATTCCAACAACTTTGGGAGAAGAGCCAGGAGGACAGTAAACTGAAGGTCAGCTTCAGCAAATTAGTGAGAACTTGTCTCAAAATTCATAAATAAATAAATAAATAAAACATATGGGGATGAGCTCAGTTGTAGAGTGCCAGCCTAGAACACCTTTGGCCCATGTATTAAATCCCTAGTATCAAAAAATGTATTTAATATACTGCAGTGTTATTTTTTGTAATATATAATAAATTAAGCGGTCATATGTGTGAAGTTCTGTCTTTGAATTTTCCACTCTTTATGTTTATCCATGTATATATCCTTGGGCCAGTATTACAATGCCTTAATTACTCAAACTTTCTGGGTCTTGGTAGCTAACAATGAGAGTACTGTAGCTATGTTCTTTTCCTTTAAGATTACCTGGGCAACAGGTGTGGTAGTGGATGCCTGTAATCCCAGCAGCTCGGGAGGCTGAAGTCAGAGGATCATGAATTCAAAGCAAGCCTCAGCAAAAGGGAGGCATTAAACAACTCAGTGAGATCCTGGCTCTAAATAAAATACAAAATAGGGCTGGGGATTGACTCAGTGGTTGAGTGCCCCTGAGTTCAATTCCCATTACCCCCCAAAAAATAGATTACCTGGGAAATTCTCAGCCCTTTGCAGACCCATCTGAATTTTAGGACCAATTTATCAATTCCACACAGAAAACCAATTGCTGGGGTTTTTGAGTGAGACACATTGACTTCATGGATTCATATGGGGAGAAATGAGAATTGACATATTTATAATATTTCTAATTCATGACTACAGTTTTCTCTTAATTTATATATTTTTAAATTTCTCTCCATCATGTGTTGTAGCTTGCATTGGGCAGATTTTCTACATCCTCCATTAGGCTTTCTTCCTAAGAATTTGATATGTATGCTGTTAGAAATGGAAGGGTTTTTAAAGACTTCTTTTTCTATATTCTGCTGCTAGATAGAAATATAATTGATTTTGCATATTAACCTCTTTTCTTGGCACTGAGGATTGAACCCAGGGCTTCAGGCATGCTAGATAAGCATTCTACCACTGAGATACATCCCCAGCATGAGCCAATGCACCCAGCATGCATATCGACCTTCTAACCATTGGTCTTGCTAAATTCACTTATCATTTCTGTTTTTCTACAGACCCTTTTAGGTTTTCTGTGTACACAGTCATGTTAAATAGAAATAGCAATATTTTGGTAGCAGGAATTGAACCCAGGGGTGCTTAAACACTGAGCCACATCCCCAGCCTTTTTTTTTTTTTTTGATATTTTCTTTAGCGACAGAGTCTCATTAAGTTGCTTAGGGCTTCAGTAAGTTGCTAAGGCTGGCCCTAGACTCAAGATCCTCCTGCCTCAGCCTCCCAAGCCACTAGGATTACAGCCATGCATCATCTTGCCCAGCAGAAATTTCAGTTTTTCATTCCAATTTATTTATTTATTGGGTCTGTGGGCTGGAATCTCTAGCAAAATATTGAAAACAAATGGTGAGCAGGTACCCTGTCTCACTGTGCAGAAGCTTTCAAAATTTCACTGCTCAGTATGCTGTTTGCTGAAGGGTTTTCAAAGCTTCTCCTTATCAGGTTGAACAAACTTTCTGCTATTCCTAGTGTGCTAAGACTTTTTTCATAAATAAACATTGAATTTTGTAAAATACTTTCTATACACCTATCATGATTTTATCCTTTTTCCCTATTTATATGAATTATAATGATTGATTTTTTATTGTCTCACTACCCTTGAATTCCTGGATTATAGCTCACTTAGTCATGAGGAGTTATTCTTTGAATATATTGATGGATACTATTTGCTGATGCTTTAAATTTCACTTTATTTTGTGATAATTGTGAATTCTAATGCAGTTGGTTGCAAGAAAAAATACACAGAGATCCTATGTACCCTTTTCTCGGTTCCTCCCAAGGATTATATCTGGCAAAAATATGTCACAACCTGGATATTGACATTGATATAATCAAGTTAGAAAACAGTTCTGTCACCACTAGGACCCTTTCAGATGGCTTTCATAGACACACATACTTCCTGCCTGGTCCTAAGTCCTTTTTAACTGTGGTTAAATCAAATCTGTTTTCCAGTTCCAAAAAAGCTTGTCATGTCAAGAATATTACATGATGGCATCATAACTGCATGTAACCAAAGTGTGATTGCTTCTTCACTCAGCAAAATTCTCTGGATATTCATGGAAACTGTCACATAAGTTGCTTTTAATTGCTGGGTAATATTCTATGATGTAGGTGTGCCATTGTTTATTTAATCAGTCACTCTTGGAAGGACATATGGAGTGTTTCCAGTTTGGGATTACAATAAAGAAAGCTGCTATGAACATTCATACACAAATTGTTGTGTGAAGGTTTGCTTTAAAATGTTTGGTATAGCTTGGCATGGTGGTACACACCTGTAATCCCAGCAACTCAGGAGGTTGAGGCAGGAGGATTGCAAGTTTGAGGCCAGCCTCAGCAACTTGATGAGGTCTTAAGCAACTTATTGAGGCCCTGTGTCTAAGTAAAAAAAAAAAAAAATACTGGGGATTTGGCTCAGTGGTAAAGTGCCCCTGGGTTAATTCCCTTGTACTGATAAATAAATAAGTAAATAAGCAACTTGGTATAAATGCCTAAGAGTACACTTGCTGGGTCATATGGTAGTTGCATGTTCAATTTTATAAGAAACTTCCACAACTATTTTTTGCAGAGTGTACCATTTTATATCTCCAACAGAAAGCAATGTATGATTGTTCTAGTTTTTCTGCATTTGGTATCTTTTTTAAATTTTAGCTATTGGATGGCTATGTAGTGATATGTCATTGTGGTTTGAATTTGCATTAATTTGCATTAATGATGTTGAGTAACTTTTCATGTGCTTATTTGCCATCTTAATATCCTCTTTGGTGAAATGTCTCTTCGCGTCTTTTGCCCATTTTCTAATTGGCTTGTTTGTTTTGTTTTATCTTGTCTTGTTTTGTTTTGTTTTACTGTTGAGTCTTAAGAGTTCTTTATATCTTCTAGATATGAGTCCTATGTCAATTTATTGTGTGTAAATATTTTTTCTCAGTCTGTAGTTTGTCTTTTCATCCATTTTTAATTGCAGAGTGTAACTATTTAATATGATGAAGTCCAATTTATCCATCTCTTTACTTTCATGGACAATGCTTTTGAAAAAAGCTGTCATGTATTAATTTTTTTAGTACTGAGGAATGAACTCAGCAGCTCTCCACCACTGAGCTACATCCCCAGAGCTTTTTATTTTTTATTTTTTTTTCTTTTGAGATAAGTGTCTCACTAAATCACTCAGGTTGGCCTTGAACTTGTGATCTTCCTGGCTCAGCCTCCCCAAGAGCTGGGCCTTTAAATCCCAGCTGTGTTCAGTTTATGTTTTATGTTTAATTCTGTTATTTATTTTCAGTTAATTTCTTTGTAAGGTCTTGGCCAAGATTTTTTTTTCCCTAATAAATGTCCAATTGCCTAAGCCTCATTTGTTGAAGTCTCTTTCCTCCATTGAGTTGCTTCTGCATCTTTGTCAAAAATGTGTTAGGCAGCCAGGTGCAGTGGCGCACACCTGTAATCCCAGTGGCTTGAGAGGCTGAGGTAGGAGGAGCACAAGTTAGAGGCCAGCCTCAGCAATTTAGCAAAGCCCTAAGCAACTTAGCAAGAACATGTCTCAAAATTTAAAAGTGCTAGGATATAGCTCAATGGTTAAGTGTCCCTAGGTTCAATCCCTGTACACCCCCACAAAAAATGAGTAGGGCATATTTATGAGGATCTGTTTGTGAGTTCTATATTCTGTTCCATGACCTATCCATCACTCTCTCTGTCAGTAAAACAGACTTAATTACAGTAGCTCTATAATAAGACTTAAAATCAAGTAGAATGATTCCTCCCACTGTGTTCTTCTTTTTCAAAATTGTCTTAGCTATTTTAATTCCCTTGCTTTTTCATATAAATTCTGGAATAATCTTGTCTATATCTATAAAAAAAGCTTGTTGGAATTTTGGTAATGATAGTATTAAAACTGTATATCAATTTGAGAAAATTGACATATTTATTATGTAGAGCCTTGCAACCCATGAACACCTGCATGTGCCTCTCCATTTATTTCAATCTTCTTTGATTTCATTAGCATTTTGTGATTTTCAGTATACAAGTCCTGGATGTGTTTTGTTATATTGAAACCTAATATTTTTTGAGGGGGGTAGCAGGCATTGAACCCAGGGGCACTTGACCACTGAGCCACATCTTCAGCCCTTTTAATTTTTATTTAAAGTCAGGGTGTCACTAAGTTGCTTAGAGCATTGTTAAGTTGCTGAGGCTGGCATTGAACACAAGATTCTCCTGCCTCAGCCTCCTGAGCCACTGGGATTACAAGTGTGGTGACACCTGACTGAAACCTAATTTTTGTTATTGTTAGAGAGATTAGAAATGGCATCACATTTTTAATTTTTATGTTCACACATTCATTGGTAGCATATAGAAATATAATTGATTTTTATGTTTGTCTTGTATCCTGTGACTTTGCTGAACTTATTTTTCCATCATTCTAGGAGAGTTTTTGTAAAGTCCTTCTGATTTTCTATGTAAACAATTATGTCTTCTATAAATAAGAACCAATTTACAGACAAATGAGGTGGTGCATGCCTATAACCCCAGTGACTGGGAAGCTGATGCAGGAGGATGGCAAGTTTGAGTCCAGCTTTGGCAACTTGGAGACACCATGTCTCAAAATAAAAACTAAAAAGGTCTGGGGATGTAGCTCCATGGTTAAGTGCCCCAAATTCAATCCCCAGTATCAAAAAAGGGAGGGGGGATTGACTGTTTCCTGTCCAGTGTCCAATGCTTGTGCCCTTTCTTTTCTGTCCCTTGCTTTGCTTTCTTTATTACATTAAATCTTCCAGGATTATTTCAAAGAAAAGCAATGACACCAGACATCCTTGTTTTGTTCCCCAATCTAAGGTGAAAAGTATCAAGTCTTTCATGAGTAAGTAGAAGTATAATATCAGCAATAGGAATTTGTAGATGGTCTTTCTCAAACTGAAGAAGTTTACCCACAAGCTAATTTTTTATAGTGTTGTTATTATAAAAGGACATTGCATTTTTTTGAATAATTTTTCTGTATCAATTGATTAGTTTGTGGGATTTTTCCTTGTTGGTCTGTTAATATGGAGGGTTACACTCACTCATTTCTGATCATTAAGCTAGCCTTGAAGTCCTAGAATAGGCCCCTCTTGGGGCTGGAGTTGTGGCTCAGTGGTAGAGCGCTTGCCTAGCATGTGTGAGGCACTGGGTTTTATCCTCAGAACCACATAAAAATAAATAAAGATACTGTGTCCATATGCAACTAAAAATATTTTTAGAAAGGAATAATCCCCTCTTGGATGTGATATATAATTCTTTTTTTTTCAAATAAATATTTTTTTATTTTATTATTATTTTTAAATACACGACAACCGTGTAATGCATTACAATTCTTATTACACAGAGTGCAATTTTTCATATCTCTGTATATAAAGTCTATTCACACCAATTTATGCCATTATATATTGTCTTTTTTTGCATTACAATTCTTAATACACATATTTACCAGAATTTTTCATATCTCCGTTTGTATATAAGATATGTTGACACCCAATTCAATTCTTCGTACATGTACTTTGTATAATGATGACCATCACATTCCACCATCCTTGCTAATACCTTTCCCTCTCCCTTTCCCTCCCACCCCTCTTGAAAATAAATATTCTTTATTTTTAGCAAATCAATATTGTTAAGCACCAAAACTGTATATGGTTATACTGCATGTAGTGTATGATTTTTTAATATATTGCTGAAGTATAATTGTTGATAATTTTTCTATTTTCTTTTATCTATAGTTTTTTTTTTTTTTTTGGAGATGAGGTCTTGCTAAGTTTTCCATGCTAACCTTAAACTTGCAATCCTCCTGACTCAGCCTCCTGAGTTGCTAGTGCTCCTGGTGTGTACTGCCACACCCAATTTGCAGTTTTCTTTTTGTGTACTGTCTTTAATTTGGTCTTCCATTTTCTGGAAGAGATAATATGGTATTTTTGTTAATTTTTTTTAAAGTCTTGGTAGAATTGTCCAGTGAAAACAACTGGGCCTAGAGATTTATTTTTCAGGTAGTTTTAAATTTCAAATTCGATTTGTTTGATAGATATAGGGCTATCCAAATTGTTTCATATTGGATGAGTTGTAATCTTTTGTGGTTCTCGAGGAATTGATCCATTTCTTCTGAATTGTGAATTTTATGTGTGTAGAGTTATTCACAGTATTCCCTTATTTTTCTTTTGATGTCTTTAGGGTCTATTATCAATATCCCCTCTTGTGTTCCTGATATTGGTAATTTTTGTCCTCTCTCTCTCTCTCTCTGTCAGTCTTGCTAGAGATTAGTCAATTTGATTGACTTTTCAAAGAACCAGCTCTTTCCTTTCACTGATTTTCTACCCTTGAAGTCCTGGAATACACCTCACTTGGTCATGATGAATCATTCTTTTAATATGTTCTCCAATTCCATTTCCTAATGTTTTGTTCTTTGATTTTGCATCCATGTTTTTAAGACAGATTGGTCTGAAAGGGTTTCTTTCTTGAAATGCCCTTGTCTGGTTTTAGTATTGAGATTTGTCTGGTTATTTGATTGGCCTCTGAAAAAGAACTAAGAAATATTCTTTTTTTGTTGTTCTATTTCTGGAAGGTATGTGTAATATTAACATTACAAACACACAGTTTTATGCACTTAGATGTGTTCAGAGGCAAATAGTTTCTTCTCTGTGTATGGATCTAGGTGGGGCAGGAAAACATTTTTTTTTATTTGCTACCATCTGTCTGACACCATGCTAAGAATTTTACATTGATTATCTCATTGTTTCCTTATAAAAAATCTCATTGGATGATTATTTTGAATAATAATAATAATAATAAGAAGAAGAAGAAGAAGAAGAAGAAGAAGACAGCTTTTCTTAGAAAATTGAGATCCATTGGCTTGCCCAAGACCACACTGATGTGAAAGTCAAAAGTAAGACTCATTTATTGACCTCCTACCGTGTACCAAGCACCACACTCTGAGATCAGCATCTGCCGTAGCACTAACTCCTTCCAGCAGCTCAGAGAGATCACAATCATGTCTTTTTCGTTGTTGAGATGAGGAAGAGGAGGTTCAGAGAGGCTGAGGAACTTGTCCAGAACTAAACAGCTAAGATGTGTTTCAAGCTAGTCTCCAGAGTGCTATATTGCTATTCTTCAATTGAAAGGATGTTCTTTGTGTGCTGTAGCCAGAGTGTTTCCTTCATAGCAGGCAGTTCATTCTTGTTCATTAGTGACTGCTGCTATTGTTAACAGCTCAGAAAAGAGAAGAGTGACATGATCAGAAAAGTGACTGGCCCCAGACTTGAAGAAAGCACAGATTCAAAGTGGAATGCCCAGAACAAGGACACATGCCTGTAATCCAGCAACCTGGGAGGCTGAGACAGGAGGATTCCAAGTTTGAGGTGAACTTCAGCCACTTAGTAAGACACTGTCTCAAAATTAAAAAAAAAAATGAAATAGGAGGACTGAGGGTGTGGCTCAGTGAAAAAACACTCGCCAAGCCTGTGTAAGGCCCTCAGTTCAATTCCCAGCACCAAATTTTTTTTTTAAATTAAAGCTGAAAACAAACTTAGGAATTGATTGCTGAGCAGGTGGAAGAAAAGAGCCCAGGAAGAGGGCTCTAAGTGTTGAGGCTGGGAGACTGGCATGTGGCTCTCCAGATACCACACAGAGGTCACCAGATGAACTGAGGGCTCAAGTAGTTCAGTGGCAGGGCTGGACTTTGTTTGGCCCTGGTGCCTGCTCCCTTGTCATGGGAAAGAGCTTCCTGGGCTAGACCTGGCCAGACTGGATTTCCTCTGCCTCTGTGCAGATCAGACCTGAATCTCTAGTGATGAAAGTCATGGGAAAGGACAGATTGACAGGGTTAGGGAAGAGAGGTGTCCTGAGGCCCTTGCCTCTGACCAGAGGCACAGAGGGGGCCTTGACTGGGGTTAATATGGCAGAGCTTGGGAGATGTCCTTACAGATCAGCAGGTCCAATTATTCCATTGTGTAGGGGCAAACCAAGGCTCAGAGAAGGGTGGCTGAAGTGACGGGCTTGCCCAAGGATACACAATCTTGAAGGGCCATGTGAGGGAGAGCACAAGCCTCAGTTGAGCTGTGTCGAGTAGAGGGCACCCAGGGGATGTTTGTGCCTGTGAGATGGCATCCTTCCTTCTTTAAGGCCTAACCCTTCTATAGAAATCCCTCTTATGCACTGTGCTGAGGATAAGTGTGGCCCTGAGGCCTGCCTTGTGTATTAGCTGATTTTTGTATGCCTTTAGGAGCAAGTGACTTGAGTACTCTGACCTTCAGATTATTCATTTGTACCTCATGATAGTAGCCACCTCATAGTACTGAGGTTCAGATTAAATGAGTTAATATACCCACAGGAAACACTTAGGACAGTGTCTTGCATGTAAAAAATACTGTGTCAATGTTATTGTTATTATTGGAAGCCTTTGGGTTTGATTGAATAGATAGATGCTCAGAAGTCATCTGCTCAGGCCAGGCATGGTGGTGCATTCCTGCAACCCCAGCAGTTAGGGAGGCTGAGGCAGGAGGATTGTGAGTTCAAAGTCAGCCTCAGCAACTTAGTGAAACCCTGTCTTTAAATAAAAAGGGCTGGAATGTGGCTCAGTGATTAAGTGTCCCTGGTGTAATCACTGGTACCAAAAAAAAAAAAGAAAGAAAGAATGAAAGAAAGAAAGAAATAGGTGCCTTTCCTGATTGCACTCTAGATGGTGTGGCAGTGGCTGTGCGAGTCTGGGCAACTCTCTTCCCTCTCTGAGTTCCAGCAGCTTCTTCTGCAATATGTGTAACATGAGACTAATAAGACTCCCTCCTTTTGCTCAAGGCTGTTGGAGGCATTCAACACAACCACAGGGACAAATCACCTGGCTCACAGAAGGTCAGTGGTAAAGCGTGGCAGACATTCTAAGTGCTGTTGAGACCCAAGGAGAGAAAGAGAAGCCCTCTCTATGGTTTCTATCTCCCAGGGCCTGTTCCTCACATACCTAAAGCTGGTTTCACCTTATTCCTCACCAGAGCTGGGCAAGAGCTCTAGTCCTCCAAGTTTCAGGCCCTGCTGTCTCTGTTCCTGTCCCCAAGCCAGCTTGCTGACTTAACTTCTACTTTCCACGTAACAGTAGGGGCTATGAAAGAATTTTTTTGGTACTAGCAATTGAACCCAAAAACACTGGACCACTGAGTCATATCCCCAGCCCTATTGTGTATTTTATTTAGATACAGGGTCTCACTGAGTTGTTTAGTGCCTTGCTATTGCTAAGGCTGTTTTGGAGCTCACGATTCTCCTGCCTCAGCCTCCTAAACCACTGGGATTACAGGCAGCATGCACCATGGCACCCGGCTTGTGAAAGCAATTCTGAGGTGGCACTGAGGCAGGGAGGGAGCCAGATGCAGTCCCAGCTTCCCACAGATGGCCTTAATTGGAGACACAGAGCCTGCCTGCAGCTCTCCCTCCAACCTTGCTGGATCCATGTGCCTCAAAGCCTCCCCTCCATCTGACCCTAGTCTTGGGCTCAGTGGTGGAGCAACAGTTGGAATGAGAATCAGAGACACCCAAGCTTCTGAGTAGAGTCACCTGCAGCCCCTCCACTCCATGTCCCCACACAGGTTAGTTTAGGGGAGGGAGAATATAGCTCTACGAGGAGCAAGGAAGGAAGCCAAGATTGTGTAGCAATGATTCCCATTCTACAGAACAGGAAGCTGCGGCTCAGACATGTTGAATGCAGAGTTGAGATCACAATAATTCTTAGTGAGGCCCTAAGCAACTCAATGAGACCCTATGTCTAAATAAAATATAAAAGCAAGGGGGTGGCTGAGAAAAAAAAAAAGGAGCTGATGTTGTGGCTTAGTGGTTAAGTGCCTTTGGGTTCATTCCCTCGTAACCCCCCTCCCCCCAAAAAAAAATCACAATCCCCATCTGTTTTTTTTTTCCCCTACCAGGGATTGAATCCAGGGGCACTTAAGCACTGGGCCATATCCCCATCCCTTTTTATTTTTTTCTTTTGAGATATGGTCTCACTAAGTTGCTTAGGGTCTCACTAAGTTGCTGAGGCTGGCTTTGAACAGGCAATCCTCCTGCCCCCAGCCTCCTGAGCCACTGGGATGACAGGTGTGCACCACCCATAATGCAGGTTATTTAAATGTTATCTTTTATAGAACTGGAGTATGCTAGAACTCGAAAAGCAATCTTTGTTTAAGGGATATTTAAGTCTTCTTCCATTTTGTCAATGAGTAACAGTGGGGCCCAGAATGGAAAAAGGACTCGTCCAAGATTCAAAAAGAGCTAGTGGCTGCTGTGAGACCTAAATCCATACTCTTGATTTCTTGCCCCAGGCTCTTCCCAGCCCCCAGATTCAGGAGAGGCTCTAGGTTCAAAGGCTGAAACTGGGGTGAGGGGTCTCCAGCACAGTATGGGATGCTCTTAGTTCCTGCCCAATCAGAATTCTTATCTTCACACTATTTTGTAGCTCTGAGAGGGATCACCTCTCTTGTTGGTACTCTGAGGAAGGCCTTTCCATGGGAATGAGCCCTAAACATATTCATAAACCTGAGTTGAAGGGTGAGTGTCCTCAGCTGAGCCTCTTCTCTGTGGGCCTCTGCTTCTGCAACCTTAAACTGTCGTGTGTGGTGTGGAAAGCAAAGTAGGAGCAGTTGAGTGTGAGCATTCGACTTCCCTCGAGAGCTGGTGAAATTCCTAATGCCCAGACCTTATCCAAAATTGCTGAAGTCAGAATTTGACCCATTCAGGGTGTCTTGGGATGGGGCAGGGAGGAGGCCTTGTCAGCTCCCCTCCCACAACCTCCACACAGAGCATGCCAGCCCAAACTCTAGGCCATTTTCCCAGGGTAAGGAAATTGCTGTGGGGTTTCTGGCACTGTCTGCTCCTGTGGGAGGAGTTCGCTTGTCCATGCCCCTCTGCTGCCTCTTTGCCTGACATCCCCCTCTTCTCTGGCTGACTCCATGTGGCAGACTCCGGAATCAGAACAGACTCAGGGTGTGAGTCCTCCTCCCTCGGCCTCCGTTTTCTCACTGATAAAGTGGATTAGTAATGGCACTTGGAACTACTGTGAAGATGGGCTGAGCTGAGGCCTGGAGCATGCCTGTCACTGTGTGGGGCCCAAGGGAGCACATAACAAAGTAAGTCCCCTCCCCTGACGCCCACTGCTCAGCCTGGGGACAGCCTGGTGTCTGCCTTCCTCAGAGAGACCTCACAGAAACTGATTGGCCCTCAGTCCTGCTCCATGCCCTGTTCTGAGAGAGAGCAGTGAAAATCTGCGGCCTGCTTTTCTTGCGTCCTAGTTGTGGGACATGTTCATTTCCACTTGCTTTGTGCCACCTTCCAGGAAGCCCAGGGGAAGGGGGTGAAGTCGGAACTCAGAGAGCACGAGTCCGCTGCCCAAAGGTGCTCTGCATAGAATGGGCAAGGCTGGGATGGAAACCCAGAGGCGTTTGGCTCTGGAGGCCCAGGTTAGGGAAGGCTCTGTTTCATGTGAGGACCACAGTTAACATCAGCACCCCTCATGGAAGGCACAGATGCTGTTGAAGGTGCTGGTGGGGCCACCAGGGCCAGATATTAGCTGCACATCTGTGAGAGTTCGCGATCACACCTGTATGCACACCTGCATAGCTGAGGTCAGGATGGGCTATAACAAATACAAACAATACTTGGTTGGCTGTACATTTGTGTGTGGGGGGGGCTCAGGGATTGGTGGACACCCCTCTGCACCCAGCCTCCTGGTGGGCCCCGGAACACCCACCTGCCCAGCCGTCCCTGCTGGCCTGGGGGGTCTGGCCAAGGGTGGGGCAAAGGGAGCCAGCCTGTACCCTCTAGGTGAAAACGTGCCTTGCAGCAGGACGTCCTGGCCAGGTGGTGTCCTCACCCGTGTGAGGTGGGTCCTCACTGGTGTCCGAGTCTGGGGCTTGTGGGGGACGTGAGACTGAGATGGCCCGCTGTTTCTCAGTGACTGTCTCTGTCCACAGGGTCCTTCCTGTCACCTCTCCTGTGTCTCCAGGGAGACAGATGGGGGACCACACTGCTCCTGCCCTGGGTGGGAGTGAGGGGTGGGTGACCCACACCGGGGTAGGAGGTCCCCCAGGTGGAAGGCTTGGTCCTTGGGGCAGCAGTGTTCAAAGGTGGCTTTGGGGAAGGGAAGGGACATGAGGGTTCTGACCTTGATGGAGCTGGGTGAGTTAATGGCTGCTGGGCGCGTGCCCTGAAGGGGTCCGTCTCCCACCCCCACCCCCCCCACCCCACCCCCCGCCCACCCACCAGGGGCCCTGGGCTGGCCGATGCCCCTCGCCACAGCCCTCTGTGTGACCTCCCTGGCCTTTGGCTAAAGCAGAGGAGACAGCCTCCAACTGGGAGGCAGAGTAGATCTCCCCTTGCATGTCCTCGGCCTCAGCTCCCTGGTCTCTGTGGTGGGGGCGGTTCCCAGTGGTGCGTAGTAGGTGCTCAGTAAACCGCTTCCTTCCTCCCAGACAAGCCCAGCGGCTCAGTCAGGGCTGCCGGCCCCTTTCCACGTCTCCCGCTCCTCGTCTGGAATAAGGTCAGCACAAAGCACACCCTGAGGCCTCTCGGTCAAGCAGGACTGGACTGGGGTACCCGGGGAGGCTGCGAGTCCGTGGTGACTCCACAGTACCACCAAGCGGCCACCGCAGATCACCATGAGGAAGGCTCGAGGTTTGGGGTCAGGGACAGGGGTGTGCCTGACCTCTCCAACCCTGCTGGAGACCACAGACCCTTTATGGCCATGTAGCAAGGGCCACAAAGGAAGGAATCTTTTTGGGGACACATGGCCACCATGGGAAGACGAAGACCAGAGCTCCGAGTGCTGTGCATGCCTGCCTCAGAGTGCTGTGTGGCCTTGGGGCAGTGTATTACTCTCTTTGAGCCTTGCTTTTCTCACCTCAGACCACCCAGGAGACCTCTGGCCATCGTTGTCCCCTGTGTCCCTGTGGGTGTGTCAAGGCTGTGTCCACTTGGCAGTTCTTCTCGGTTGTGCGGAGCCTACTCTGCGGTCTACACAGGACAAGCAACAGGACAACTCACTAAGTAACTGTGAAAGTTCCTCTGGGTCAGGCCATGGGCTGGGCAGGTGGTCAGCGCCAGCTCAGGTGCCGGACATGAGACTGACTTTTCTACACACCTTATGGCCACTCACTCCTTTATCCACAGCACAGAGACCCAAGTGCTGACTCCGCCCATCAGCAAGTTCACCCAGCATTCATTTTATTGAGCACCTACATGCTAGGTCTGTGGGCAGCACTGGAGCCCTAGGGAATAGTGCGAGTACTATCTTGGACCTTGCTGGCTCCCTGTTGAGTGGGAGGACCTACAGTGAGCAAAGAAGACATCATGGAAGTCACATTGGGAGGTTCAATAAGTGACCCTGAGGAAGTGAAGAAGAACCATAGGGGTAGGGGAGGAGAGAAGCCCGGTCGGAAAGGTGGCTGGAGGGTGAAGACCGCAGGCAGCATTAGAAGTCTCAACGTGAAGGCCAGGGGAGCAGCCTATGCAAAGGCCCTGCGGCAGGAATGTGCTTACATCACTGAGGGTCTGAAAGGAGGCCCACAGCACCCCCTCTGCACCTCCAGATTCCAGGGGTTGCTTATGACACTGGGGCTTGATGAGGTCCCCCAGGAGACTATCAGAAGAGCCTGGGCCTTATCTAGGGCCACCTAACAGGCCCTGTGGACATAAAGCTGGCTTGGCTGTTTCTGAAAACTCCTGGGTGACAACAGTGGGTAGATTGGGGTCCCTCAGACCCCAGATCTGGGTTATGCTATACTCTCTTGACCTGATGACTGACTGTCATGTGGCTGGGACAGTTTTATTTATCTATTTATTTTGGGATAATTATCAGTATTTTTCTCCCTGTTGGCCCCACTCTGGCCTTGGGTCCAGTCACACTAGGACACTTCTCTAAGTAACACATTGCAGGTAACAGTGTGGCTGGCGAGTTAGTCTTGGGGACCTCCTGAGCCAGTGTCTGCACAGGTAACCCCCAGGGAGGCTAAAGACCCCCCAAGCATAACTCAAACAGCCTTTGACAGGCCCTTCTGAGCTAAGCCCAGGGAAACCTGTGCCCTGTTGGCCCACCCAGAAGGTGCCCAGCTGGAGAACAAGGTGGGGCTGGTGGAGTGCTCTGGAAGGGACTGGTAATGTCTGCCTGGTTCTGGGGAACCACCTCAGGGTGACTTCCACTGCACTCAGATCCCACAGTGGGGTCACCCCCAAGAGGTCAGAAGGATTCACCCCTGGCTGGGTGACAGACTGAGGGCCCACTGAGGCACGAACCTTCACGCTTTGTCTTCCACCAGGAAATTGCCTCCTGGGACTGTATGAGTCTGCGAGCACTGCTGTAACAGAGCATCCCGGGCCGGGTGGCTGGAGCAAAGGGGATCTATGTCCTCCTGGTTCTGGGGGCTGCAAGCCCAGGGCCAAAAGCTGACAGGGTGGGCGTCTTGGGAGGCCTCTCTCCTTGGCTTGTAGAAAGCCACATTCTCCCTCGCTGTGTCTCCTTTTTAGATCTGCTCAACATAGAAGAACCTGTTATGTTGTCCTCCATGACCTCACATTACCTCAGTCACCTCTGAAAAATCCAAACGCAGTCGCATTCGGGGGTACTGGGGTCAGGACTTCAACACAGGGTTTGGTGGCAGTTGGGGGAACCTGATTCAGCCTATAAAGGATGGAGCATTCTCCTTGGGGGAGGGGGGAGGCCCTTTGAGAACTGCCCATCCACCCAGTTGTCTGTCATGAGGTTATAGACACATGTCCCCAAAGTCAGCAACTTAAAAATGTGATTCATGTTTAAATTAATTATCTTAAAAATATTCAGTGATTTTTCATTATTTTATGTGTTAATTTTTCTCTGGGATCTGTGAGTTGCCTCTGTCTCGGGAGGCACCTCTAGGGTGGCCCCATGGGTAGGAGTGGGAGGTTCTGGGGGCTGGTTCACTTGCAGCCCGGGAGTCGACCCTGACAGGGGCTGTGGGGTCAGACGCTCGTGGGTGGCCTCTGTGTGTGATCTGGGCTTCCTCACAACATGGCGGCTGTGTTCCCAGGACTGTCTCAGGGGAGGACACCAGGGGGAAGCCGTGCACTCTTGTGTGACCTCACCTCACAGCATCCCTTCTGCTGCAGTTATCCAATGAAGAAGTTGCCGAGAACACCCTTACTCCTGGGGAAGGGGGGATCTGTTGGCACTTCCTATTTTGCAGACTTCTGGAGATATCTTTATACTCCTCTACAGGGCAGAGGGGACTTGGAGGAGGAGGTTCTGCCCAGGCCCAGAATGGGATGCCCTCGCTCACCACAGACAGTCCCTAGGAACGTGGGGCTCCCCATGCAGGGCCAGGGAGGTGGCCTCCTTCTCCCAGAACCCACCCAAAGGCCTACAACTGGACCTCAGTCAGTCTGTGGGATGGATTGTCACCTGGGAGACCAACACTGATTTTCTGCTTTCTTTCCCTAACTCCTATTAACATGTTGGTTAGTTGGGAGTCCTCAGGAGTCAGAGGTCCTCCAGAACCCCTTCCTTTTCTTTTTCTCCTCTACTTTCTCTCTCCTTGTCTCCCTCCCCTACCTCTCTGATATTAGGGTCCTGATTAGACCTGCCCCCTGGAGGCAGCTCCTTCCTTGGAACCAAGCTTTATGGCCACTTAGCACCTGGTACAGCCACTCAGGACCATGTCCCGCCCAGCTTTCAGTCAGCCAGGCCACAGCTTCTCAGGAGGCTGAGGCAGAGGTCGTACAGCTCATTTCTGGGAAGGTAAAGCAAGGGACAGCTAACAGGGGTCTCTTCTGGGGACAGGGCTGGGTCAGGGATGTGGTTCTGCTCGCCTCTGTAACTTTAGAGCCCAGTACATAGTAGGTGCTTAGTTTTGCCTGGCATATAGTAGTCACTCAGTAAATGACTGTCAGTTGTGTGGATTCATGTTTCCAGAGAGGGACCTGACCTTTATTTTCTGCCCTTCTCTGTGGTGGTGATTGGTTTTCATCATGGGTGAATATAAAACAAAGGTGATTCTCAGTTTTTGAGTGTGATCCTTCATCTTCTGACCTTCCTCACCCATCACTGTTCCCAGGAGAATTCCGGCTCCCGTTCACATGACGATGCGCAGCCATCAGTACATAAGTGTTGCTCTGAAAAACGGGGAGAGAACTGGCCGGCCAGCCGCAGGTCTGTTTATTAAAAGGGGAAACTCCCTGCAGGTGAGCGAGGGCCTCCCGGCCTCCCTGACTCCCACTTCTGCTCTGGGTTCTGTGTGGGCATCTGGTGCCCAGGGCTCTCCCAGGCCCTGGGTCACCTCACGGAATGAGCCTGGCAGGGGATGGGGAGCTCCTGGCAGGGATGGGTGGTCCCCACCGGCCAAGGCAGGACCTCCGTGACATGCGGGGGGAGGCTGCTGGGCCTCTGAGGAGACTTGAGGTCATGGCCGAAGGGCCAGCAAGCCAAGGGTGTGCTGGGGGGAAGCTGCGCAGGGGACACTCCTCCTCCAGGAGCCCCTCATTTCTTCTCTCTCTCTTTTTTTCTCTTTTTGGTCCTGGGGATTGAGCCCAGGGGAGCTTAGCCACCTCCCCACCTCTCCATCCACTTGACTTTTATTTAGAGACAGAGTCTCACCAATTTGCTTAGGATCTCACTAAAGTGCTGAGGCTGGCCTCAAACTCACAGTCCTCCTGCATCAGCCTCCGCAGAGCAAAATATAGAATTATTCTCTCTTCAGGGGGGTTGATTACCTTAATTACTTTTATTACCTTTACCTTTGAAGATCCCAGATTGCTCATTTCTGCCTCTCCTGTGAGAGGCGACCACAGATCTTCTCTTGGTGCCTGTGGAGTGGGGACAATCAGAGGCACAGCTTTCTGGGGAATTGAAAGGAATTTTGAATTGCTTCTTGTGAATGTCCTGGTGCCAAGGAGCGGGAGCTAAATCCTGGGAGAGGCTGGAGGCCACAGAGCACACGGGGCAAAGCTCCAACTCTGACAGTCTTTCTTTTTTCTTCTCCCTCCTCATCCCCCTCTGCATTCTAATTTATTTACTTATTTATTTTTGGTGCCAGGGATTGAACCCGGGGCGGGGGTGGCTTGACCCCTGAGCCACGTCCCCAGCCCTTTCTATATTTTATTTAGAGACAGAGTGTCGCTGAGTTGCTTAGGGCCTTGCTAAGTGGCTGAGGCTGGCCTCCAATTTGCCATCCTCCTTTCTCAGCCTCCTGAGCCACTGGGATGGCAGGCGTGCACCTGGCTCCTCTGTGTTCTTAGTGTGATGTGGGAAAAAAAACTTTCTACCCAGCAAATTTTAACTTCGACTTGAGAGAGAAGAATTACAGCCCTGGACAACTGTCCCACTTAACCCAGAAAATGGAAAGGCAATTTGGTTTGACATAAATCCACCAAAGGGGAACATTCTGAAGTTAAGGGGGAGAAAATCACCAGGTGTCTGGATCTGGGGATATTTCAAGCCAGGGGATTTGAGGACAGTCCAGGCAGTGGAAGGTGCCCACAGGCTGAGTGGGGACATGGTGTGGGGAAGGCCTGGGTACCAGAGAGTGACCTCATGAGGGGAGGATTCGGCCGCTGGGTGAGTGCCCAGCTGTGGCCAAGGTGCCTCGAGGTTGGCAGAGGAGGGAACCAGGCCACAGACCTCTCCTGGGGCTTCTTGGGCCAAGCACATGGTGGTATTTGGAGACAATGTAGCACTTAGAAAGGGGACTGTCACCAAAGCAGCCACCAATGGAGCTCACCTGGAAGCCGAGGCACAAGTCCCAAGTCAACCAGGTTTCAAATGCTAGCTCTGCCAAGTTGGAGCTGTGTGACTCAGGCACACACCCCAGTATCTCTGGGCCTCCTTTCTCTAAATTACATGGTGGACATAGTGGTCAGGGCACTCAGGACACTCCCCTCTCAGAGCCACTGTCAGGGATGAATAAAATGATAGCAGGTGTATGACGCTGAGCTCCCCAGTGTGGTGGGAAACTAAAGCTCAGAGAGGTCAACTCCCTACCTCAGGTCACACAGCTTCCTGCAGTGAGACGAAGTCTTTACCCCATTGTCCCCTTCTGATTCTCTTTGGGGACTGGGAATCGGCACTCCCAGGGTGGGCTGCTTGAGATTCCCCAGAAAAGAGAGTGAGGGAGACGAAGGGGGAGGTGGGTGTGGGGGACCCTCACACTCCCTGAAAGGCAAGGAAATTGTTTGCAATTTCCTTTGCTGAAAAGCACCTGGGGAGGTGACAGAAGGTGGCCTTAGGGCAGAACATTAGGGTGCAGAGAGGCCTCAACTTGCTCCCCCACATCTGGGAATGAGGACCCCAGTCATGCAGGACATGGGGACTCTACTGAGGGACCATGGGAGGGTCTGGAGGAGAGGGGGCTTCCCTGCCCACCTGGGCTTTGGTATGGCAGCACTTCACTGATACATGTAGGGGACAAAGATGGCTAGGGACATTATTAGTAGAGTTTGAGTTATAAGACATCAGCAATTCTTACTGAGACCCAGACACCATCCTGTCCTCACCTCTTTCACTTTCCTCCCCGCCCCGCCTCAGCTCCATCTTCTGGCATCTCACCACCCAGGCAGCCCTCTGCCTCAGGGCCTTTGCATGGCTCTCTCCCATGACCTGAACCACTTTCTCCAGAAACAGTCATAATCACCCCCTTCTCATGAGGATGCTGCCCAAATGTCACATTCTCCAACAGGCACCTTGGGACCCTGTTGAAACCCACAGCCCCTCGCCCCTCATTCTCCTAGTTCTTCTCTCTATAGCATCCTTCATTTCCTATCAAACCTTATTTTTAAAAAAGTCTCCTTTTAAGGGGCTGGGGTCATGGCTCAGTGGTAGAGTGCTCATCTAGCATGTGCAAGACCCTGGGTTCAAGTCTCAGTACCACATAAAAATAAATAAATAGAATAAAGGTATTGTGTCTGACTACAACTAAAAATAGAATATTTTAGAAAGTCTCCTTTTAAGGTATTCACGCTGTTGATTCTTGTCCATTTTCTCCAAAGCTGGGACTCTCACCTGACAGTCTGGCTCCTGACTGTCCCCTCTGCCCCGGCACACAGCCTGGCCCACACAAGGTGCTCCGTGGATGGGGTGGGACCAACCCGATGTCCTCACTCCTGTACTTCTAAGGGTTGTGCAGGTGGGTCCTGATCATTGTCACACAGGGACAGCAAGTGACAGTGCCGTTGGGTCCCCTCCAAGCTCAGAGATTGTTAGTCATGAACCGATTTATTTCAGGAGGGGTGGAATTGGACTGGGGACAGAGACGTGAATCAGGGCATCAGGCCTGGGAAGGCTGACCTGGACCCAGGTGCCCATTTTGCAGGTCAGGAAGCTGAGGGCCTTTGTCTTGGCCTGGTGGTCCTGACCCCGAGGGCTTCCAGCTGCCCCTCCATACAACCTGGCCCCAGGCCCCAGGCCCGACTCCCCAGGCTTCTTCAGGACATACTGCAGGAGAAGAGGGGTACTCTGGGAGCCCGTGGGGGGCCTGGAGAGGCGGGGAAGGGACAATAAGTACCAGGGAGGCTCCCCTACCAGTCTCTGGACACTTAAAAAACATTTGTTCTTATTATTTTTTAATATGCAAAATTGAATGAGTGCTGTGGTTGGGCTAAGGTCCCAAAAGGCCCGTGATTACAGGCCTGATCCCAACCCAGTGGAGCTCTTGGGAGGTGGAACCTACTGGGAGGTCTCAGGTCACTGGGGCTGTGCCCTTCTGGGACCCTGATCTCTATTTTGTTTTTGTGGTGTTGGGGATTGAACCCAAGTCTTCCTACCATTGAGCATCATTCCACAGACTTTTTATTTATTTATTTTATTTTGAGACACCATGTTGCTAAGGTGCTGAGGCTGGCCTCAAAGTTAGGATCCTCCCAAGCTGCTGTGATGACAGGTGTGTGGCCCATGGTCAGCCTGCTGCCCTCTTTCCCATCCTAGCCACAAGGTGAGGTGACCAGTTTGCTCCACCACAGGCTCCCCACCATGATGTGTAACAGGGCCAACTGGGCATGCACTGCCACCTGAAAACCAAGAGGCCAAATCCACCTGTCTTTATAAGCTGGCTGTCTTGGGGATTGTTACAGTAACAGAAAGCCAAGGACAGGCGAGAATTGTCTGATTTTAGAAAATTATCATGAGTCTGTGGATCAGGTGTTATGTGCTGACCGAGACTCAGGCTGGTCCAAGACCTGACACCTTGATTCAGTCCTAATTTCCCTGGGGTGGCCTATAAGGAAGATTAGGTCCATTTTACAGATGAGGAAACTGAGGCTCAGAGAAGAAGGGGATTTGTCCAAAGTACAGGGTCAACGGGCTGGAGGAACCAGGACCCCTCTTCAGGCTGACCTCTGTGATGGAAGGGGCTTCATGTTGGGTGGGGGGATCATAATTTCTTACAAAGAACAGAAAATGGGGGTCGGTGGGGGAGAGGAGCCGCAGTCCGAAGCCAAGGGAACCCTTCATTTCCATTTCCACCCGAGTCCCTGGAGGGTGTGTGTCCCGTTTCTGTTTTCTTTTGCACCTGACCTGGCCTATATAGGGCTGGGGATGTGGCTCAAGCGGTAGCACACTCGCCTGGCATGTGTGTGGCCCGGGTTCGATCCTCAGCACCACATACAAACAAAGATGTTGTGTCTGCCGAAAAATAAATAAATAAATATTAAAAATTACTCTGTCTCTCTCACTCTCTCTCTCTTTAAAAAAAAGAATTTGCCTACATTGCACATGTCCTTAGAATTCATGGGAGGCTTATTTAAAGGTAAGAGAAGGTCATACTTTAGATATGAGTTGTCTCTGGAAAGCTCAGGTATAAGACAATGCAGAAAAGTTTCGAGGTGAAATGATTGGGTTTTGAGAGTTTCATCCTAATGAGTGCATTAATCCACTGGTATGGATTAACTGTATGGTAACTGTAGCAAGTAGGGTAGACCTACAAGTAGTCAATCAGAAGGGGCATGCCTTTGGGGTTCCTAGTTTGACCCTGGTGAGCAGAGTTCCAAGTCTGCTTCCTCATTGCCATGTCCTGAGCTGCTTTCCCACTCCCTACACTTTCTCCACCATGTTCTGCCTCACCTTGGCCCCAGAGCTATGGAGTTGTTGGTCAGTGGAGGGAGACCTGAAACTAGGAGCTACATAAGCTTGTCCTGCTCTAATTGTTGTTGTTAGATTTTTTTTTTGGTCACAGTGATATGAAAGGCAACTAAAACACAGACTAATTAATCCAGCAGGGAATATACAAGGCAGTACAGCATTTGAAATATGGCCTGGGTATTTCTAGCTGCTTTCAGCCTGACTTATGATGGGGCTCAGGAGCAAAAGCCAGGGGAGAAAGATCTAAAATACTTGCAGGTTTTCCAGAAAAGAAAACTTTGTAATGTTGGGGCCAAGGATGGAGTGGTGGTAAAGAGATTAGTTCCATTACACAGAAGCCATCTTTAGGCATCTCAGGAATGGGAAGGACACCACCCTTAGCAGGCTCAATGACTTGTGGAGAGAGTGTCAGAATGCCCTGCTTGCACAGGGCAGCCTCAGAATCCTTATGTCCAGATTCATTTTGCTGTGGAACTAACATCATATGGGCTCACAGGCCATGGTGCAGGCAGGCCTGGCTACTGTCCTCATGCCCAGCTGACCTTGGTATTGTCCATGTGATGCTGGATGTCAGGCTTACAGAATGAAGAGTTGTGGGGTTGTTAAGGTTTGCATTGATACTACAGAGGAAACACTGGTGGCCAGGAAGTACATGTCACATTCAGAGTGCAACCCAGTAGTCCCAGAAACAGTGATTTGTCAAACTGTGAGAGTGGAGCCAGTGTTGTGGTAGATAACTCAGTAGGTTAGCAGTGGCAGGCCTATGAAACACCTGCTCAGGAAAGTGAAAGTCAGTGAGCGCACCAGCTCTAGGGAGTGGTCCCACATCAGACCAGGCTGGAGGGGTGAGGAGGCTCCAGCTCTCGGGGACCCATATCACACCATCAGGTGCCCTAGTTTCACACCTGGAGCACTAGACTTAATGGAGCACAAGACTTAACATGTGCCCTGCTGTGCTTTCTCAGTTTCCTCCTTACTACTGTCCTCTTCTTCCCTTTGGGGCTAGTTGTGTTTCCCCTGTGTAGTTGTATCTTGGAAATGTGTTAACTTTTTTTGATTATTAATGAGGATTGCAGCCAATGCAGCTACAAAAAAGTTTGATTATGCTGCTTTGCCTCCACCCACGACAGTAACTGAAGAGGCAGAGAGGTGGGAGAGGAAAAGGCTTCATTGGCAACAATCCAGCATTTCAGAGCTGAATGGCTAGCTCCTGGTTTCATCTTGCTTAATGCTGCTGAGTGAAAGTGTGTACACTGTGTTATGTGGAATTGTTCTCTCAGTCTTGGGCAGGTGGACACAAGCAAAGTTCACTAGTGTTGACAGACTGTCTTTTAGAGTGGGTTGGGTTCATGGCTCAGTGGTAGAGAGCTTTTCTGGAATGTGTGAGGCAATTCTCAGAACCATATATAAATCAATAAAGATCCATGGACAACTAAAAATATATAAATTAAAAAATGTCATTTAGAGAAGATGGGATCGTGTGGGTTTTATCTGGGTCTAGTGGACTATGACCCATTCCATACCTGTGAATCTAAGATAATGTGATTGTTTATATGCTTGCAATTCTGAAGGTGTGTGTGTCTGGTTTCCCTCATAGTCAGTGTCTTCTGTACACTTCTGCCAATACCCTTTCATTTGGACATTTCCTGTGACCCAGTAAGAAGGAGTGCCCAGTGCAAGGGCCCTTTTAACTGACTTTAGTGCTTTTACTGACTCTATGGTTAGTCATTAAGATATGGTTCAGGGTGTAGGGGTAAAAGAAAGCTATACTCATAAAGAAAAAGAAGATAATGACAGAAAGAAACCTTTCAATTCAGGGTTCAGTATCACTGTGTTCCCTTGAGTCTCAAAGAGAATTTGGACAAGAACTATTTAGAATGCACTGTTGATATTTATGGACTCTTAGAGTCCAAATGCTTATTTATTTATTTATTTATTTATTATTTATTTATATATTTACTTATTTATTGCTGTGAGACAGACATGAGCTTTTGGGGACAAGGGGTAGGTGTTCTGGCATGGACATTTGGTGTTTCTCAAAGGCTCTCCTGTTAAATGTCTAGTTCCCAGCTGAAGGCACAATTGGGAGGTGTTGGAAGCTTGTGGAAAGTGGGGCCAAGTTGATGAAAATTAGTTCATTGGGGATGTGCCCCTGATGGGGTACTGGGACCCTAATGCACTTCTGTCTCTGTCCCTCTCTGCTTCCTAGCAGCCATGAGCTGATCAGTTTTCATCTGCCACACACTCTTGGCCAGATGTTCTGCTTTGCTACAGGTCCAGAGGTAAGAGGGCCAAGTGACCATCTCTGAAACCATGAGCCAAAATAAATCTCTGCTCCTTTGAGTGTGGTGATCTCAGGTATATTATCACAGGCTTGGGAAGTGATTAGGACAGCTGCCGTCCAAAACACAAGAGGCCCCAGACCCTTCCTCTAACCAGATTCACTTCTTCTGTCTAAATGTAGCCTGGAAAAGCTGACAATTTACTCACTCATCTTTTGAGCAACAAACATACCAGTAATATCTTCAGGTTAGAATTTGGGCCTGTAAGGATGCCAAAGGCCTCTTGTGTGAGAACACTGCAGACCCCATTCAGAAATTGGAGCTGACGTGACTGAGGGGGCACCCAGGTGAAGAAGTTAAGCCCTGGCATGGTAACACCAATTGCACAATGGTCTGGCCTTCCAGCTAGGAGACATCCATCTGGGATGACAGTGGATACTCAAAAGAGTCTATTTGGGGTGATTCTCTCCTTTAGATACCCCTTAAGTGTCCCAGAGTACCTTCATCTCCAGAGGCATTATCTGAGAGGGCTCTCTTCCTATTTGAAGGGATTTTCTCCATATTGAGCAGCTATTGAGTGGCTGGCAAGTACCTTTCAGTTTTATAGGAGGGAATGTGCTCTCTCCTTTGCACTTTTATATTTTCTTACATTTTCAACAACAAGGTATGTGCCTGAAATCTGCATCTTCACCCCTCCACCTCTCTGTGGAGGGCCCACAAGATAATACCCTTGAACTGCATGTGTCCGTGTTCAGATTATGTATTGATGTCCTCTCTCTGTCTCTGTCTCTGTCTCTCTCTCTCTCTCTCTCTCTCTCTCTATATATATATATATATATATATATATATATATATATATATATATGTGTGTGTGTGTGTGTGTGTGTGTGTGTTTGTGTGTGTGTGTGTGTGTGTGTGTGTGTGTGTGAGAGAGAGAGAGAGAGAGAGAGAGAGAGAGAGAGAGAGAGAGAGAGACAGAACTCAAGAACTTGGTCCTCTAGCACCAGGACTTTGTACTTTCATGTGTTTCATGTGTATACATATGGAAAGGATATGAAACAAGACACCATAAATTATCTTGTGTGGAACTGTTTGATTGTTATGTGTAAACATTTTCTGAGTGATTTCTTTGGTCAGTGTTGGCTGAGTACCTTTTGGTGATACTGATTTCTGGCAGGACATGTGTTTAGGGTTTAGTGGTGCATCTGTAGGTGTTGTTGGCATTGTGGACTATTGTGAACGTGACGCTTGTGAATGCATTTGAGAAGTGCTAGAATGGTGTCTTACCATTATGTGTTGGATCTGTGCATTTTCAGATTTTAGAATGTATATGTATATTCATAGTGTCTAGGTGAGAATTTAGGGGCATAATCTTTGGTGTACAGATTTGGAGAGAATGAAATCATTGGGTATGTTGGGGTGTTTGGAGTTATGTATATGTGGCACATAGATGTGTACAGATTCTGTTGATAATGTCTATAGTGGACTGCTGTGTACTTTCTTATTTAGGGCTTTGAGGTGATCATGTAATTCTTGGGAATGGAGGGTATGCTTTGTGAGTACGTAAGAAACTAGCAGTGTCTGTATCTATGAGATTTGTTGTTGAACTTTATATTCTGAGTCATTCTGTGTACATGCATGTTTAAAGCATACAGGTGACTGTATATGTTTTCATTTGAGAATACAAATTGTTGTCATATGTTAATAAGTAATTTGTTTTGTCTATTTAGTTACTGAGGGAATGTTTGTGTGATTGCATTTGGGTGATACTGATTGGTTTGTGTTTTTCTGGGGTCAAAGATACGTGTATCTGAAGCACACCAGATGCTCCAAACCAAACGACTCTTGCCATAATTAAGCTTCTTCTCTTGTCAGATCAGCAGCATGTATGCAGAGGTTACTGGGGTTGGTAGCTTCCTCTTTCTTGTAAATGCCAGGTTTTCTCTCTTTTTTTTCTTGGTAAAAACTTATGAAACCTGCGTCTGCCCTAGAGAATGGAATGAAAAGCACTTGTCAATGAATCTTCAAGCCCCCTTCCCCCCATGGAATACAAATTTCAAAATATTTTGAAATTATCTGTCCAGAGAATGTTTCAGGCATGAGCCACACTCTAGATGGATTGGCTACAGCCAATAAACCTACTTTTTGAAAATTCCTCTGGTATCCAGGCTCTTTGGTCCTACTTTATGTCTATTTTGTTTCTTGGAAGTGACTGGAATATGTATGAGACTTTGTAAGGAAAATTATTGGTTGGAATTGTTTGGATTTTGCTGTGTATTTGTTTTAATTTGGGCATGAGGACTCTGGGTTTACAGTCAGGCATCTGGAAGATAGGAAGTTTATGCAATTGAGTATTTTCAGAGTTCCACAGTGTTGTGTGCTTTTGGCTGAGTATATCAGAAAGTATGGGCAGTTCTGTACATTAATAATGAGTTCTGTGCCCTTCAAAAGTGAGATAGCATGTACTTTGGGTCTGTGGGACTACTGTGGATTTGTAGATTCAGACAGACACGTGTGTTCTCAGACTTATGTAATCTAGGACTATAATGTATTTAGGAAGTGTGATGGCTGAGTATTCATTCTCAAACTGTAGATGGGTGGTGTGTGTTTCCACTGAGAGAATATAGGAGTTATATTTATATGGGAATACAAGTTAGAAGGCTTGGGTACTAACAGTGTATATGGGTTATTTATGATGTGGTGGGACTTGTGAATAATTATTAAGAAGAGTGTTTGGAGTATTTTGATGAATACTTTTTGATATTCACAAAATATTTAATTTTCATTTTATTTTATTTTATTAGGTTAGGGAAGGGTGTGAGATTAGACAGTGCAGGGGTAAAATGTGTGTATTAGGGCCACACATATGTTATGTGTGTATTTGGGAAATAACAATGAGTAGATTGTAGTTGACATCATTGTTGTGTACTTTTGGAGAGGGTTGGGAAACTTTATGTGTGTTGGGAGTTGGTGTTTGCATATCAAGTGATTCTGGGGATATGGACTCATGTTTATGTGTGTATGTTGGTGGTTGTACCTGTGTCGTTTACGGTTAAGGATGTCACATTTTTGTAATCAGGGTATTTCTGGTTGCACTCAATCTTGGAGAAATTCAAAGAGATTTTTCTGTATATTGTATTTCTGATGAGAGGTTCAAGTCTGTGAGATTTTCCAGAGTACTTAGGGTTTTGTTTATGTGACTTCTGGTAACAAGTAGGGGTTTTTTTGTGTGTAGGGTGGTTGTATGTTGTATTTCTGTGTGCGTGCATACTCAGTGTTTGGTGATATCATGTGCATGTATTCAGGAAGTGTAGAATATATAGAAATGTATAAGCCTGCATTTGGAAAAGTATACATTATAGTTGCATGTCCGTCAGTACCTGGGTGATAACAGGCATGTGTATTTGTGGGTATGTATAGAGTATATATTTTTTTTAGAAAGGAAGTGGTGGTGTGTGTATTCAGGGAAATCAGGGATAAGGGTGATTTATGCATCTGTGTTTTTGGTGGGATGGCAGTGAGTTATGGGTCATGCACCTGTTTCCATATGTGAGGTGTTTCAATGATATCTGTGGCAGAAGGGGTTGTAATGAGTGTGCATCTTCACATGTACATGCCTCAGCAAGGGGTGTTCACAGGTCTCTGTGGCTGGGTGGCATTTGTGTCCATCTGTGGCTGTAAGGGGTGGCAGGAACACATTGGTGATGACGAGCCTTTTCCATGTGCACTGATGCTTGTTTCTGTTGATCTGGAGCTCCAACAGTGATTTCTGCTTTCTCATTCTCATCTGACATCTGTCTACATTAGTTGTGGTGGTGGGTGGATGTGCCTCTTGGATCCTGGGCTGGTGGATGAAAGCTAATCAGGGGTGGCTCCTCAGGAGTGGTGGGGGGAGCTTTTGCTCCAAGATGTGAGGTATGGCCATTGTGGCTCAAAGGGACTGACTCTGGAAGGAAACTGCCAGGACTTTCACAGATCCAAAGACAATTGTTGAGAGATTTGTTTGTGGTCTACCTTTTGCCTCCTCGCTTGCATTTTTCTCTGCCAAGACAAAGACAGAGACCCTAAGCACAAGTCTCCCCAGGACCCTCCAAGCCTGGTGGTGTCCTTGGCCCATATGTGCACATGACTGGCCTCATGGTGTGCATGCTCTGGCAACATCACAAGCTCTATAATTATTACACCACTGCACCTCAGTCAGATTAGGAGAGGAATTAAGAACTGATTGTATGATACTTGCTTTAAATTTTCCTGAGGAGCTACTCTTTGTATTCTTTATTTCTTGGCATGACCAAGTGAGTGATTCTTCCTTTCAATCTGAATGATCCCTTCACAGTTCTACTCATGGAGAACTTCTTTCTGATCAGTTTCTACTAGTGGAGAATTTCCTTGGTTTTTATTTGTGTGGAAATAAGTAGAAGGAGTTTAATTTTATATACATTTTCAAATACACACAGCAAAGTTTTGCCATGTCCACTATTTGGGAAGGCACATCAGTGGTGTTTATTGCATTTATTTTTCTATTCTTCTGAAACCAGCATGCAACCACAGAACTTTTCTCATCTTGCAAAATTGAAGTTCATTTGTTAGACAGTAATCATCAATTTCCCTCATGCCCTAAGAAGCTACCATTTTCCTTTTTGTATTATTTTAATTACTCTGTGTACTGTACTTCATATAATTAGGATCATACAGTATGTGTTCTCAAGGTCCATCCCTGATCTACTATCAGCCATGAGTTCCTTTGTTTTCTAGACAAATAATATTTCATCATGTGCTACATGTAAAACATTCTTCCTTGGGATAGGAAAAGGGCAAAATTGTAGATTGAAATTGACCAAACTATCCTATATACATATAAGAAGAGACCACAGTGAGTTTTATCTTTATGCATATCTGTAAAGTACAAGTTAAGAAAACTATAAATACATGGATGGAACACCAGTATAGAAGAAGAAAGGAAACAGGGTCAGGGAGGAGGGGAGGGAAAGGGCAAGTTCTGGAGACTGACTTGGAACAAACCATATTCCATGCTTTTGTATAACCATAATTCACAGCTAAAAATTTAAAAAAAAATTCTTTCTCAATGGACCCTTTAGTATAATGAATAATTTTGGAGTAATTATTAACATATAAATATCTCTTCAAAAGAATTAGAATTGAAGGGTCATTTGAATGATCCTTTTGATAATTTGAGGAACAACCCATCACTTTCCCATGGAGCCTGAACTACTTTGCATTCTAACCAGGATTCCAGCTCCATCTCATTCTCAGAAGCACTGGTGTTTTCTGTTTTATTTGTGGTGGTGGGTGCTTGTGCCTCTTGGCTCCTGGGTTGGTAGATGGGAACCAATCAGGGATTTTTGTGTTTTTTGTTTCTTTCTCTTTCATCATGAGTGTGAAGCTGGATCTCATTGTGATTTTGATTTCTCCACTGATTATTGGTATTGAACATCTTCCCATGTGCTTCTCAGCCATTTGCATATCTTCTTTGGACAAACATCTGTGGAAGTCCTTTGCCCATTTTACTATTGGGTTGTTGTTTTCTTATTGTTGAGGTATAAGGGCTATTTATATGATAGATCTTAATTCTAATCAGAAATATAATTTTCACATGCTTTCTTGCATTTAGTGAGTCATCTTTTCACTAATGACTGTGTCCATTGATGAATCAAAGTTTTGGTGTTGATGTAGTTCAGTTTGTTTCTTCCTTTTGGTGCCTGTGCTTTTGATGTTCTGTTCAAAAAGTCACTGTCACATTCCCTTGTCATGGGCTTTTTCTCTTGTGTATTATGAGTTTTAAAGTTTCAGATCTTACATCTAGGTCCTCTATTTATGTTGAGTTACTTTTTATCCATGGTGTCAGATAAGGGCCCAGCTTCCTTGTTTGGTGTGTGGCTATCTATTCAGTTTTCTCAACAGTATTTGTTGAAAGATTGTCCATTTCCATGGAATGCTGTGATCAGAAATCACTTGAGAATTTATGTGATATTTTTTGTTCTTGTTCAAAATGTTTCTAAAGTTGGTTGCTTTCACATTCCCTATCATTTTAGGATGAAATTTTAAATTTTTGCAATGAATAATCTCTGCATCATGTACAACAAGACTGGAATCTTAATTAGAATAAGATGTATTCCATGTTTTATGAATAAATCAAAATATTCTCTACTTTGATGTAAAATGAATATGAGTAAATTAAAATATAAAACAAAAATGGCATTCATGAAAAAAAGAAATTAGGAATTTTTTAGGGATGGGACAGAAACTGTAGATTTCTTTGGGTAGTGTTGATATGTTAACAATTTTAAGTGTTCCTGCCCATGATCATTTGATATCTTTCACTTTTTGGTGTTATTCTAAGTTTCATTGCTTGTTTTAACGTCTTCATGTTTGATCTATTTTATTGGGTAGTACTACATTGGGTGTAGTATTACATTTAATTTTACTTGTCAGATGAAATTGTTTTCTTGATTTTCTTTCAATATTTTTTATTATTAGTGTATAGAAACCCAGTTTTTGTGTGTGGGGTTTTGTAATGGCACCTTTGCTGAATTTATTCATTGTTGTGATTATTTTCTTGGAACCTTGAGATTCTCCAGATGTAACTTTATCTCGCTTATGAACAGAGGTTGTTATACTTCTATCTTTCCATTTGGCATGCCCTTGCCTGTACGTCTTGCAGATTGATCTGGCCAGGATTTCTAATATGTTAAAAAGTACAAGTGAAAGCATGCAAATTTGTCTTGTTTCCATTTTGGGAAGAAAATATTTTATTTTCTGATTATTTAATGTATTAGAAAGTCATTTCTTATGTGTGATCTTTATTTTGTTGTTGTTTGCATTCTCCTTTTTTTTTGGTATGAAGAATTGCATTCATGGTCTGACACATGCTATGCATGCATTCTCCCAACCACAGAACTAAATCCTGACCCTTTTAAAAATGTTAAGACAGAATCTGGTGAAGGGGTTCAGGGTGGTTTAGAACTTGTGTTTTTTTCTGCCTTGGACTTTGAATAGCTGGGATTAGAGGTATACACCTTATCATCCAGCTGTTTTTCTTTCTTCTTTTTCTAGTTGTTTTCACCTTCTAATCATGAAAGGTGTTCTTGCCAGATGGATGCAATGACAAGGATTGTAGTTCCAGGTTCTTTTTGTGAACAGATAATTGAAGGAGGCACACACTAGACAGAGCACAAGGAGTTACTGAAGTGAAAGTACACTGCCTAAGACAAGGGGCAGTGGGCTCATCTATGGGAATGGGAGGCCTTGAGGCAGAGAAGGAACTGGGAAGCTGGCTTTGAGAAATAAAGAGACCAGATCTGGGATGCTAAAGTTAGTAAAAGGATATGACTATCACTCCATAGGATGTGACTACAACTGACTTTGGCAAATACAAATTTTTATCAACAGAGAATGTTGATAGAAATTTGGTTTCTGTAGCTTCATTGGGAACTTGACTAATTTTAGATGAGATTAAGTAGAAGACTTTGTTTAATACTGCCCTGCTTCTCAAATTCGAGGCCTATTGACTGCTGGGGGTAGATTCTTTATGTGTCTTGGAGTCATAAAAAAACCCAACTACTTATATGCTAGCTACTGCAGGGTTTGGAACACCTCATTTGACCAAAGGATCCCTTTTCTCACTTCATGGAAGTCAGGAGCCTTACCAGAGAAAGGCAATAGACTTAATCCAAAATTACTGTTCTTTTTTGTCATTTTAGTTGTGCATGGACACATGAGATCTTTATTTAGTTTCATGGGGTGCTGAGAATCTAACACACAGCCTCACACAGTGCCAAGAGGTTGATTCAGACACATCCCTTCACAAAGCACTTTACCAAAGAGCCACAGGGGAGGCACCTTCATTTCCATTTTAAAACTGTTTTTTTGAGGCTTCACAAAGGTGTGGCCTGAGGCAAAGACCTTCCTGACCTGCTGGGGAAGTGAACAATAGGTAAGAAAAAAGCCCAGGGACAGACTTTTTCACAAGATGAACACTAGGGCACTGATAGCTCCTGTTCAGGCTACTTGGGTTGCTATCCAGCCAAGCAGGGTTTCTCCACTGAGAGCCTTAAAGGTCATACTAATTTCTGAATTTTCTGAGATGCTTGGCATTCCTTTCAGCAATACAGTACATGACCATGTCACAGAGCTTGGAGCTGGTACATATCTTGGAGACAAAATTACAAGCCAAAATTCAGGCCAAAATTCAGGAAGAATACAGAAATTTAGGAACATAGTAGGTGTTGCCCATCTGCAAAGCAAGCAGCAGTCTATTCATATATTCATTAGGTGGAGTGCTGGAAAGCTTTGCACTGATGCATACTGTTTCCTAATTCTTTGTTTCCAGAGACTCAGTAAAAACTTCCTGAGATCAGGTTTTGGAAGGGCACAGCCAAGAGTAGGAGAGATTAAAGACTCAGTCACTGTAATCTCCTCTGCCACCTACAAAGTTGTGAACTGCTGAGCATTTTCCATTCCAGATATATATTCACAGATATTCTTCTTCTTCTCCCTCTATTTGTGTATAACTTGGAGTGATGTTAATGTCAAGGCATTGTTCTGGATGACAGTGGGAAGTGTTCTTGTGTAGCACGTGTTCATATAAATATTGGATTGATTTTATTATTTTCCCTTTGAAGTATTGAATCTCTGACCCTAACCCTTACCCTACTAGACTCTGAGTACTAATCCTAACATTATGGATAAAAGCAAACCTAAAATAAAGAAATGCAGGCAGTTCATAGGAGGAATTGTGTATACGTTGATTTTCCTTTTGCTTTATCAAGGGTATGTGTTATAAAACCAGTCACATTTTCATTCTAATACTTCTTCATAATCTTCAAATTTATCAAATTTATAACTTCTGGATTCCCTTTCTCTGTAGCCTGGGTCAGAACATGTATTGTTATATACATATACATTGCCCTTCCTGCTAACACAGGGACATTCTTTGTACATATCACATGTACAAATTCCATGAACAGATCACTCTCCTCAAACCCCAGGGGAACTGAAAATTCAAGCACTGGTGAGCTCCATAGTTGAACAAGTTTATATGTAACCCCATGTAGAGTAAAATGAATATTTTTGTGATCTTTGAATGATATATGTTCCATTAAGAATTTGGATTTGCATATCTATTGCTACTTTTTCATGTATTTAATATATATATTTCTCTCTCTGTCTCTGTCTCTCTGTCTCTCTGTCTCTCTGTCTCTATCTGTCTTTCTCTCTCTCTCTCTCTCCATATATATATATATATATATATATATATATATATATATATATATATATATTGAAAGGAGTTTCCTTACCCCTTAATGGTTCCTGAAAGAATCGAAAGCCACAGTGCCACCTACTTCATCCTTGAATGATGGCTAGGCCAATACAGTGAAATATTTGAAATTCTCATGACCAGGAAGCACTGGAGGACCTTTGGATTTTCATGACTAAACCAGATAGTGACTTTATTGACTGGAATTCATGAAAATGGTGTAGAACAGAGATGCCATTGAGTGGAAGCCTGCTGGGAACTAGGCCTGGAGGAGTGGAGTGCAGGTGTCTGATAAAACATCTGTAGTGGAGCCATGTGGATCTGCCATTGGCTTCCAAATGACATGTGACTGATGTGGGGCAGTCAGGAGACCCTTATATGTAAAGGCCTTTTGTTGTGGGGAGAGGTTTCGGGGTGATAATCAGAATCAAGTTGCTACCCTAAGTGGGAAAGATGTATGGGATAGCAGCCCAGTTGGTGTTTTCTTCTGCAGACCCTGAATCACCACACGTGACAGAACTCCCTCCAGTGCTGTGTCCCAGTTTGTTGTAGGGACAAATGAACAAGGCACTGAAGATAGCTGCAGCCAGGTTCAGAGAGCACAGTTTTTGCTGTTGTCAATCAATCCCTTCAGGGAGTTTCAGAGTTTTATACCCAGCGTGTAAGTGGAAGGGCTCAGAAGTTCACAGTCTGCAGATGTTCACGTAAAAGCAGCTTTTTATTTCACTGTTCTGGGCAAGTTAACTCTTCAAGGACAACACCTGAGAAGGGGAGAGCTTATTCTTATCTTTCTTCCTCCCCCTGCCAGCTGTTACCATGGAGCCCATTTGTAACTTATCTCAATAATGTAGACATCTCTGTGAAGCCCAGCTCAAGGCCAGAGGCCTTGTTTGCACATTTCTTCAAAGTACTCTACTGGATACCTTTTGAAAAGTAGTAAGGGGGTGTCCAGCACATGGAGTGCTGGTATCTTCCTGGCCAGTGGCCAAGTAAACAGGGCAACACAAAAATAGAAAGTTTATCTACATTGAACTCTTTTGCAGAGACTCTTTGGCTGACATTCCCCAAATCAGCCATGGTGAAGAGGGCTTTTCTGTGGAGAAAGGGGGTACCACTTAATTGGGTCCCCCTCTTCCTCCAGGGAGTAGTCTTTTCTGCTATCCTTTAATAAAGCTCCAACTTTCCACTCTAAACTTGCCTCAGTGTGCTTCTCTGGTGTTATACTTCAGCACTGGGAAAGCAAGGCCTCATTACCAGGAAACAGCAGTAACTATAATAGTCAAAGGACAGAGATAATGCCAAAAATAAAGTCAACATTTAGAATTGAAGATAAAAATAATCTTTAGTGATAAGAATTCCTTAATTTGATACTTTAAAAATAATAACAACCTATTGCCTGGGGGCAAATTTGTGACATATGCAGTCAAGGGGAGAAATAAAGAATGTCCACATGCTTCTGCCCCTTTCAATTCTTTATTCATTCAAATTACTCAATACAATTTTACTCTATAGGTACTTAATGAAGAAAACAACAATCCTTAATGATAGGCACTGCAATGGAGATAATCAATTAACAATAAGCAATTCTAGATTAATTAATTCACAGAAAACAATTTTAGATTAATTCTGAGCTTTGCAGAACATATTTAATCATGACAGGCTAGTGACATTTTTTTTCTGAATACTAAGTTCAAAAGTCTCAAGTCTTAGACTTTATGTCCTGCAAATGCACACTCTCTCAGACAGCAGTGATCAGGTCCCAAACCAAAACAGGCTTTTTCTGGTTTAGGGTGGACCACCAGTTGAGGAGAGGGTCATAGGGAGAAGTTGCAGCTCTCACAAAGGTCCAGATAAGATGGTAGAGTTTGTTAGCAGTAAGGGTCACAAAGAGAATCAGGAGAATGATGGCAAATAATGGGATGTCAGTACAGGTCCTCATCAGGCTCTCCAGCTTGAGTACATATTTGTTTATGCTGACTGAATCCCTGTTTATTAGCTCTATTTTTTATACTATATTTTGGGGTATTTGACCACCCCTTGCAATTCTTATCAGGTGCCACCAGATTTCTCCATGACATCATTTACTCTGAGGTCAGAAACATCTGGTCTGGTGGTCTCCATCCTCATAGTCTCACCTTTCACTCTTATCAGGAGAGGAAAGCCTGCCAGAGGCTTTACTCAGTTTATCAGGGTGAGGGGAAGTAATTTGTCTGAGGCCATATTAGTGGGCTCTGTGGATATGTCTGTTGATAAATGATCTCTAATAATGACCTCAGGTTTCAAACTGGAATTTTTTAAATGGAGTGACAAACTGATATGACTCCATTTTTGAGAAACCAGCCTCTACCTGAGAGCAAAGCCTGTCCAAAGAGGGGAGTTATCCTTGTCCTTGGAAAAACCCAGAGTGCTCCTAGGCACATATCCACCCTGCTGATTTGTTTGTCTGTAAATAACTGGGGAGATCTTCCATGCCAGGTGACACTGACTTAGTTACACTAGGTTAGGACCCATAGCAACCCCTTAGCAACCACAATCAGTGTGAGACAGGGAAAATACCTGAAATGCCAGGTAACCTTCCCAGTAGTTTTGTTGATTGATAACATGATTAGACAACCCTGCAAGTTTATCATATACACTCTTGCAACCCCTCATGGCCTAAACCAATCAGTTCAAATGTATCCACCACTTGAACTAACCAATCACACTTACCTGACTTGTTCCTGCCAATGAATGTGCTAATCAATGTTAAGAGTTGTTGTTTGACTTTTCCTACTATGTGAAATGATTGGCTGTGTGATGTTGTGATACATAGAGTATCCCCAAAAATCTTATTAATCCTCACTGAACTAAGGGTTGGAACTCAGTCCTTGGGACCCCTGCATCTGAAATGGTTTGAGTCCAGAGTTGAGCTTACAATAAATATTCTTGTGTGATTGCATTGAATTTGGCTCCTGGAGATCTCCTGGGGTCCCATGAATCTGGTGTTATAGGAGTTGCTTAGGCTCAGGCCTATGGCCATTCTCACACAACCCCTTTCACCTTGACAGCTCTTCTGCAGATAAACAAAAACCATAACACATAACTCCTGTCTTCATAAACATGATCTCTTGAGTCCAGTGTCATTTCAAGTTCTGGGTCTAAAAAGACATATTTATTTTCCCTGACATTTTCAATAAATCACAAGGAAGTCTTAGAAATAGCTTGGAAGAATAACAATGTTATACTGCAAAACTTCATGAACTTTCATATTGCTTGCTGTGTGTGACTGACTAGTAATGTTAAAGGCTTTGAGGATATGTGAAAAATATGAATATAATAGGGAGAACTCTTGAGATTTTTTTTTTTTTTGCTTACTGTACACACATCCTGAGGCCAAATGGGGATCTTTATTAGAGGTCATTTCTCAAAGAAGAGAAAATGATCACAAAGCAATAATTTAAACTAGATATTATGAAATGAATCTAATATATATTTGATTAAAATTAAGGACATATATGAGCATCCCAAAAACAATTGCAGTTATTTAGTTATTTTAATGTTTTGCTTACTATCTGCTTTAGAGACATCATTGACCTGTAATTCAGGGAAACATTCTTAATTCTAACACTGAATTTACCAGGTTTTGTCACTTTGATATATTACTTATTGCCATAGGATCTCTTGTTCTACAATGCATATATTTATAAATTTACACATTCTAGAAGGTTTTAGAAAGATAAAAGAAAATATGTATTAAAAGAGTAGTTAAAAATGCTCTTTAAAATTAATGTACTAGTGCTATGGTTATTACATAACATTTTCCTTTTAAGAATGAATTAACCAGCAATATGTATATAACAATAACATAATAACAAAATATGGTAAAAACAAATAAACAAAAATTAGTAAATCTTATGTGATTTATGTTATAATAATATTGGTAAAATATCCTCAGAGGTGAAAATAAACATTTCAATAATGATAAATGTACATGTCCATTTTTATTAAGGAATAGTGAAATACATCTATTTTTAATATACTTTTGTTCATGAAAGCATCATAAATATTATTATTAAATATTATTGTAGCTGCACAAAAATTAAAAATCCAAATTGTACATATCTCAGTAAATGGCTTTTAGTGACTGAAATTTTTGAGTCTGTTTATTGTGAAACACAAATACTCAGTAAAATATGCTCTGAAGAAAACCTCAATTTGAAAGTGTAAAAACATAGAAAGGAGTATTTAGAGTTGTTTTACCATGAGATTAAATTAAAATACTTTTGATACCGGAATAAATACTCTGAAGTTTTTAACAATAAGAAATACATATGAAAGAGTACAACAATTCTTTCTCTGAGTAATGCAAGCATAAGAGAAAGATGATAATAATATTAAGAAAGGCTCAAAAATATGTGGATCATGAAATAAATAAATTTTTGGCAAGAAAATATCTCGAATCAACTTTGATGTAAAGTCAAAACTAATAAGCATTCTAATTTACCAAATCTTAATGATTTAATATATTAGAGAAAAGAATGCAGAATTCCAAGCAAAGACTTGAGAAATGGGTGTGCACAGCAAGGTTTAACCTCAGAAAATTTTTTACATCTCCTTTGTCTGTCCATGTGTCTCTCTCACATCTTTCCACTGTGACACCAAAAACAAAACAATGAAGAACAAGTTTTTGAGTAATTATATTTAAGTCTTAAAACAGTTAAAGAAAATGGTTAGCTCTCTTTGTCTATTTTCAATAGTAGTTTCTCTTAGTATTTCTTCAATAATTAAAAATGGGAGTTCATAATCCACTTGAATCTCATGTATAAAATATGATATGTCAAGAGCTTTGTAATGTTTTGAACAACCAATAAAAAAAAATAATGATCATCCTGTACTTGTTGCTCACAATATAGAATGAGGTTCTGACGAGCACTATTAGAATAATGTCAGAACAAAAAGTGCTACAGAACACTAGGAACTGAAGAACAAGGCTGAAGCCAGTACAGGACCACACAGCATACAGGGATATCTCAAGGAGGAATGGAGGTGGTCAATGAGGTCTGGCCTCCCTTAGCCAAGACAAAGGGTAGACTAGTTCACACTGTATTAGAAAATATTTTTCTTCAAATCTTATATTTTAATGGATGCATGGTAAGAATCCAGAAGTTAAATGTAAACTAGCATATTTACATTCATTTCTGGGACACTTTTACTTCTAGTTCACTAGATTAGCTAATTTTAATGTCTTTCACCATATCCTCATTGATATTCTAGCTAAGGTGGATAACATTTTCTTATTCAATATTTATCAGGTAATTTACAAAGGACTCCATTACAGAATACCTTCATTTTTAAAAATTGTTAAAACAACAGATAAAATTGTTTAATACACATACACAGTAATATCACAGGATATGTAGTCTGTGTAGACACCATGGTCTTTATGTTTAGCTCCTAGTTTAAAAAAAAGGCTGAATTGCTTGGAAGTTTAGTTTGAAACCTTATCTCAAAAAACTTGAAAGAACTTCTCCCCTGTCTTTAGACAGGGAAACTGGTGGTAACTTAGAGACAACTGTGGGTTTGGCACCTCTACTCATGACCACTTTTTCCTTTCTGGAAGACTAAACTCTTTGAAGATTCACATATCCACTCAGAAGTAGGAAATTTTCTTTTTTCATGTTTTATTTCCCCTCTTACATATTCTGATTATAGAATATGTTAGAAAAATTTATTCTTCTGGACCCATCTTCTGTTTTCTCTCTGAAGAATCTTTTCAACATTATCTTCCAGGTGTTATAATAGCCATGTGTTTTTAAGCTTTTTTTTTAAGAGAGAGAGAGAGAGAGAGAGAGAGAGAAAGTTTTAATATTTACTTATTTTTTTAACATTTTCAGTCAAATTTTATTTAAAAAAAGCAGCAGATCAACATTACAATTCAAGATTCTAATCTAAATATGCACTTGACAATGAAGCACATCTGAGTATGGAGTGAAAAAGGTTTTCCAAAAAAAAAACATCAAATATATTATCTCCAAATACCCAAATTATAAACCACTCCTTGAAAGCCTTTTGTTAAATGGAATCATAAAGAACTGAAGATTTATTGCTGTGAAAACAAATCTGTAGTACAGTATTATGAATCTTGGGTATTAAGCATAATCAGCTGAATCAAGTTAGGAAGGTGAAAATGTGGTAAGAATGTGTGTGTGTGTGTGTGTGTGTGTGTGTGACAGAGAGAGAAAGAGAGGGAGAGGGAGAGAGAGAGAGAGAGAGAGAGAGAGAGAGAGAGAATGAATATGAGAGAGAAAAGGGAGGGAGGGAAAGAGAGAAACAGACAGAAAAGACTGAGACTGTAAGTCAGTTGACCCAAGAACAACTGAGATATCTAACTTGTTCAGTTGAGACCAGGCATCATGTTAATTCTCCATTTTTTAGAAGGCAATTAAAAGTCACAATTCCACAGCCCACAAATCAAATAAAAATATTGTAGAAAGAAATTAAAACTATGTTCAAAGAGCTTTTTCTCCCAGCTCATTTTCAGCACCCCAAGGAAAATAAAAGCATCCATGACTATCACAGATGAAAATAAAATGAACGTCATTGGAATCAGTTATTTTTCCCCACTGAGGTATAAAATCTATATAGAAATTTGATACTATACTATAACAAATTGTACTTCTCATAGTTCTGTTTTAATTTTGTTTAAACCCTGTTTAATATAGTTTTTTTTAATGTAAAAATGTTGTTTTCATGATTCTGTATCTGGTTTCAGTTCTTTTTCATTTGCTTTTATGTCAATGTTTAATATACTGGCTACCAGTTCTAATCAGGAAAAAAATCTTGGTAATCTCTTCATTGACAGCACACTCAGCAGAAATTACTGATGTGCAAGCAAACCATAAAAGGTGCAGCTCTCCAGAAAGCACATTTTGTTGACTGTTTCACTGTCTGAATATTCTTTTCCATGATTCTTGATGAAAGACTCTTTCAATCTTGTAAACATCAGTGTGCACAGTCTCACTACTATGCAGTTTCATGTCCTTGGACAGGAAGGCTGGTTCATAGCTAGTGAAAAGCTAGAGGAGTCTGAGTTTTAATGGCTGATAATCTTACATCCCGCAGAGGAGGAAAGCACTTTTCCTTTTTTGCTACTTAAGAATGTGGCAGAAACGTATGCTGAGGTAGCCCAGTCAATCCTTATTTTTTTTCTTTTTTTTAAAAATTTGGTCTCAGAATATTTCTGGAAGGGTGACATTTCGAAGAAGCCACTGCTGGGACTGGCTTCCACTGCAGTCTCTAATGCTGGGCACCTGGCTGTCCTCTTCCGTGGCTTTATCCAGGCACTGATTACTGTTCACATGCTGCAGGGTTAATTTCACTCGGTCATACTCCCAGAGCTGGTTGCCTTTTAGGTGATGGCACTTGAGCATGGTAACTGGGCCATTAAGTTTGGAAACATCTAAGCAAAGGTCATCTGTTCTAATTTCTTTATTGGCAGTATAAGAGAAAACCTGATTGCCTCCCATACCATGACAATTAAAAATTCCAACTTTTTCATTCTCTTTTCTAGCCATGTTATCTAGACACTGATTTGTTTCCACATTTCGTATCTCTCCCAGTGAAAAATAGTGACGTAGAATTTGAGAATCAGGGTAAATATTCTCTAGGTACCAAGAAAAAGGTTTGCATTGTAGTTTGTGTCTTAGACCAAGTCTTGATGATATATCCCCCTAATCTACCTTTGTAACACCTGGAGAAATTATATAGAAGAAATTCTTGAATTCATCCATCCATACTTCTGCAAGTCGTCTGTTATTTTTATTGATAATTTTCCCTGTGCCTCCTGGAAATGTGTATGGGGTAGCCTTCCGAAACACATGTCCAACACTTGAGCAAGTGACAATTTCCAAAGTTCCTCCACACTGCCAAATCCTAAAGAAAATTTCTAAGTTTTCTCCTCCCCAAATATCCATTCCAGCATCATATGTTCCAATTTCCTGAAAGTAATCTCTGTCTATTGAAAAAAGGCCTCCTGCCATTGTAGGTGTTCTGACAGGAAGAGTCCTATCACCTTTCCTTCTGTCCATTTCTCTCTGGGGAACAGGATACCAGCGAAAATTAAGCTTCCAGTTGAATCCACCATAAGTCATATCAGAGCCTGCCATGTACTCAAAAGTATCATCACTGATCACATCAATGATAGGACATACCACTGTTCTCCTGTCATGTTTGATCCTTGCTAAGAGAGGCTCCAGCCATTCCACTGTGCACTCACAATGAGCATCTAAGAAGGTTATCACCTGGCCTTTGGACACTGCAGCTCCTTTCAATCTAGCTCTGATCAATCCAGAATGCTGTTGCATTCGAATTACATGAACTGGCACTTTGAGTTTCTTCACATAACTCTCTAGAGGTCTTTTCAAAAAGTCTCTTTCACTGGCATCATCTACTAGAACAATTTCTTCTATCATGTGTCTTGGTGAGCGATTAATGACACTATGGACAGTTCGCAGAAGTGTGCTCCAAGCCTCATTATGGAAAACAATCACGACACTTGTTGTAGGAAGATTATCTGGATACACCTTTGTTTTACACCTTTCTAACCTAACATCTGGTAAAGATCTGTTGAGTGCAATCATCTCGCTTGCCATTAAGTTGAACTGATTGATTTTAAACATCTCTTTCATCTTTTCTTGATCCTCTTTAGGAATGACAACTGGTTTCCCCATTTCTCCAGGACCTTCATGAGGTTTTTGTACTGGCTCTAGAACATCCCCAGCAGGAAGTCCTCTTTCCTTTTTCTCATCACATTTGTTGCATTCACTGAAGTAAAGCAGCAAGAACATATCCAACAGTACCCAAATTAAGGAGGTGGCTAGGACCACCTTGCAATATGCAAATTTTCTCATGGCACTTTAAGTCAAATGCAAAATTTTAAAATATATATATATATATATATATATATATATATATATATATATATATATAAAAATATACAAAGATCATGAAAATTACTCCAATCCAGTTTCATCAGAAATCACGTTCACACCCCCAAAGCAGTTTTTCAAATGAATTAATATTCCAAATCCACATGTCCCACATTTCCTCGCTCTGCGCGCGGCGGCGGCTGCGAGCGCTCCTCTGGGCCGGCCGGGGCGGTCGCGGCGTGGTCCCGTGGGCCGCAGCGCGGGCGCTACTCAGGGGCGGCCGCGCCGCCTCCTTGGCCACTGCCGCCGGCTCCCCCCGGCGGGCGGGCGGGCCTGGCGCGAGCCCCGCCTCCGCCGCGCCCGCCCCCGCCTCCGCGGCGGGCCTCCTGGCCTCGGCGGGCTAGTCCGGGCCACCCTGCATGCCATGGCCGCAGCCGCTAGCTCTCGGCCCCCTCAGCGCCGCCTGCCGGGGCCGCAGGGCCGCCCGCAGGCCGCTCGGGCGCGTTTACTTATTTTTTTAAGTTTTCAGCGAACACAACATATTTTATTTTGTATGTGGTTCTGAGGATCGAACCCAGTGCCACACACATGCCAGGCAAATGCGCTACCGCTTGAGCCACATTCCCAGCCCTAATCTTGTTTTTAATATACAAATTTTCTGCATAATTTTTGAGTTTTGCACCTCATGAGTTGTGATTCATTGAGCTCAGGTGTGAAAAAATATAATCTTTAAGTTAATGAAGTTTCAATTATATGTGTTAAGATAAAGAAACTTTGTTTTAAATTTACCCAATTTGCTATAATATTTAAATTACAATAATTTTAAATGACAAATATTTAAAATACATTAATTTTCTTTCTCATTTGACAATATTAATGAAGGCATAATGACTCATTCTATTTTTCTTGTTTATAATTTTATCTTATGAAATATGCTTTGTCATTTATTATTCATGTAAAATTATTAATAGAAATTCGTCACTGGTTAAGAGACATCAGTCAGCCAAGAGGCAAGTTAAATAAAAATTCAAATTTTTCTCCACAAACAAAATAACTTCCTCAGTATAATTTATGATGGGAACAAACCTTCAAGATGGCAAGTAGCACAAACAAGTTTGCTGAAGGCCAAAACTGACTCTGAATGTGCATGCCTCTCCCATAGCACACCACCATGGAATGAAGGTTTCTAAGGCCTGGGAGACTAACATGGGTATTTTTAATGGGGACATGTACTCTTGTGATACTAACAAACTGTAGAGGAAAAATGATCCATAAAACCCATGAAATGCAGGATCCCAGAGTTCTGAGAACTACCTCAGATGTAAGCCACCCAGGAGACCTGCCTGACCATTAGATTTTGTTTACTTTAGATTTTTTAGAGTGGGAAATAAACATTGATTAAATAAATCACTGAGATTTGGGGTTCTAAACAACATTTATTTTCTCAACTATACAGTCTAAAACATTACTCCAAATAGATTGAAGCACAAGTCTCTGGGACACATTTTTCAAGGCTTTTTAATTTTATTAAAATTTTCACTTAATGTGCCACATTCTTTTCCAAATTTCTTAAGGAACAATATCAACAATTTGACATTATGCTTGACCATTCTTACATAGTCACTTCAAGAACTTTAGAGTAATTTTCCCACTCTTGCCAAGATAATACCATATTTACATAGAGTGAGTTTTTAGGTTATTTGTGGTATAAGGCACAGATTCTATTCAAACATTTGCAAAAGAAAACACAATCATTGTCAGATGAAGTCCTGATATATAAAAATAAAAGCAGTTTAAAAAATTTTAAGCTGGATATGGTGGCAAACGCCTGTAATATTTGTTGGATCTAGGGGCTAAGGCATGAGAATTGCAAGCTCAAAGCCAGTCTTAGAAATTCTGCAAGATTCAATCTCAAAAAAAAAAAAAAGTAGGAATAGCTGTGGTTTTGCTTAGTAATTTAGCACCTGTGGGTTAAATTCCTGATTTTAATAATAATACTAATCATAATTCTAAATGACATCATGATAAACACAATAAAAGTTAGTAACTGAAGATCTTTTTTCCTTTTTTTTTTTTTTTTTTTTGGTGGTACTGGAGATTAAACGCAGGGCCTTGTGCATATGAGGCAACTGCTCTACCAACTGAGCTGTATCCCCAGCCCTATAACTGAACATCTTACTAGCTTCCTTCTGTGACTTTTGTGCTTTTGCTATTCCTTCTCTTATTTTATACTTTCTGCCCAAATTTTCTCCAGAAACGAAAAACTCACTCTTTCCACAAATTATGTTCATAAAGGAAAATTTCTGGCACATCTTCACCCCTTTGGTAAGGATTGTCAAGCCTTCTATTATGAGTGAAAACTCTATCCTGTTCTTTAATTCTGTCCTTCTGCCTGTTACTCTGTCCTTCTGTTCAAAATTGTGATTTATAACTACATAGTTAAAATTATGGTTTACATTGCTTCCTTGCCTTAGAACAATTAAGCTTTTTGCAGACTTATCTCTAAACCACAATACTCATGCTTTGATCTTTTGGGGGGTTCAGCTACATCACCAGGGTGGTTACAGGTCTTAATGCAAGCAGTTTCTGTTTGATCTGGTCCTGGCTTCCCCCCTCCCATATATGGTGTTCAAAATTTTTTGTGCTTGATGAGACTCTTAGTGAGGTTACATCTCATATACCAGTTTTGATATAATGAGATGCCTTTTTGCAAATGTAGTGGATGTGATAAGCGGATGTGATATTGGGACTTCATGGAGATAAGTGACCTCAGTTTCTACCAGTCCTGCTATGAGATCTTCTTAATAGTATGAAAATTTTGTCTTATTCCTTGTTAATAAAACTTGAATTGATGGAGTATACAAACCAAGCTTCATGTAGTTCTGATTTCAATAGTTATGACCACTACATGTCTACATTGTATAAAGCACTTGCTGTTTTTAAGGGCTACTTTACTTTAGGAACTCTGAATAATTATTTCATAACATATAAGTTAGGAAAATAATATTGGGCATTTTCAAGTTTTCCAGAAAATCTGAAAGCAATTATTAATGATTGATTGAAGATCAAATTGATGAGATTCCCAGATTTTAAGTGATATATCAAAGTTTATAAAGTTACTAAGTTAGAAAACCTAACATTAGGTTAAATTAAAATCTAGCTATGATTTTACAACTAAAAAATACTAAAATATTCACAAAGTCTTACACCTAATAAATTATGAGGCAAGGCTATTACTTTATTGGCTTCTCCATTTAGTATTTTCATTTTAGAAGCATTTTATTAGAAGAAATAATATTTCTGATAACAAATATATAAGAAAATATTCAACACCTTACACATCCACAATGTTCAGTAGAAACCATGTAAAGTAGAATTTTTATATCTTTATATCAGATTTTAGAAAATTCATTTATAATCTGATAGCTAAAATCATTTTTTGAAGTGTGCTTTTATAAACATTGATGTAGCTCCATCTTTGTACTATGCTGTGATGTCCTTCAGTAGATGAATTGATAAAAAAAATTTCATTTTTATACAAAATGGAATGTTGCTCATTATTAAAAGAGCATGAAATTATAGCACATGCAGATAAATGTGTGGAGGTTTAAGAATATAATGCTAAGTGAAGTAAGCCCATCCCCAAAAAACCAAATGCTGAATGTTTTCTCTGTTAGTAAAATTTCTGATTTGTAATGGAGAGGAGGGAGAAGCATGGGAGGAATAGACAAACACTAGATAAGGCAGTGGGGAGGAAGGGGGAGAATGTGGGCATGGGAATAGGAAAGCAGAGGAATGAGATGGATGTCATTACTCTAAGTACATGTATGAAGACATGAATGATGTGACTCTATCTTGTGTACAAGAGATATGAAAAATTGTACTCTATATGTGTAATATGAATTACAATGCATTCTACTATCATATATAACATATTAGAATAAAATCTAAAAGTTAGTTTATAAAAGACTGTGAGCAAACGTAGAGGAAATAAAATATTTAAAAATAAAAAAAAATTGAAAGCACATTTGTATATGTTGAAAATGTTTTATATATCACATTGTGGAGTTTGTAATACCCAGGAATAACTGTAACATATTATGAAATAAAGCAAGTAGTTTTGAAGCAAGTTAAATATATTCATTTGTTAAAAAAGTAAAATATTCTCTCATTTAAATCTATTTTTTTGTGTGTGAGAGAGAGACAAAAACAGAATACAAAGAGTGTTTAAGAAAGTAAATCAAAATAGGTAGAAGTGAAAAATTCAATTTACATATGAAGAAAATGTCTTAAGTACTAGAGACAATATCCAGGCTAGAAATAAGAAAAGTAGTGAATGCATAATAAGACTGTGAGGAATCACAGGTTATTTATGCTCTGAAAAACCTCTAAAAACTTATTTTCTTGGGATAAAGATAAAGATAAACACATGAAACTATTTCTAATAAGTTTAGACATAATTTTGTATTTTCTTTTCCATAAAAGTTCATTAAATAATATCAATACTAGATAATTTTTGGAATTTTTCTCCAAGTTGATGAAATCTTTTATATATTTTAGAATGTGTGTGTACATTCCAGAACACTATGTATAAATGTATATATATATGTATATATGTTTTATCTAAGGTTAACTTTTTATATTGATATGAAATAATTTGCTTCTTTTATATTTTTCTAAACAAAATGGTAAATAAAATTTTTTTGTAGAAAATATGATGTGAATTACCTTTCTACTTTTATTTTGAAGTGTCTGAATTTTTTACATAACTGACTTCAAAAAGCCAGCTATTTATATATTTTAAATAAAAGGTGTGTTTGAATAAAATCATTTTAAGGAAGCCATTACTCAATAGTGTATAAAATTCCCTATTAAAGAGTATTTGCATTTTTAAATTTTTTTTTTATTAAAAAATATTTCCCATCAAAATAATCAATGGAGGTTAGCCCACCACAGTATTTTAAATCACCTTTCATATAAACCTATGGCAGGGATGCTAAGAGGATTACATTTCAAAGCACAATGGATCTCAAATAAAACTCTAGCCTTCAGGAATCCAAAATAAAGGATATGACCAGTATTTTCTATTTACCACAGAGCCTTCTCTCAAAGAAGTAGGCAGTCCTATGCTAAGTATTTGATAGCATACCCTTGGCGTCAACATTTCCTATTCTTCTATAAGAATCACTGGAGGTCCAGATTTTCCCCCACAGTTAGAATTCTATTTTCTTTTATAGGGTATGTTCATAAAGCAAAACAAAGAGGAGTTCATGAAAAAAGGACTTTGAACTTATATTTTCTTTATTGTCTTTTTGCTGGAAGCAAACAGAAGGAATATGTCTTCAAAATTGCTGTCACCATAGTTCACTACACTTTACTAATCCCAATATTGGACTGCAGCAATCTCTTCTGTGGGAGCCAGTGTTGAGGGTCTTCTGCTGCTGAACCAAGGCCACACAAGCCATGTGGAATGCAGATGAGCCATGTCATGTCTTGTGAGCTCCATGGCTTACACATTCTCTTTCTAAAGAAGTCAAACTGATGTGGTCTAGAAGGCCCTGTATTATATAAATTCTGACTGTCTTAGAAATTATTCAGCTCAGCTAGTGTGCTGCTCCTAATGGTATCTGCATTAATATTAGTGCAACACAAAAGAGAAGTGGGCCTCAACTATTATTTTCCACCTGTTTCAGTCAAAATATTTTTCAGGATTTTTTTTGTGTAAAAATCGCACCCCTCTTATATAGGTTAATATACAAGTGAATTAAAAGGCACTATTCTAATAGTTTCATGACTCTAATTAGCTTGAATGCTTAAAATGAACTTAAGTTATAAACCATGCTGTTATGCTGCAGTAAATGGTACTGTGTTTTTTGTGAATCAAATTACTGTATCAGTGTGAAGTAGATGTAGGAATACTTAGATCAAGACAGCAGAGGCATGGGTGAGAAATTCTACACATCAAGAAAGAGCTGAAAGACCTGGGCTTTTGCCTGGACATGGGATTGTGACTCAATGGTAGAACACTTGCTTAGCATTTTTGAGGCACAAGGTTCCACATAAGTACTGTATATAAATAATTGAACAAAATAAAGGCCCATCAACATCCAAAAATGTATATAAAAAAAGAAAGTGCGTAAGTACTTTCTCAGAATTTGTCTATGCAGTTTAAAAAAAATGAAATATTTTCCCCTCTTAGAAAAACTATTACTTTCAATAAATTGCTTTTTATAAATTTATTTCTTCTTTGTTTTCCTGTGAGAAAATTGTAACATGTTAAAATTCAGTTGTATGTTCTCAGCCAAAAGGATGATTTAATGTCAGAATTTTTCTTCCTATGCACAAATCACCACCCTTACTGTTTTTATAGGAGAAATTAATAAACACAGAAAGCTTGGTTATTATCACAAAGTTTATGTAAATATGTCTCTAACTTCTATTTATATAATCAATTGGGGTTTGCTACCAATGCAGACATCTTGTTACCATTTGGAACACATGAAGTGGTGAAGAATTGATGGCTTTTTCATTTTCAAGAGAAACATTTCCTATAAGGGTGTCTGTATTTTTTCAAGAGGATAAAACAAGAACAGTAAGGATTTATTATTTCTGATCCATGCAAAAATAACTGAGAAAGAAGGGTGATATCACTTAGAACAGGTGCACACGTGTATAAACCACTTAAAAAAATCATATTAAAAATAGACACAAAGAAATACAGATCCAATTAAGACAAAATCAGCTACTGCAGTCAATAAAACTACAGGCGATATCACAATATCAATACTTGAGAAATACTGCCACTTGTTATCTGATCATATCACTCATTGAAACATTACCAAGGAGAGTGAGAGCCAATATAAATATTTCCATAACCATTTAGAGCACACTATTCTTTAAGACCTTAGAAATAAATGATATCTAGAGCCTACGAACATACTAAAGTTATTTATCATCACGAGGGTGAACTACTATATACTGCTTTACAACTCTCCTGGCAGGCCAGAGAAAAGACTGAATTTATTACCTACAACACATAATGCTCACAAAGAGCTCTGTATTACTGATAAGAGTGCATTATTTTGTGGCATAATAATGCTGATAAATTACAAAAAAAAAAACATATTTTTTCCAACTTAAAACATTGTTTTATACATTATGTTGTGGCCAGCAAAGTACACATTATTACAAACAGCTGTTGACATGATTCAATAAAGCCCCATGGGCTTTCACTGATAATCCTAAATCACAACTACTTTTCCAAATAAAAAGCCACTTGTATCTATCACAATATTTAGAGGAGGTTTGCAGAAATGTCAGTGGTTCATAAGGAAGAAACTTGGGCAGAAGCCCCAAGAAACCAGTGTAATTTTCTTAGTAAGTTTAGTGGAGAGGAGAGGGAGTCTTGTATATTAAAGAGTAAACCCTCTGCAGAAAATGGAGTCTCTCATGTGAAGATTAATAAGTCTAATTTTGGAAAGAGTTTCTGTCAGAGTTTGCTAGTATTTTATTTGGTTTCTTATCTTTCTCTTCTTGTGTCAGATGGTGAAGTACCTAATTTTAAAACCACATTTTGAGATGAACGTCCTTAAAAAACTTTAGAGATTCTTCCATTGACTTAGAATTCCTCTGCAGTTTTCAATTTTGCAAGTCATAGTAACATTAAAATAGGCAGACTGCATAAACAAATGTTATTCGGATGTCTTCAAATAAATTTAATAATTTCTTTTTTTTAAATCCCATGTAAAAAGGAATAATTTAATTATAATGAATAAAAGATTAGTTGAGAGCAATTAGTGCTTTTCATAAAGAAACATTTTTTAGGCATCAAGAACTCCATAAATACAATTTTGAGCTAAAAAGATCTTAGAGTACAGCAAAGTAACTACTTCATCTTACAAATTAAAAATCTGACTTCATGTGGTGCCTGTTCTAGTCTATGTCTCTAAGAGAATTACAAATACAGTGCAGGCCTGTCTCTTTGTAATTCAGTCTATTATTCCAAATGCCTTTTTTTTTAGTTTAAAGTGCTAATTTATATATACTATTTTAAATTAACTTAATACTCTTTGGATATAGATATCTCTTTGTTGCAGAGCACAAAAAGGCATTGCTGTTTCAAGTACCAGGCAGGAGCTAGCTGGGATGAGAAGGTTACAAAAGGTACCTTTGGCACGATTTTATGTGTAAATAAGAAAAAAAAATTACTGGCCAAAAAAAGAACATGAACTAGATGACATAAAGACTACAAAAAGTAGTTAAATATTATATTAGTGCAGAAAAATATCTCATATACTTTGAAATAATTTCTTGCGCAGGAGGCAAATTGCCTGTGCCATGGGAGTCAGTCACCAAAGTGAGATTCTCAACTTCTGCTGTGAAATGAGTGTCTCTCCCTGCCCTCTGGGCCTTCTGCAAACAGCAGCAGTGCCCAGAGTAAAGACTTCAGTGAACGCCCAGACAGGTACTCCTCCTGGTGTGGACACTGTTCAAACTTCCACACATCCACCCTTTCAAGAGCAGTGAGAGGAGCAGAAAGGCACAGCCCAGCCTTCATTTCACAGCAGGAGGCTGAAGAAAGGCCACTCGACACTAGATACCTCACAGGACTAAGCATTTGTGCCTAATTTATTTTGGAGAACAAGTGAGGGAGAAGCTAAAGAAATATGGGTCAGCTCCTCTGGCCCCTGGCCAGCCCAGGCGCGCCTCCAGCACACATGCCCCCACCCAAAAAGTTAAGTCAGGTGAGAGCCTAGATCCACGCCTCAGCGGCCTGGCTCCCAGCCCCCCACCTCGGCCTGCCCCCAGCTCCCCGCTCCCACCGAGGCCTACCCCCTGGCCCTGCCCGCTGCAACTCCTTCCCATCACCCAGTGCCAGGGTGCCCCTCGCCCCTGGCACTGATTCAGGCCGCTGCCTGCAGAGTCAAGGCTCCCCTCCTCCTCTTAAAGGCTCAGCCCGTGGGCTTGGACACTCCATTTCACCTCCACACATCCCAATCACTTCCCGAGTCCCTTCCCTCGACCATCTCCCACTTGCACTGCAGCCTCAAAGAGTTTCCCTCAAAGAATCCACCTTCTTGGGAGTCACCTTTTCAGCTCAGCGTGGCTATCTTCGGAAGAGCCAGAGCCTCGGCTCTCTCCAACACCAAAAGGGGGGCAGGCACTCGCTCTTCAAGTGAGGGCCAGCCTGCGCCCCAGCCTCTCAGCTGGGCCTTAGCGCTCACCTCTAGCCTGCGCATTGGGCTGCCGACCCCGCCCGCCTTGCGCTCTGGGACTTGTCTCCCGAGCTCTCCGGAGGCGCTGGAGCACCTCCTTTCTCTCCCAGGACTCAGCGTTTCTCCCACCGCTTACCACCCTCCCCACCCAAACCCTAACTCCCCAGCTCCACAGCGCCTCCAGGATGCAACACCCGTTTTGGCACACTAGGGGCAGCGGTGCCTGCAACCAAAAACAGCCCTCGTTTGGGCACATGGCTCCTCCAGGCTCTACCTGGGCAGTCATGGGGGGGGATGGGGACAAGGTGCCCCTGCCTGCCTCCCACCTGCCTGCCCTCGCAGCCCCTGGGGAAGGCGTGGCGACCGGCTGAGGCTGGTCCATCAGGTGCCAGCTACCCTAAAAGCATCTCCTGTTAATATTCCAACCTGAGAATATAGTGACTTAAAAAAAAAAGACTTTTGTAAAGAAACTCAAATAAAAACTATTTAATTCAATAATAGTTTGCATCTACCTATAGTTGGAAACTAATCTTTAACCAAGAAGTCAAAATGAGAAACTGTGTATTAAAGACTATCTAATTTAAGATCTTGGATCTGCTGACAATGGTGTCAAAATATGAAAAGAAGCACACCTAAAACTGCTGAGTCCGGCAATGAACAACATGAGAGGATAGTCAAAGAAAAAAGGGGTAAGAATCTTGTGAAACTAACAAGATGGGTGAGGCAGAAGGATTGTACACTGAAAGTCAGCCTCAGCAAAAGTGAGGCGCTAAGCAACTCAGTGAAAGCCTGTATCTAAATAAAATGCAAATAAAGCCTGGCGATGTTGCTCAGGGGTTGATAATTATTATTATTATTATTATTATTATTATTATTATTATTATTATGGTATCAGGTATATTATTATTATTATTATTATTTTGGTATCCGGTATTGAGTTCAATACCTGATACCATAATAATAATAATAATAATAATAATAATAATAATAATAATAAAATATTCAAAGTAAACTAATCTGCAGTAATAGCCATTAATGTGTCAGTGGTGTCCAATTTTTGAGCTTTGATAGACAAATAAAATTTCATGTGTGCTCTGGTAAATCTGAGATATATAACAGTCATACAAAAATTATATCACTTCTTGTAATGTATAGTATTTGCATAAAATGCCTCATTAAATGACAGGCATATTTTTGTAAATATCATACTGTTTACTGATATTTTTATTATATACTACTACAATCCTTGGCTATATATTGTAGCTGTTGTATATAATGACCATCACTGACTAAAAGATCACTATGCAACACATTATTGTATGTTATAAACTTAGAGATATCAGTGTACCAAAAAGAGAATTTTTAATTTTTTTAGTTGTTAGTGGACACAATATCTTTTTATTATTATTATTTTATTTTAATATAGTGTGAGTTGTGTGGTGGTGTGCGAGAAACGTTTGGCAGATCATTGGAAGGAAATGTGAGAAATGCAAAAAGAATCTAGAGGAGCGGATTGCAGCCTTTGCTGGGGAAGGTGGTGTTGGGCGCCCCCAGAAGCAACAACCCCTTCAGACTGGCTTAGTGTGCTGGAGCCCAGAGCGTGGACCCGGAGGAGAGGGAAGAAACAAAGCCCAAGGGAGGGTGCAGGAGAGCCCTGCGTGGCTTCCTGTCCTTCTTTGTCCCCTCCTAGTGAACCTCCAAATGACACTTGCAGAGACACTCGCATTCTAGTTGGTGGAGCAAGAATCAAACAAGAGGATAGAAGAAAAAGGGAGATTTCACCTCCTCAGTAGAAGCCAACATAAAAAAAAATCACACTTGACTTTTACCCATAGACAAAAACAGGGGATGTTGTTTAATGAGAAAATAAACAAATGAAAACAAACACATGAGTCCTTGATTCTGTGACATTGGAGAGGCAAAAACCTTTGCCCAGGCTGGGTAGAGGACCTGGTGGGAGGAGCTGCTCTACCAGCTCCCCCAGACCCCGCAGCACAGAGACGCTGGGTGCTCGGGCTTGAGTCTCCTGGCAGCCGGTACCCCTGCCTCAGTTTGGGGCTTCGGGTACTCTGAGCTCAGACTTTCTCAGGACACTCCATTTCCCAGATCCATTTGATAAAAACATTCCCTTTGGACTCCATCTTCTTCCTGAATATTAGAAAACTCCAGATTCATTTTACTGGACACCAGCAGGAATATCTAAGTAATCCCCAACCGGGAGGCTCCCGAGAGTTTGGGTTAAAATGCTGTTCCTCATGGAGGGAACTGGTGTCACCTTCTCTTTCATATGTGAACAGTCACTAGACAAACATCAAACAAACATAGTTTATGAAAATGCTGACCACTAACTAATTAAATCCTGACAGGAAACTTCAGAGCCTCCACTACTGGTTCTAAGAATATATCCCATTTTCTCCCAAATTTAATTTTTTTTCTTTTTCTTTTTTTTTTTTTTTGGTACTGGGGATTGAACCCAGGGGCACTTAACCACTGAGCCACATCCCCAGCCTTTTTTGTGTGTTTTATTTAGAGACAGGGTCTCACTGAGTTGCTTAGTGCCTTGCTTTTGCTGAGGCTGGCTTTGAACTCGAGATCCTCTTGCCTCAGCTTCCGGAGCAGCTGGGATTACAGGCTTACACCGCTGTGCTGGGCCCCAAATTTTAACTTTTAAAATCTTTTACTTGATAAAAAAATCAAAGCAATGACTGCTTCCTTCCGTGTGGTCCAGAATACAAGCATTGTTCTTGTTTAAAACACATGGCAGAAACCCAACAGCCTTGTTGAGTAAATTCAGGCCACAGGTTCCTAGGAGAAAATGAATCTCAGAAACAATGAAAATCAAAAGCAAATTACCTTTTGAAGTTTACAAATCAATGTTCTAAACTGAGTGTATGGGCAACTGAAGAAAATCAAACGTTGTCTTTAATTACCTAAAGTACCAAAACTTCTCTTCTGGGAGCTAATTCTAAATTTCTATTTATTAAAGAAGGAAGAAAAAACATGTTAAAGTCTTACATTCTCCCATTTTTGCCTTTTCCACTGATTCATAGCATGATTTTGCATATACAATCTGATTAATCTAGAACATTTTTGTGACTAACTTTAGATTTTTTACTATAGCTGACACTTGAGGGAAGGTTTAAGTGATTCTGGTACCTAGACTCAAGGGCATCTACATCTTCAGGAAAACTACAAGAAACTTGTTTAATATTTAGTGAACAATGAAGAAATATGGTCCCAGTTTGAAAATAGAAGTTCTAGGTTTTAAACTAAAAAACACAGGTGACAGATCCATACTCCTGCGAATGGGTGTGACAATTCATTTTAAAAAAATAGAGATTTCTTATATATCGCAGTTTTAGCTTTGTAGCAAAATTAAGCACAAAGTATAGAGCTTATGCCCTCTACACTTGAACCGTAGCCTCCTGACTACCAATATCCTGCATCATAGTGATATATTTCATTTTTTCTTTTTTTTTTCTTATGGGTTCCAGGGATTGAACCTAGGAGTGCTTAACCCTGAGCCACATCCCCAGCCCTACCCCCTTTTTTTTCCTGGTGCTGGGGATTGAACCCAGAGCCTTGTGCATGCAAGGTAAGCCCCTCTTTATATTTTATCTTGACACAGGGTCTTGCCAAGTTGCTTAAGACCTTGATAAATTGCTGAGGTTGTCTTTGAACTTGTGATCCTCCTGCCTCAGCCTCCTGAGTCTCTAGGATTATAGGAGTGCACCATCACCCCCAGCCAGAGTGATATAGTCCTTAAAATCAATGAAGCAACATGGACACATGCTTATCACCCCAAATCCATAGTTGACATTAGAGTTCAAGTTTGGTGTTGTACATTCAGTGTTTTTATTTTTTTTTTCGGGGGGGGGGGGGATGGTGGCGTGTACCGGGGATTGAACTCGGGGGCATTCAACCACTGAGTCACATCCCCAACCCTATTTTGTATTTTTTTCTTTAAAGACGGGGTCTCACTGAGTTACTCAGTGCCTCGCCATTCCTGAGACTGGCTTTGAACTCCTGATCCTCCTGTTTCAGTCACCATCCCCACCACTGGAATTACAGGAATGCATCACTGTGCCCACCCATTCAGTGGGTTTTGATGTATATATAATAATATACATACATTACAATATACATACATTGCATACACCATTACAATATCCTATAGAATAGTATTTTTGTCCTAAAAGTCCCCTATGCTCAGTCTACTCACCCTCTCTTCTCTCATGACCCCAGACAATGACTGATCTTTTTACAGTCTCCATAGTTGTATCTATTTTTTTTTCAGGATCTCACAAAGATGAAATCATATGGTATATAATCTTTTCAGTATGCATTTAAAGTGCCTTCGTGTTTTTAAAGTGTCTGGACACACCCACCCTTTATTCATTCATCTGTAAGGATGCCTTCATTGCTTCCAAATTGAACAATCCATGTGCAAAACCCCACCTGAGATTAATTGCTGTCTTTGCTTTCTCATTGAGTTTCGGAGGCCACCCACCCAAACTTCTGCACAGATGCATGGATTCTCAACCATCCCAGTGGCCTGAGAGTCTGGCTTTGCTGCCTTTTTTTCTGACAAGTAATTCACTATTTTCATGAGATGGCACATTTCATTACAAGCTCCAATTATTATTAAACAGTTCTTCCTAGAGGTGAGTTATCCCTAGACCGTTCATAATAAATCCAATGACTTTCCATAGTGCATTACTAAATGTATATTTATGGTAAAAATCTCAGTGTCTTTAAAATTGTTCAAAAAATGCCAGAATTATTATTAGGCTTATTGTTTTTTAAAACATTTGTGAGATTCATTATCTTATTTACCTCTAAGTATTTTTTTATTTCATCCCTGATTTTCTTCTGGTATCCATTCATCCTTCAGTAGTGAATTATTTAAATTCATTCTCTTATGATATTCATAGATGGAGACTTTCACATAACCAACGCGATCCCTCCCATAACCATCATCTAGCAAGAAATTTATCTAGCAAGGATTTTTCCCCTACTAAGATGATTATTGCTGTTCCTGAAGTTTTTACTCTTCTATGATTTGAAAGTGACCCTTCCAAAGTTGATGTGTTGGAAATTTAATCCTCAGATTTCTAAGTTGATGGTATTTGGAGGTGGGGACTTGGGGAGATAATTAGGATTAGATGAGGCCTTGACAGAGGGGCCTCCATGATGGCATTAGTGGCTGTATGGGAGGGGGAAGAGAGACCTGAGCTAGTTCACTTGCTCTGTCTCACCTTGTGATGCCTCCACCACGGTGTGATAGAGCAACAAGGCCCTCATTTGATGTCGAGCAGATGCTGGCACCATGTTCCCAGCCTCCAGAACCATGAACTCCATAAACCTCTATTCTTTATAAATTATCCAATCTCAGGTAGTTCATTATAGCAACAGGAAACAGACTAAGACACTCTTATTGTGAGTTTCCCATGTCATTATGGCCATCTTCGTTCAGACATGCTTCCTTTTTAATCTGTATTCTTCCTCCAGAATTGGGCACACTCTTCTGTCAGCACAGAGGAGAGGAAAACAATTATTTCTCATGTGTAGTGAATAAACTCCAATTATTGCCATTGGAGGTTTGCATCAGCTTTTCAGCCATACTACTCTGAGACCATATTAAACCCACAATTAATTAAAACTCGCTCCTTCCCCATCTGCTCTACTCTGCCTCCTTACTTCATCATATATTCCCTATTTAGGTTTTGTCCTGTAACACATGGCCCATAATATTAATCTGTCAAGTTTCAAGTTTTGTTTTGTTTGTTTTTTTGGTACTGGGGATGGAACCCAAGGCACTTAACCACGAAGTTACGTTCATGGCCCTTTATCATTTTTTAATTTTGAAACAGGATCTTGTTAGGTTGCTGAGGGTTTCACTAAGTTGCTGAAGCTGGCCTTGAATTCGCAATCCTCCTGCCCCAAGTTCCTGGGGTAATAGGTGTGCACTACTGCACCCAACATCAAGATACTTCTGGAAACTGTATCTACTATCAAAAATGTTGGTCCTCTCACCCTGCTTTATAGTATTTATGTTTTTGAGCTATTGCATTTAATTAATTAATTCACTCATTCGACCAATATTTATCAGTGTCAAGTTTGGATCAGATTCTCTGGCTCTGAAGAGGCACCACAAACATTTGCCCATATTCTTAGGAAATAAATCGTTCAGGGGAAATGGCTGGTTATAATGGATCAAACTAAATAATGGGTAATGACACAGGGATACAACTGTCGTGAAATATAAAAATATGATTTTATTAGTTATTGTAGGCAAGTAATCCAGTGAGGATCCAGGCAGGGGAGTGGTAAAGAAAGGCTTCCCCAGGGAGATCGGGGTGGAACCCAGAACTAATAGGCACACAGAAGTTAATTGGGGGGTGGGAGGGAGAACATTCTAACTAGAGAAGAGTCAGAGGAAGGGCCCTGGAGGAGATGGAGCTCGCTACCCAGACCTGAAATGAGGCCAGTGTGTTCTTCTAGCTAGGTTTTTCATCACTGTGACCAAAAGTCCCCAAAAAAGAGCAATTAGAGGAGGAAAAGTTTATTTATGGGTCACAGTTTCAGAGACACCAGTCCGTAGATGGCTGATTCCATTGTTCTGGTCTCGAGGGGAAGAGACCATCATGGCAGAAGCTCATGTTGGGGGATAGATGCTCAGGACCTGGCAACAGTTGGCAGGGGAAAGAGCTCTCTGCTCACCAGGAACAAAATATAAACCCCAAAGGCATTTCCCCACTGACCTTCCTCCTCCAGCCACACCCTCCCCATCTAAGGTCACCACCCAGGTAATCCATTCACGGGGATTGATGCGCTGATGAGGTGCGTTAATTTTCTTGCATTTTGAGATTTTGGGGGACATCTCATATGGAATTCATAACAGGTGTCCAGAGTGCACAGTGGTCATCCTGGAAGGGAGTCAGGCCAGGTGACACTGTACCATAGGCAGGGCCGGACTAGCTGAGGTCTCTCGAGGCAGGATGAAGGATTTGGCTGTACTTTAGCAGGCCTTAAAGAGTCTCTCTGAAGCCAACTCTTCTACTGAAAAATTTTCATCTTATATCCTCTAAATTTTCCGAGGCTTTCTGCCGCCATTTTTCAAGTCCAAACCCTTTAGCTTGCCGGCTAAGACCTTCAGATTTGGTTTTTCTCTTCAGGGGTGTCTCCAATGACCTCTTGATGTGAGCCCTGTGTTGCAGCAGGAGGCACCAGTGTGGAGATCATTTCCCTGCCCCATGCCTTCGCCTGCCATGTGTTGCCTTTCTGTTGTAGCCTCTGCTGTGGTCCGTAAGAGGTACAGTCAGACACACGGCTCCTTAGCATTTCCTCAGACAGGGAAGGGTTCAGTCTGCTCAGTGGGACTGTTGTTTCCCCCAGTGAGCAGAAAACATTTTTTTTACCTTGGGTGGTGGTGGTGGGGCACTACATAGCTTCCGTATAATTTCCACATGCAATAAGAGCTGATTCGTGTTTGTCAATTATCTAAGTAGTCTTCCCTGAGAGCTCCCACTGAGGGAGATTCACCTGTTTCCCAGCGCTGTGCTCTCTCTGGTAGGCATGACCCTAATGCCTGGTGATTATCACATTTGGTGTCTCTAGGATAGATTCCATGGAAACCTCTGCCTGCATTAGGGATCTTTATGCAATACAAAGGGCACATGAGGTCACGAGGCTTCCTCTTCCCTAATGTTTTAAGGCAGTATTTTCCAAAAGATATTTCTCACTAGTTCTGAGGGATATCCACAGAAATTATTGAAAAAGGGGGGTCCCCAGGTCATATGTGTTTGGGAATATCAAATTATATACAAATTCTATTCCTAGAAAAATTGTCAGAGCATCATTCGGTTGCTGGATACTTTGATTGTCCAAGAGAACTGTATTATCTGCTTATTTATTTATTGATTTGAAGAATATGCCATATGTGGCAATATGTGCTAATAGCAATGTATTGGTAAAGGCTTAAAAAACAGCTTTCTAAATAAACCAACAAAAACCCTCCAAAACAAAACAAAACAAAAAAAGAACTGAACACATACCCCGCCTTGGAGTGTTTGCCAATTTCCATGGTGTAAATATTCCCCCATGGCTGAATGGCTGATTTCAAGTCAACATGACATCCCTGAACTCAGAGTCTGAGAAGAAATGCTCACAGTCAGTGCACACCAGCCAGCTCCAGCTCTCTCCAGCACACCACTGGGTGTCAGCCAGCAAGAGAAATAGTGAACAAAACAGCTGTGTTCCCTACCCAGGTAGATCTTATAGTGGAGTGCAGGGAACATGGCAGGTAGTCACGTGAACCCTCAAAGGAGAGCTGTTTGAGCTGAGTAGAAGTTTTTAGAGGGAACCTCTCAGGAAAGAAGGGAGAGGTAAAGCATTCCAAGTAAGAAGAACAGCTCATGCAATATTTGGGGCCTGGAAAGAATATAGTTGTTTAAAGGACTAACAAGTCCAGTATCTGGAGCGGGGTGAATATGGAGAGAAAGGTAAAGGATTTAGTAGGAAAGGTGGGCAGAATATATGTGCATGGTCTTCAATCTCCTAGGAGGGAGTCTAAATTTTTCAAGTGCAAAATAAAGCAACTGAATGTTATTTTTGTTTTGTTTTAGAAACAAGTGAAATAGCCTTAGCAATTTATGAGCTCGCTCTGACTGCCACGTGGGGAATGGCCTGGAGCATCTCCTGTAATTATTTGACCATGGATCCCTGCTTTCTCCAGAGATTTTTCCTCTGGAGCCACTCACAATACATTTGGGGAAATTTTATACTCGAAGTTGTAAAGATGAATGTAACTTGTGTTAATCTGTTTTTTATTACCATAATGAAATGCCTGAGGCAGGCTAACTTTAGAAAGAATAGAGGTTTATTTGGCTTGCAGTTTGAAGGTTGAAAGTACAAACAGCACAGCACAGGCCCCGGCAAGATCCTTTCCCTGTGACTGCTTTATCTTATGGAAGATGGCAATGGAGGAAGTATGCGTGAGAGGGAAAGATATAACCCAGAAAAGAAATCCAGAGAGAGAGAAATGGCTGTCCAAAGATCCCTTCTGAAAGCACAGCCCCATTTCTGAGGCCTTCCCACTAGGCCCCACCTCTTACAAAGTCCCCACCACCTCCCAATACTACCACCCTGAGTGTTAAGCTTACGAGAGACACTTAAACCAAACCCAAACTATGGCATTAGTTAACCATATGATTTCTCAACCTCTCATGCAGCAAGAAACACAAACTTAAGGGTGATTAATAGAACTTTCTTCTTTGCTGCTCCCTACCCAATTATCCAGGGCTTCCCCAGTAGACTCAACAACACGGCCACTGTTCATACGAAATTAGGAAGTGAAAACAGCTAACAAAAAAACCTGAGTGGCATTGTAAAAGCCAGACAAGATGATTCTGGCTGATGAAGCTTATGCCCAAAGCCTGGCTATTTTCAAAAAAGAAGCAAAGCCGGTTCTGGAGCAATACTGTCCAAGAGAACTTACTGTGATGATGGAAAGTTCTGTAACTGTGAGGACCGTAGTCACTGCCCATATGCCCATTATTCATTTGAGGGATGGTCATGGGACAGAGGCACTGAATTTTAAATTTTATGTATTTTAAATTCATTTAAATTAAAAAATCACTTTATAGCTTTGGCTACCATCATGGATGTCAAGGTACTAAGAATATTAATGGAAAAATTAAAAAGTGGGGACTTCCCTCTTTTTTATGACTAAATGAAACCTCTGCTCCAAAATAAACTTAATCCCCATAGAAGCAAAGTAATACACTGCAGGATTTCAAAGGTCACTCAGCAATTTAGTCTTCTGCCTATCTTTTTTCCCTGTTCAAAGCCAGATATACACAAGACAGTTTGTTAATGCCTCTAAATAATACATTAGTATTATTTATTACTTGTGCTTTGGCCCTCATTTTCTCCTAAAAGGATCACCACATTTTGGACATGAGGGGCCTCCTCTTTGTTGGAAGAAAAATGTTAGGTGGTCAGAGAAAACAAAAGAGTTTTGTGGCTTTGTACCTAGATTTGTTCTGTCAACGTGTAACGCCACCAACAGCCATTATAACACCACACTCCTATATATATATATTAATGACAACACTAAGGGTTCCTTTAAATTTGCTTTAAGTTCCCCAACCCCTTTTAAATTACATCATACCCAGTCGATGGATGGGGAGAATGACCAAGAATATATGGTCCATTAGAAAGTCCCTACTGGCTGTCCATTACAAGCCATTTCTCAAAGCATTCTGTTATTATGCAAGATAAATCTTTCTTATTGATTTTCGCTTCTGAACTCCCCAGTCGAGAAGAACCAAAGCTTGTAAGTGGTGTAAGACAAGGGGAGGCCATTTGCTGAATTCAAATGAAACTCCTTCGTCCTTTGTCCACATAGACTTGCTTTCCCTCCCTCTTCTCTGTTCAACACATTTTCCCAGAGAGCTTACCATGGGCCTGGTTCTAATGGCAGGCCAAGGGATGGAGCAGTCAAGACAGGTCTCCACCCTCATGCCGCTGTGAAATGCTACCAGCACCCTGGGGCAGCAGGCAAAGGTCTATAAAGAGAAGTTTGTGAAACAGATAAAAATATTTGCATAAAGAAAGAGAAAGTTAAGAGACGGGCCTCTAAAGCCAACACACTGAACTCAGATTTCATTCCCCTGTTAAAGGAAAAGGAAAATATTTCCAGAATCCTCTTTGAGGCCCATAGAAATAATTATCTGAAAATTATTGAAAGGGTTTAGAAGGGGCTGGCTCAGTGGTAGAGCTCTTGCCTGACATGTGCATGGCCCTGGTTTGATCCCCAGCATCCCCCCCCAAAAAAAAGAAAAAAAAAGAAAAAGGGACTTATTGGAAATCAAGGCAAGGTGAGAACAGTGGCCCTTGTCAACACAGAGGTTCATTTTGTCAACCCGGACAAGAAAAATATGAAGAGAATCAGAACCGTTCTGTGCCCTCTCATTACAATCAGAGCAACTGATGCTTGCTTTTGTTACATTTGATTTCTTGTCATTCAAAGAAGATTTCTTGCATCTCTTCTTGCTCTGCACCTGGCAGAAGGATCCAAGGAGGTGGGTGGCCTGGATAGAACACAAGGGGCATCAGTCCAGGGACCATGTAGAGGGCTTTGGCATGTGGTCTCAACTCTGAAGGCCTTACCATTCTTACCATTTTGTAAAAGGGTCCTTTTGATTCTACTAAGTCCATGCTTTGTTAGGTGATGCTGAAAGAATCCTGCTAAGTTCTCCTTGCTCTCTGATCTTCAGGTGAGCTTTACTCACTTGGCGCCTGATTCAAGGTAGTAATTAACCTGAGCCAATCAGTACCTCGGGATTGGGTGTCTGAAGCTTCCATCTGTGCTGATTGGTCATGCTCAGCATAGCGGTTATAAATACTCGGTCATATGTAAAAATCACTCTTCAACTTATTATTTTTTTTTAAATATATTCCTTATTTCGAGTCTTTCCATAATAGCTTTTTTTTTCAGGGTAATATATGTATCCTAAAATTTGCCATTTTAGTTATATCTCTAAATTTTTTATTACGGCAAGAACCCTTAACAGGAGTTGCACACTCTAAAAGTTTTAAACAAGTGATACCATATTGTACACTCTACTTCAAAGCTGAATCTCAGAGCTCTAGAATTTACCCATCTTGCAGAAGTGAAACTCCATGCCATGGATTGGCAATTCCTGTTTCCTGATCTTCCTTCTCCTTGGGAGCCACCATGTACCCTTTAATTCTACCAATGTGACTGTTTTAAATAACTTGGTTGACTGGATCATGCAGTGTCTCTCGTTCTGTAACTGGATTATTTCATTTAGCCTGGATAAATTCCATGATATGTATCTACCATATATCTTTTTTCTCTGTTCATATTTTTTTCTGTTCATTTTCATATCTTGGCCACTGTAGAGAGTGCTGTGCCGAGGACTCAGGCCTGGACCGTAAATTCAGAAACTGGACAAGGAGTGACAGAGGGTGAAGAAAAGACAGACACACATAGAGAGAAAAAGGTAGGGCCAGATAGGTAGCCAAGTTCTGGTGATGCTTAACTGATACCAGAGCTGGCTCAGCACATTTATTATATAGGTTGCATCAAAAGGATATTTGTGAAAAAGTCTCAGAAAAGCAGGCGCTCTGAAAGACACAGGACTGGTGTGATATTAAGGTCATCTTGTTTTTGCTCAAATTCTCTGTTTCTGGCCATTGGTGTCTGAACTCAAGACCTTGACTGATAACTCTGACTTTGCCCAGAGTATTCTCAGGCCAGCATCACTGTAGCAACTGGGCAACCTCAACCTGTACTTTTGCACAGGCAGGCCCTAGCACAAATGTAACCACGAGAGAGTCAGAGGCCATGATTTGATTCACCGCTCTCCACAATGCTGCAGCAAAGGGGGAGGGTTGACATTTCAAGATCTTGATTTTATTTCCTGTGGATATATGCCTAACAGTGGGACAGATGGGTCATATAACCACATTCCTATTTGTAACTGTTGGAAGAGCTGCCATTCTGTTCTCCATAACTCCTGTACCATTTTGCATTCCCACCAAGAGTATACACATCCTGGGCAAGATGTGGAGGAAATGGGACCAATTTTACCATTTTCAGGGTACAATTCAGTGGGATTTATGACATTCACAATGCTATTCATTTGGCTTTCTTAGTTTCACATCTTTTCATCACTCCAAACAGAAACTCTCCATTAAGCAATATTCACCCTTACCCCAAACTCAACCCCTGTTAATCTCTAATCTACCTTTTTGTCTTTATGAGTTTGCCCATTCTAGATATTCCATATGAGTGGATTTATATAGTATTTTTTATTTTATGTCTGACATATTTCACTTAGTCTAATGCCTTCGAAGTTATCCTTAGAGTAGTGTGTATCATACCTTCATTTATTTTAGGTGACAATTTTATTTGATAAAACACATTTTGCAAAATACTGCAAATTAATGTGAGATAGAATGCCTGAGCCAGACTCTCTGCTGGTATTTAGTGAATACAGATGCCCACCAGGCTCCTATTTCAACAAAATTTTGCTCACCACTTATTGGAATGAACTCACTTTTGCATAAAATTATTGGTTATAACAGTATTCACCAGTGTGGAGATCTAATCAGTTCAACAATTTTTTGAACTATGACTGTCATGATTATGTTTTATATCAAAGCCAGAGCTGTGGCCATAGCAAAACTATGATAACAGTTGGTCCCTCAAATCTTGACAAATTAAGACCAGAGGAGAGGTATGCGAGAATATGGTATAAAACTTGTCATTGTTGTTGAGTTTTTACTTCCCTAACTAGTATGAGATTCCAAGGTCGTCTTTCCTTTTTATGTAAGTCATTATGATGCCATTATGAGATCATTTCTCACCGAGGGGTGCTGACCTTTACTATTATTTGAAATATAGTTGTGCGTTTCACCTGTAGCTTAGTAATGATATTAAGTCTGAATCTTCTTGCAAAAGCAATTTATTCATTCAGAACTACACCTTTAAGTCTGATTAATATTCCACTGTAATGTTCACCATGTCTTCTTGTTGAGCCATTCATCCGCTGATGGACACTTGAGTTGGCTTCACCTTTGGGCTGTTGTGAATTGTATTTCTGTGACCATTGATGTATTTTGATTTGTTTGGGTTCATGTTTTTAAGTCTCTGTGGTACATACCTAAGAATAAAACAGTTGGGTCACATGATGGTTCTGTTTGGAACTTTTCAAGGAAATCTTGAACTGTTCTCCAGAGCAGCTGCACCACCTCATATTGCAACCAGCAATGACGAGATGGTTTCAGGGACTCCACTCATCATCATCACGTGTTTCCACTCTGTATTGTGGATGCTGTGATAGGTGTGAAGTGGAAATGCATGCAGTTTTGATTTGTGGTCCTATAATGACTGACAGTGCAGAGCATCTTTTTAAGTGGTCATTGACAATTTCTATGTTTTCTTTGAAGAAATGTCTACTCAAGTCCTCTGCCCACTTTTGAATCAGATTATTTTTTTGTTATTGAGTTGTATGAACTCTTTATATATTTTGGATCTTAAGCCCTTATCAGATATATGACTTACAAACATTTTCTCCCAATTTGTAGGTTAGCTTTACTTTTTCTTGATAATGTCCTTTGATGTACAAAAGTTTTTTAAAATTATTTTGATAAAAATCTAATTTATCAATTTTTTTCTTTTGCCTTCAGGGCTTTTGGGGACAAATGTAATAATCCATAGACAAATACAAGGTTATTAATATTTAACCCTACATTTCTTCCTTTGTGATATTATATAGGGGTTCAACTGCACTCTTTTATGTGTAGAAATGCATTTGTCCTAGTACCACATGTTGAAGAGATGAAACTTCATCCATTGAATAGATTTGGCTCCCTTGTTTCAAATAAAATTGGATGTACTTCCAGACTCTTGATTTTATTCCACGTGATTGTACATGTATCCTTCTGCCAATACTACACTATTTTGATTACTGTTTGATTACTGTAGCTTTGTGTTATTGATCTCTTTTAATCACAGTAAATGTGCCTACTGCAATTTTTTACTTCCAATCTCACTGTTTTATTTAATCTATGAGTTAAGAACACCAGTCAATCAAGTTGATTGTACTGCATATTACTAGAGTTCTGGAGTCTCTATTAAGGAACAAATTGGTTTTGGTACACTGGCCTTATGACACATGGCCTAGGACAGTCCCTCTCTCCCAGGTTCTATCAACACAACCTCAGATAATACATTAGGTAGAAATCAGAGGTGTTCAGGTTGAAGGGCAAGGAAGTCAAGGCCCAGTGACCCAGGCTCCTCAATAGCCACATGCTGTAAACACTCTTAGGACAAATGTGATCCCAAATGAAAATCCATAACATCAATTTATTTTCAAAGTTTCTATTATAATTTTTATGGTGATAATTTTATAAAATTCACCCTCCAGATAGACTAAGCATTATACTAACTTTTAAAAACCTCCCTTGTTATTGGGTGTTTTTAAAAATTTTATGTATTTATTTTGTTATTGCTTGCTTCAGGAAAAAAAAAAAGATGATTACATACTATTATGGTTGGGAACAGGGTGGCCCCAGGATAGCTCATGGGGCAAAGCAGGGATGTTAAAAGGTGAAATTGATCAGATTTTGAGAGCTGTCACCTATGCAGTGAATTAATCCCCTTGATGGGTTAATCATTTGGATTACTGGGTGGTAACTGTTGACAAGTGGGGTTGGCTAGAGAAAGTGGGTCACTGGGTGCATTTTGGCCACAGGAACACAAAGCTGACTAATCATATTTATAAATAATTATAATCCATGATTAACATTTCCTGCAGCATTTCCTTCTATTGAAATCATTTACTACATCTTCTTAAGAGAGCATTTCATACTGGACTCTGCAGACAGTCTGCACTTAGGAATCACCTTGAACATCATGAATTAAAGAAGAATACAAGCCACCTAACATGCAGCCTTGGCTACTCCCGAGTTCCACCTTCCTTAGAAGGAAGTGCATTTAAAGTATCATTGGATGATACTTTTGTACAAGATGACAAATCAAACTAGTGGTTTGTACTATTCTGCACCAGGATCCAAATTTACAGTTGTTTCAAATAATGTCATGGAATGGTCCATAAATTCACTAAGGTGACCCAGGAGTGTTGATCAGAATTTACTTTAGCCTCACTTATTGTCACTTAACAGAGTAAATGAGAACTGATGGCTCTTCAAACAGGGATAGTAAATTAGAGTTATAGTGAACACAAATGCCTCATTATGTCGAGTCAAGGTCTATTTCCCTTTTATAGAGCTAACGGGTGGAAAGCATTGTTTTTAATTTACGAATGAAATGCACAGGAATCTGAGCTCTCCTATTTACATAAAACTGATAGACAATTAATCTTCAGTCAAGTACCCAGAGCAGGTTTAGAAAATGCAAATTACAACTAAATTTTTTTAAAAAATCATCCTGAAATATCCAATGTCCTAAACACTAAAATATAACTTTTATAAATCTTTTATTATCTCCCATGTAAACATGGAAAAACAGTTTAATGAGATGATGAGACATTTATGCACTTGGGTTAGATGAATTAATAAATCAATTTGGGTTAAACACTGGGAAAAAAACATTTAAATGTTTGGAGTATCAAAAGGTTCCTTTTAGAGAGTTTCTAAACTTAAGTTTAAATTTTCTTGAAATCCGTGCAGTCAGGTCAACATACTTTAGAAAGGGTTGGTCCACAAGAGTGAAGCATGAGAGAACTTTTTCTGGATGATGGAATTGCTCACTGTCTTGATTGTTGGAGAGATGTCTACATTTACAAAACACGGAATTTCACATTTAAGATTTGGGTGTGTCACTGTATGTCTTTGTGACTCTGTCTATGATTCTCTTTGATCTCTCTCTCTCTCTCTCTCTCTCTCTCTCTCTCTCTCTCTCTCTCTCATGAAAGCTCATCTCTTTCTCAGAAAGAAAGATACATTTCTGAAAAATACCCATGGAGCCAGCCATCCCTATATCTAGATTCATCTTCCCAGAATGTGGGGACACACATCAATACACTTCTCTATACATACATCGCGTTCCAATGGTGTCTTTGTTACTTAAAATCAAAAGAATCCTCATGGAGATTTCTACTTGAAAACTTCCTGGTTTGGGTAGAGACCACTGTCCTTGTCTGTGAGTGTAAGTGGGACCTATTTGTTCCAGCACCCAGGCAGGACTGAGCTTGCTGACTTCACTCACCCATTGAATTTTGAGAGAAGGGGATGGTCCAGATGAGTCTGAGGGTGTGGGATAGAACCTCATGAGCTTGAGGTGGCATGGGGCACTATTGTCCTTGGTAAATCCTGTCTGTGAGAGAATTGATGTGACACTGTTGTCACCCATAAGGACCCCATTTACAGAGTCTGTTTCCTTCAGCCAGTGGGGACTGCTCATCCCATTCTTTATTTTAGAATGGTTTTATGGCTCTCTCCTCCTGCCGTTCTAGCAAAAGGCTGACCTTAGCGCTACCAGTGGTATAGATAGGACTGTCCTCTGATGTCATAGCTGTAAGTGACTTTTGCAAGAAAAAAAAGAAAAGCTTGCTCGGGCCCATGTTACCACTTCTCATTTTCTTTTAAAAGGATTGCTCTTACCTTAGGGGCAAGAAAGACAACAAAGACCTGTAATCTCTTTACAGAAAAAGCACAATGCAGCAATTCAGTCTTGCCCAGTTTTACCTATTAGCTGCTGCTTTTGTATGTAGGCTGGGGGCCTGTGAGGACAAGAGAAGGGATCAGAGGTGTCCTTGGTATCATGTCTCTAATACTGGCAAGACCGACACAGAGGCAAGGCTTTGCTTCACTGAATTTGAATAGATAGTTCTTGATTTCTACCCAGAGGAAGCAAACCAAATGCTAGCAAGTGCCGACTGCAGAGGAAGAGTCTGGATGCTTCTTGCCCATCAACATGAAAGCAATGATCCCAAAGTGTGGGGTTTGCAGGCTGTAGATACCCCTGAGGGCTGGGAATGTTTCCATTTTTGTCCAGAGGGGGCATCAGATATAGTTTGTTAATGTAGGATGTCAGAGAAATTAACTAATGAACCTGAAGGTCATGCATAGCCTAGGATAGAGTTTAACAGATACCTTCTGTATCCACACCTGTTAACGATACATTTAAAATCTTAATATGAGAGACAGTTTTCTTTTGCCTCATCTAATATCTCTTTTCTTTCTCTTCTCCCATGTTGAGGTGCCCTTTCTCAGATCAAGGGCTTCAAGGATTTCTTGCTGGTATATGGCAAAGTCCATCAGGACCACTTGGGACAGGTTGGGGCAGTAGAGGACCAGGGCTTAGCTAGAACAAAATGGGGAATGATCCAGGATAAAGGCTGGTCTCAACAGCTAAAGAAGAAGGTGTGATTGAAACAACGGTTGTGAGTTTATAGAATAGGGGAGCTATTAGGATAGAGAAGAAATGGAGATGAACCCCAACATCAAAGCCTTAGAGAAAGAAGGTCAGATCAAATAGCAGGTAGGAAATCAGAGAGAAAAGGTAGCACTTCTAAGAACCTTCCTTGTATTGGAAGTTAGAAAACCCATGTTCACATCTCACTGCTTCTACTTAAAATTAAGTAATAGTAGGTAAATTAATTTCCTTGTCCGGGAAGCATGGATTATATGCCTATCACTGTTTTTAAGGATTAAATAACATATATAAGATTATTTTTTAGAACGTTTGGCACAGAGTAAATACATTTGGGATGATGATAATCACAATGATGCTTGAATATATGAATCTGTAGGTGGTTAAAAATTAATCATGGAGGGCATAGTGGCTTTCTGGGGGAGAAATCAGCTTTAAGGGTGTCTGCTCTTTGTGTTCTCTAGCTTTGAAAGGGGTAGACTTTATAGAAAAACCCTGGAAATTCCGTCTGAGCTATTCTTTCCTATCCTGTAACTCCTAGAAGGCCTTGGCTTCTTCAAAGTGCCCCCCATTCTGTTGGCCCTCTGCATCTTGAGCCTCTGGAGTGTCTCATGTATTTCATCCCCAGCAAAATGATCACTGGCTCAGTACAGATATGCTGAGGGATAAGGGTAGGGATAGCATTATCTTGTTTAATTTGTGAAATCAAATAAGCCTTCCTTCCTTCTAATGATGCTTTGCTTTGTTTTTAGAGGACGTGCATTGGTCTGGATACCCTCCTTATTTTGACTGTCAGTGAGATAAAGTGACAAGTTCCAGATAGTACGGGGAAATATTTTAGTGAGAGAGGTTAAAGTCGTAGCCCACATATTTACAGCCAACCGAGCTTTTGCAACTTTCCCTTCTAAATGTTCTGGGCAAACAGCTGAACATGTTTTTATGACAACCTCCCTCCCAAATTATTATGAAGTCAGAGACATCTGTGAGTCTTTAGACTCCGGCTGCCAAATCTCACAGCTAATTATAAGTTAATTTGTGATTGCAAAGTTAGACAGCCCCATGTGAGGCAAGACGAAAGGTGACTACCACACTATCTAATGTCACCCGGCACCTCTCTAAAACTCACAGTTTAACTGATTAATTGCAGATATGAACCATTCATCTTGATCACCGCATGAAGTTGTCTATGAAAAGATCCATAGATTTATGCTGCAAGAAGTAAGAAATAAGCACTTGGCATTTTAAGCTCCTGGACTTCAGCACCATGGACAGAGGTGAGACCATTCTTTTGTGATTCTACTTTCCTTTTGTTTCAAAAATGTTTAATTTGTTTTAATTAGTTATACATTACAGTAGGATGCATTTATGCACATTGATATGTCATATATAGATGGGGTACAATTTCTCATTTTTATGAGTGTACATGTTGCAGAATCATGTTGGTCATGCAGTCACGTATATACAGAAAGCAATAATGTCTGTTTCCTTCCACTATCCTTCCTATCCCCACGTCCCCTCCCCTCCCCTCCTTTCACATCCCTCTACCTAATCTAAGGTAACTCTTTTCTTCTCCCATGCTCCCCCCTTATTGTGAATTAGCATTTGCATCTTAGAGGAAAACATTCAGCGTTTGGTTTTGGGGGGATTGGCTTATTTTGCTTAGCATGATAGTCTCCAACTCCATCCATTTACTGGCAAATGCCATAATTTCATTCTTCTTTAAAGCAGAGTAATATTCCACTTATTATATAGTAAGAAAAATTTCACTATTGACACCAAAACAGGTTTGTAGACCAATGGTACAGAATAGAGGACACAGAGACAAACCCACATAAATACAGTTATCTCATACTAGACAAAGGTGCCAAAAACATTCACTGGAGAAATGATAGCTTATTCAACAAATGGAACTGGCAAAACTGGAAATATGTATGTAACAAAATGAAATTAAATCTCTCTCTCTCCTTTTCTTTTGCTTTCTTTCAAATGATTGCTCTACATATGACTTGGTTGTGCATACTCTGTGTACAGCAAGGTATTTGGTTATTGTGTAAAGTGACCTATTTGATCTTCTTATTTTCTCCTTTTGAAACTAGATCTTTCTATTGATAACACATTTATTCTATGCACTTTCAGAGACCCTTCTGAAGTGTAGTTAAATGTGTCTATCAGACAAAGGCAGTTGAATGTGTCCTTATTTTCCCCTTTAGAAAACCAGTTCCTTATATCAAGAACTGTCCCTTTTCTTAACTCAATGTATTTGTTATAGAACTCTGAAATTTTTTAGTCATCAACAGAAAAATCATCACCCAAGAAGTTGCAAAAGAAGATTCTAAATCTGCCTGGAGTATTTGACAATTTGTGTGAATATATTTTCGTGATTCTTTGCTGGGAAGGGATGTTCTGCCTTCAGATTTCTATAATAATTGGTTCATAAATCCTCGTGATATTTATTAATAGATTGTATTAATATGGAGGACCTTGACAGTTATGGATTTCACATAGCCACTTTTACCACTTGCCGATGACCCTGAGAGTTGATGACAGGCTTTGATTTTAGATTTTGCTGAGGCAGAAATTGAGATTGAGCCCATGGGCAAGTTGAGGTGTGAGAACAAGTCATGTGGGTAATTCTTGCTCACTGCACCCACATCTCAATATGCTTATATCATTCTCTCCTCCCTGACTGTATGGTAATTCCTCTGTCATGATTGAAATCTTAGCTTCTTTGTGAAAAAAAATGAGCATAAATCAGAGAAGAATCTTCAATAAGTCTGAAAAGGTTAACAGACATGGTGAAGATATGCAGAAAGAATGCCAAAATGGAACTCCATTCCAGAGGAATTCAGAAACCTGTACTAACTCCCATTCACAAACGGATTTTCATAGAGAAGGACATGCAGAATTGTAAGAATTTAACGCAGGAGTGGAAGGCATATTTCAATTCTGGTGCCAACTCTGTTTTGTGAGGCTCTCCATTTCCTGGGTTAGGCCGTATGTTAAAATTACTTGTATTTTTTTTTCTTGCCTTCTCCCCTACCACCATGCAAAAGTAAATTACAAAATCAATGTAGACACTATCATCAGCAGTTCATCCAATATCCATATCTGTTGTTCCTGCTTCCTAACAGAACCACTTTTTTTTCTTTATCTTGTCTTTCCCTAAAGATCTGTATCCTTGGGCATCTGAATATGGATTCTGATTATTCTAGACCAACTCCCAGCATTCCTCCAGAAATCCATTCTTGGTCCAGAGCATCTACAGTAAAATGACCCCACCAAAGAAGGAGAAAGGCTTATGCCCCGTAATGAAGGAAGTTCTCTCTCGTGGCGATCCTTCTTCTCCCTCCTTACCTTCTCTCTTTCCCTAGCTCCCTCCAGTCCCCTCCTTGTTTGCATTTGATCTTATACTCTAGATATCAAGAGGGGAGCACATGGTCCCACTCCTCACTAGTAACCACCTTGTAACCCAGGGAGGAGCCTGCTTTGGGGTAACTCTCAAGTTGAGTGTGTCAGAGTCGAGAACAGAAAGAACTTTCCCTGTAATGATGTAAAAGAGCCACATAATGGATATCTCTCTCTCTCTCTCTCTCTCTCTCTCTCTCTCTCTCTCTCTCTCTCTCTTATACAACCCCCCCAACAAAAAAAGAACAAATCAATCCTGCTCTTGCAAGATTTTAGTTATGTGAATAATTATATGACTTTTAAGCCTATATGAGCCTGGACAGTATATTTTGTTTCTATCTAACGTTAAGTTTCCCAATGATACTTGCTAAAGGTAGGAACTTTATCATTTTCGTATACACCACAGTGCTGTGTTTGCAAAAGTAGGTGCATCTAAGATCTCTAAAAACCTTCATAAATACATCAAATTATTTATGGAGAAACTTGATGCTTCTTTCACCAAGCCTTTGAAAAAGTTCCCCTTCATACTGTCATACCTGATACTAATGTTTTTTTTGAGGGGCATACTGGGGATTGAACTCAGGGGCTCTTGACCACTGAGCCATATCCCAAATCCATTTTTGTATTTTCTTTAGAGACAGGGTCTCACTGAGCACCTCATCATTGCGGAGGCTGGCTTTGAACTCGAGATCCTCTAGTCTCAGCCTCCTGAGCCTCACTGGGAGTACAGGCGTGCACCCCCAGGCCCAGCACCTTATGATAATCTTCTTGGCTAATTTTCCCAAAGAATCAAACACATTTTGTGTTGCGTTAGGTTTGAATTGGTTTAAAGCAAGCACCATGAGGATAAGAAACTTAGCCTAAATTTAGTGGCAGATGTGAAAAAAAAAATTTTAATCCGATAATTCTGTGTGATGACACACGGAGATGTTGATTTTCATTGTGGTTTTGCCCACACAATACCCAAGAAGTCTATAAGTCTGTGAAGTTCAATTGCAGAAATGATCAATTCTCCAGAAAAAAAAAGGAGTAAAACCACGTATTTGACTGGATTGACCAGCCATTTCTATTGAAATAGCACATTTACAATTTCCCTGGGCATGAAATTGGCTGGCTGTTTTTTTTTTTTTTCCTGATGAAAAAGAAAAGATTTTACAAAATTGAATCAATCAACTCTCCTTGTATTTTGAAGATGCAGCCTCATGCAGCATTTGAACTCCAGTGCTCTGCTTTTAAGCATGGTAAAACTAAAAGCTTTTGAAATCCAGAAGGAGAACAGAAAGGGAATATATCTGAAGATGGAATGCATGAAACTTTTCCAGAACTAATGAAAAAAAGATAGGGGTATGTGTGTGTGTGTGTGTGTGTGTGTGTGTGTGTGTGTGTGTGTGTGTACCCATGTACAGGGGATGGAACCCAGGGCTTCACACATACTAGGCAAGTGCTCTAACCCTGAGCCACACACCCAGCCTCAAAACACAGCTTCTTACACATTCAAGATCTTATTACCGAGATCTGTTCATGCAGATCCTTGAAAGATGCTGATGATCTCTTCATGCAGATCATCTTGAAAGAACTATTTCAAGACCAAGACCAGACTAGGAAAGCTTTTACCCAGAGGAGCCCATGAAAAAAAAAACTAATAAAAAGTATTCAAGGAATCCAGAAGTCAGAGGAGTAATTGTATATATCATATCTGCACCATGAGGTAAGAGTCAAAGTAGAAATAGAAATCTTTTTTATTAGGAGGCAGAAAATCATGATATTGCAATGTAGTATTCAGTAAAGGTGCTTTTAATAATACAAACATAAAAGAGGCCCATTCCTAGGGTGTTTGAAGGTGCTTCATCTTGGGTTGGACTTTCTTCCTATTCAAACTTGACCTTCCCTAAATTCTCTGGTCAAGTGTTTTCCAGTCTCTAATTCCCTTTTCTCCTCTACCATCTCTGATAAAGATGCATTTCTCTTCCATTCCATATAGGCACTCATCTATCTGTACATTTCATTCTTTTGTAAGGGTCATGAACCATTAGCTTTCATAAACCAGGTAAATAAACAAAATGGCGGTGATGGGCAGGAGGGATTTGTGGGGACCATGAGGAAATGGAAGTGTATGCCCTACTCAAATTTGAATAAGTCCATGCTGGTATATGTGCATATCTACAGGCTACATTGGGCTCAGGGATCAGCCTTTGTGTCTTTTGCTTCTTAGGTTTGAATGTTACTCTCTCTCTCCTTCCTACGTCTGCCCATGAAACTCTTCCATAATAGAATCTTCCTGTAATCACTGAACGACATTTCCCCTTCATGGCCATATCTGGTCTCACTGTTCTTACTTTTATGGTATCTTTCTTTTTATTCACTGTATCATTAAATTTAATTTTAAAATATTTGAGACATGCAGAGAAGTACTAAAATCCATACAACTCTCTCCCTCTGCCTACTGTAGACACAGTGGATACTATTTTTTTTTCCAACTTTGATTCCTGTAAGAGTTTCCTCTGAGAAATGAACTTGAAGTTCAATCCCTATTTTTCTCTTTCCCTTCTTAGAATTCATTACTAATTTGAAGCTCATGTACAGCATTCCAATTTTATGAAAAATATTTGAATTTTTGTAATGTAGTCATAAACAACATATGATGAAGTTCGATGCTTTTATCATCTAGATAACACATTTATTCTCATTGAATGTATGCTACTGAGACTTTCACGACTATGTTTCTTTTGTATTTATAATTTTTATATCCAGAGCTTTGGTGAATTTCTTTTCATATTACCACCTGGTTTTGTATGTAAGACATTCACATGGCTCTTGAGTTGGAGGGTTTATAATTTTTAAATTCTCCTGGTTATCAACTATGTATAAAAATACCCGGTTGTTACATCTTTAGCAACAATTTATATTAACTGACTTTTACAATTTAACAATGTTATTGGATATGAAATGCTATCTCAGTATTTTAATTTATATTTCTCATTAATAGGTAAATTGGGCAAGTGTTCCTATTTATATTAGCCATTCAAAGTTCCTTTTTTATGAATTGTATATTAATAGTCAATTTCTTCCCTGTTGTGTGTGTGTGTGTGTGTGTGTTCTGATTCGTCAATCCTTGTATACCTTAACTCTGCTAGCATCATTTGTCTTAGGAACCTCACTTTATTTTTATAATTCACTTTCCTCTTATACAAAATTGGAACAGTAATAGTACCTACATGTTGTGAGGATGAGTGGGTTTTTATATGAAGGGCTTTTGGAATAGTGTATGGCACATACCAGGAATCACATACATTTTTTGCTACCATATTATTTTTTAATTATTATTACTAAACCTTAGTTGTCTCAATGTTAAAAGTAATTTCCCTAGTCAATGGTTTGTGATTTAACCATATTTTATTGTAACTTTTTCATACACAAAATTTCTATTTTCATGAAGGCAAATATCCTTTAGGGTTTGTACTTTTTGTGCCTCAGTAAGAAAGTGTCCTATTCTGTTTTAGTCATCTTTTTTTTTTTTTTTTTTTTTTGCTGCTATGACTAAAAGATCTGACCATAACTAAAAGATCTGACCAGAAAGGAGGAAAAATCTATTTGGGGGCTCACGGTTTCAGAGGTCTTAGTTTATAGACAGCTGTCTCCATTCCTCGGGACTTCAGGTGAGGCAGGACATCATGGCGGAAGAGTGTGGTGGAGGGAAGCAGCTCACATGGTGATCAGGAAGCAGAGAGAGACTTCACTTGCTAAATACAAAATATTTACTTCAAAGGCACACCCGCGATGCCCACCTCTTTCCACCACACCCCACCCACCCTCAGTTACCACTCAGTTAATTCCATCAGAGGATTAATCCACTGATTGGGTTGAGACTCTCATAACCTGATCATTTTTCCTGTAAAGATTCTTGCATTGTCTCACACATGAGTTTCAGGGGAGACACCTCACATCCAAACCATAACATCTCCCCAGGCACAGGTAACAACTGTTCTCTCAAGTTCTCTGAGATTCAACATTTGTAGATTCCACCTGTGATTGAGATCATGTGGTGGTATCTCTCCTTGGCTGGTCTATTTGAGTGGACGTCCTATAGGTTCCTCTATGTGGTAGGGAGATGGGGAGAGGCTGAACCACCGGTGCAAAATGACCATAGAGAATCCTAATGCAGTGTATATTTTAAACAGCAGAAAGAGAGAATTTTAAATAGTCTCACAACAGAGAAATGATAGCTGTGCAAGGTGATGAAGGTACTAATTGCCTTGATTTGTTTATACAACATATACCTGTATTGCAGCATCACACGGTACCTCATACATATGTACAATTATTATGTGTCAACAAAATAATATGTTCTCTAGCCTGATATAAAATATTACCTTGAGTTTTCTTGTAACTTTCTTGCATTTGATCTTTCTTTCTAATTGCAATCTCTCTGGAAATGTGAACAGAGGGCTCTAATTGTATTGTTCTCCACCCAAGGAGCAAACACCCTGGACCTCATTTTTTTGGGGGGAGGTAGCTCTTCCTTCGACACTGATAAGCTCTGCCTGCTCATTTATATTTGGGATTATTCTAAATCTCTGTACTTTGTGCCATTGATCTGTCTGTTCTTATAACTTTTCAGTCCTTGATCTTTGCAATCTTGCAGCTTCAAGAAAACCCTCTCTTCTGTTGGTACTTTTGAAAGCTCCTCTGCTTTCTAAGTGACAATCCTTATGGATGCAGGTTCCATGAACCCACAAACCATTTATATTTTCTCTGTGCTCACAATCTTTGCCTGCCCCTCCGAAAGACTCAAATATCTGTTGAAACCAATTTTAATAAAGAACATGTCTATTGAAAATCTATAGTGTGTATGACTCTTTAAAATGGTACATAGCTTACTGGATGCCTGAGGAAGGTTTAAAAGAAAGAAATAACTTTATTTGGTATTAGAAATTAAATATCTCAAAATGACCATGTCATTTTTCTTGTTTAGGGCAAACTGAACCAATCTATTTCACAGTACTGCATTCCCATTTCTTTCTGGACAGAAAAGAATATATCACATTTTGTTTCACAGATTTGAGTCTGCCGTTGGATTGATTTGTTGCCATGAACTTTAAAATTCCATTAAGAAAGGAGTCAGAAATAGTGAATTAATTTGAAATCCTTTGTTGGTATGGATGAAGTAAGAAACGTAATTATAAAACCATTAATCACGCTTTTAAAATATACTTGAACGTGAATCAGAAGACAGATGTAATAATTGTATTTTCATTTTGCAATCCCCTTAAAGGTCTGGGCACTTTGGAAAGTCTTGTTTAAGTCTTGGTGAATTTTGCCAGATTTTTTCCCATTTCTTTTATTTTGATAAATATATCTTGTCATAGAGCCATCTGGGCCACCATGAAAAGTAGATTGTTACTTAAAATGTTAAGTCTGCACCTAGTTTAAATGGATACAAAAATTGAAAAATATTACAATAAAGCACGGAATCATACACTGGGTGAAATAGGACTCTTTTTTTTTTTGAGATTTTAGTGATCTTTTTTTAATGTATAGAAAAAATATTTATACTTTGAAAATCACAGCAGCATAATTATAGTTCAGGTTATTCTTTTTTTAATTAATTTTTATTGTAGGTTGTTCAAAACATTACATAGTTCTTGATATATCATATTTCACACTTTGATTCAAGTGGGATATGAGCTCCCATTTTTACCCCATATACAGATTGCAGAATCACATCAGTTGCACAACCATTGATTTACATATTGCCATTCTGGTGTCTGTTGTATTCTGCTGTCTTTCCCATCCTCTACTATCCCCCCTCCCCCCTCCCCTCCCCTCTTCTCTCTCTACCCCCTCTACTGTAATTCATTTCTCCCCCTTATATTTTTCCTCCTTTCCCCTCACTTCCTCTTGTATGTAATTTTGTATACCCCTGAGGGTCTCCTTCCATTTACATGCAATTTCCCTTCTCTCATCCTTTCCCTCCCACCTCTCATCCCTGTTTAATGTTAATCTTCTTCTCATGCTCTTCATCCCTACTCTGTTCTTAGTTACTCTCCTTATATCAAAGAAGACATTTGGCATTTGTTTTTAAGGGATTGGCTAGCTTCACTTAGCATAATCTGCTCTAATGCCATCCATTTCCCTCCAAATTCTATGATTTTGTCATTTTTTAATGCAGAGTAATACTCCATTGTGTATAAATGCCACATTTTTTTTATCCATTCGTCTATTGAAGGGCATCTAGGTTGGTTCCACAGTCTTGCTATTGTGAATTGTGCTGCTATGAACATGGATGTAGCAGTGTCCCTATAGTGTGCTCTTTTTAGGTCTTTAGGGAATAGACCGAGTAGGGGAATAGCTGGATCAAACGGTGATTCCATTCCGAGCTTTCCAAGAAATCTCCATACTGCTTTCCAAATTGGCCGCACCAATTTGCAGTCCCACCAGCAATGTACAAGAGTACCCTTTTCCCCACATCCTCGCCAGCACTTGTTGTTGTTTGACTTCCTAATGGCTGCCAATCTTACTGGAGTGAGATGGTATCTTAGGGTGGTTTTGATTTGCATTTCTCTGACTGCTAGAGATGGTGAGCATTTTTTCATATACTTATTGATTGATTGTATGTCCTCCTCTGAGAAATTTCTGTTCAGGTCCTTGGCCCATTTGTTGATTGGGTTATTTGTTATCTCATTGTCTAATTTTTTTAGTTCTTTGTATATTCTGGATATTAGGGCTCTGTCTGAAGTGTGAGGAGTAAAGATTTGTTCCCAGGACAGGCGTCTGATAGAAGAAAAAGTTGGCTATGATCTACATGCTGTGGGGTCGGGCTCCAAATTCCTCAATAGGACACCCATAGCACAACAGTTAATAACTAGAATCAACAAATGGGACTTACTCAAACTAAAAAGTTTTTTCTCAGCAAAAGAAATAGGACTCTTAACATTGAAAAATGCTCTCTGAAATCTCAGCCTCCTCTTAGTTATTCCAAACTTTCTACTAAAGTCCAAAGCCATCCTCAACATAAAAAAAAGGCTTTAAGGTAACATTTGATTGGTATTTAACTAGAGTAAAAAACAAAGTGGGGAATCTGTGATATTTATCAATGCCGCAGAAGTACTATTCTTGATTTATTGCTTTAACATATGAGTAATTTTTCTGGCACGTTCGTGCTAGTTCAGTTACCTGAGAGTGAAGCTGGAATCCAGTTTACGACCAAGGGGTTCAAAGAACATTTTTAATTTGGGAATTCAACATTCAGCCTCTATTCTTAATTTCAATATTTTAAAAGAGGAAACTTGCTGAGTATCATAGAATACTGAACAGAAACAAAGACTGAATATCTTACTAACTGGCATTCCTATTTAAATCTAGAACAAGGCTGATAGGGTCATGACTTATTATTAGCCAATACCATTTTGCAAGTTGGTGTTAATTCCGTAAGATAGATGTGGCATACATGGGGCAGCTATTCGGAGGGAGAGAACATTTATTAGTACTAGCAGATGATGTGGTCATATGATTCTCGGCTGAGGAAATTCCAGTAAAACTAATAAGAAAATTCAGGAAGGTCGCTACATTCTATACCAATACCATGAAAGAAGGAGTCATTTTCCTTCTTATTAGCATGAGCCAGTTAGAAATGGAAATGGGGGAGAAAATCATTCCCAGTAGAAGAAAATTTGAGAGACCTAAAAATACATTTAACAGGAAAGGGTTTAAGCCTAGTTAAAAGCAAAGCATAAAATTTGAAGACTACCAAGTGAGACTTGAAATGAAAGAGGTACTCTGAAATCATCATGTCAATCCTTTTCAAATTAATGTGTGAATTTACCATAAATGTTTGCCAAATCACTGCTTGCATGGATGTGTCAAAACCTGGTAGAAAGTGGATTTCACAACACTAAAAGCTTGCATCTTTCCAGTGGCAAGGCTGCAACTGCCATCTTTTATGTTGGCTTGTCAGAGACTTCAAAAAGCAACATCAGAACCAAAAGAGATTTAAATCTGCAGGAGTATTTTCCTAGCAAACAATCAGTTGCTTTTAATTGTAAGGTGAATACCTGTTGTGTGCTTTGGTTTTATTTAATAAAAAAGAAATCTTTAGTTTCTTCAGATAATTAGAATAGGAATAGCTTTAAATAACTAGATATAGATTAATTTTGTTTCCTAAGGGAATAATACATTCATAATATCTTGAATATAACCTATACATTTTCCTCCTTGTATTCAATATTATATTTCTACTTAAAATGTGAGGTCCCAAATCTGGAATTATGCCTCATAATTACCTAGTGAAAAATTTCCTCATGTCTTACCTGGTATCTGGAATTCTGTGCCTACACAGGAGATATGTAATAAATGCTTTTGAACTAAATGCATTTGATATAAGTATCTAGTGTAGAGGGAAGACACCAGTTCTTTTGTGGTTTTTATCTTAGATCCAGTTACTTCACTGAATTCTCATCATGGATCGATAGTGATTTCTAATAGCATCTATCTGAAATACTAAACCAAATATTCAGAGTTGTTGTGATCACTTGACTTGGGCTGGTTGAATCTCAACTCAAATCTGGGTTCAGATGCCAAGACTCGCAATTGTGCACTGAGCCAGGAGAGTAGAAGGAGGCTCATTGTCACATAAAGGGGCTCTTAGGAGAGCAAGACAGGTCCCTGGCAGTTCTGAAAATGGCTTGAGAGAGCAGAGAAGGGACACTGGCTTGGGGATGTGTGGTGGTCACGTGTCGGGGCTGGGTGAACTTTCCCTATAAGGTTAAAGATGCATCCTGCTTTCTTATGAGTTTGCCTAGATACAAAAGAAAAGACTTTTTTTTGGGGGGGGAGAAAAGACTGTTTTTCTGTGTGTCCAAGTAAGGTGTGAAAGCTGAAGCAAGACACAGAGGGCCTGAGTTGTCAATAAGCAAACAACCAAAACCGAGTCATACTCTTGATCACCAAAGCATTTTTTATACAGCGTGCAAAAGCAAAATTTCTACTTAGGCAACCAGCTATTCCTTGTGATAAGTTGTGAAACGCATAAACATTCTTTGCTCTTGGTATTCTAAGACATGGGACTAAAGCACTAACTGCTCAGCTTAGTGGGGAAAACTTGTGGTGTCTAAGCAGATTCACCATCTAGCTGACAGCTAACTTTTTAACTTTGGAAAGCATTTCACACCTCTGAGCCTCTTTTATGTATTTATTCATTTATTTGTTTATTTTTGTCCTAGAAATGCTACTACCTCATGAAATAGTGGGCATTTACATAGATAATATGTGTAAGACACTTAGTTTCCAGCATGGTATGTGTCAAATGTTAAGTAAGTGGGATTTTATTATTAATAATACTAGTATTGTTAATATTGGTATTAATATTAGTTCTAATACTAATGATATTAACAATATTAATATCATTATTAGTATCAATAAAAATATTGATGTCATTAATATTAGTCCTTAATATTAGTATCAATACTACTATTAATATCACTGATAATAGTATTAATGCTAGTATTGATACCATTAATATTTATATTAATACTAGTATTAATATTATTTATATTTCTATTCAGAAATTATATAGATAATAAGACAAATATTAAGAGAATAGGATATGAATAAACAGAAGATTTTATCCCTTAAAAACATTGGGCCTCTCAAATTATATATACATATAATGCATTTCCAATCAGAATCTGAATCAGTTTGGGGAAGTCAAATACACTTATGTCAGAGGTGATATTTGAAAGTATCTGAGAAGTGTCAAAAATAGGGGAAATAATTAATGGAAAGTTTCATATAAATTATTAAAAATAGATATGCGTATGCATACATATAGAGAGATGATAGATATGTAAACTAGAAAGATAGGGGAAAAAGAATGGAAGTCATTGGGGGGAGGGAATTTAAAAAGGGGTGAGTTCATGAAAATAGAAGGGAGATCAATAGTAAAGGCAAGGGATTGGGGGAATAGGGAAAGACTGGGGAACAAAATCTACCAAATCATGCTACATCATATGCACAATTAAACCACCAAGAATCTTACTTCTCTGTGCGGTTATAATGCACCAATTAGAATAATGGTCATAGAAGGGAGCTCAGCAGAGTACTGCAAAAGCACGTTGCAGGAGGGAGGGAGAAGGGAAGGTACTGGGTATTGATCACATTAACTTATGTGCATATGCAAATATGGCATCATGAGTCCCTCTATCATGCATAATGATAATGTACCAATAAAAAGTAAAATCTTCTGAACACTTAATATGTAGTCGGTATATTAAAAAATCTGGCACCAGTAACTCAACGTCGTTGAACGGACTAGCTGGGCTTTGAACCCAGATTTGAATGTAATTTTTCATATCATCTGCTTTCTTGGTAATCTGATGTATTTCATTTCATACATTTAAAAAGATTTAAGAGGAGAAGTGTTCTGAAGACTTTATCAGACCAAAGGGATATGCGGCACAGTGAAATGAAATTAAACGTTTAAAGAACCATCCAGAAGTACCACGTAGAAATTGATAAAGGAATTAGCAGTCAGTTGCTGCAGGACAGATTACCTGAGGCTTTGTGTCCTACGACCTGAGCATTCATTGTGCCTGCTTCCGGGGGCTGGCAGGCTGGCATGGTTTAACCAGGTCCTTTGTCTCAAGGTCCCTCACAAAGCTTGAGGTCTCATCTCAGTGCTTGTGGGCTGAACTCTATTTCTCCTGGGCTCCTGACCTGAGCACAAGCCTTGCTGCTTCTCTAGCCATTGGCCTGTGGCCAACTTCAGCTCCCTGATAAGGCCACATGGACCTCATCAAAGGGCACTCTGCTCCTCAGAATATGCAACAGGGAAAGGACCACCAAGAGGGACTGCCTGCTGAATGTTTTTCTCAATAAGCCAGTCACTTAGCCCAGCCAATGCACAACAGGTGGAATTATACAAGAAACGATTATCAGAAGGTAGCCCTCAGTGGGAACCATTTTAGAGGCTGCCTACCCTTTTGAGCAAGCAAGATAGATTATTCAGTACAAAGGTTTGGGAAACGAGGCTATGAAATTGAAATAATAGAAAGCTATAGTCCATGTCCTAGGTCATATGTAAAAACAAATCATAGACAAAATAAAATATCTAAATCTAAGGAGTAACACTCTTTAGATGTCAAGAAAATAATGTAAAAGAATGCTAAGTTTAGAACATGATGTCCTCCATTCCATTCATTTTCCTGCAAATAGAGAGGTCTCAACTGAATAACCTAATAATGCCTCTCATGGTTTTAAGAAAAAAAAAAAAGAATAAACCAAACCCCAAGTCCATACAAGGAAACAAAGAGTAAGGATCAGAGCAGAAATAAATTAGAAACTAAATGGGTGCAATATAAAGAATCAATGAAAAAGGATTGATTCTTGGAAAAGATAAACAAAACTGACAAACCCTTAGTTAAACTATTCCAAAGGAAGAAAAGACCCAGATAAGTAAAATCAGAGATAAAAGCAAAATCCACTGACATCTCAGATATCCAAAGGATTATTAAGAAGTTTTTTTTTTTTTTTAAAACTATGTGCTAGTAAATTGGGAAATCTAGAAGACATGGAGAAACTTCTGTGCACCCATGATCTGCCAAATATAAGCAAGAAGAAATAAAGAAACCTACATAGACCAATAGCAAAGCCACAAGATTGAGTTGGTAAGAAGTCTCTCTGCAAAGAAAAAGCTCAGGGTTCCATGATTTCACTGTCCCAGGCACCAAAATTTAGAGAAAATATCTATTAATCCATCTGCTGATGCCCAGGGTCATATGCTGCTTCATAAATGATGCCACCAGTGAGTGATAGCTTCTAGCCCCCAAGGGCAAGGCTCTGCACTCACCAGCTGCCCTTAAGGTAGGTCATTTCTCTGACCTCTTTAGTTCCTGCTCTCAAGGCCAACGGTGTTTATCTCCAAGACAGCACATCTCCTGAAGTCCTCCAACTTGAGGGTGATGTCCTGTGAATGGGACACATGTGTGCCCTCCCCCAAATACACAAATTCAGACCACCTCTCTCTTCTTCCCATTTGAACCTTGGGGGTCAGGAAAACCCAGCATGCCCAGTCACCTTCATTAGGAAGAGGGAAAGATAACACTTGTTATGTCCCCTGACTGTTTTATTCAGCTATTTCGCTGCTGTGACTAAAGGATCTGACCAGAACCACTGTAAAAGAGGAAAATTTCATTTGCAGGCTCACAGTTTCAGAGGTCTTAGTCCAGAGAAGGCTGGGTCCATGCCTTGGGGCTCAAGATGAGGCAGAACAACATGGCAGAGAGGGTGACAGAGGGAAGCAGTTCACATCATAGTGATCAAGAAGCAGAGAGAGAGAGAGAGATTCTACTCTCCAGAGACTAATATACACCCCAAAGTCACGACCTAATTCCCACCTCCTCCAGCCACACCCACCACTTCAGTTACCACTCAGAGAATCCCAATGGGGGATTAAACCACTGATTGAGTTAAGACTCTCGCAACCCAGTCATTCTCCTCTGAACCTTCTTGCATTGTCTCACATGTGAGCTTTTGGGGGACACTATGTCTAAACCATAACACTGACCCAAAGGACAAAATCATCTAAAAAATTTCTACCTGAATTACTCCTCTAGTGTAGAACAGTGTCATGTGAGACACAGATTAACCAACCTAGGGTGGGGGATGTGGATTAAGGAATTTCAGGGGCAGAGCTGACTTTGACCTCTGGTTTTGGCAGCTTCCAGGATCCTAAGGCTGCCTCTCTGGGAGCAAGACCTCTATGTTGTTAAGAGCTGGCCATGTGTGCATTTTCTATTTACAAGAAACAGAAAGGAAAAGCAGGTCAGGAATGCTCTGTTGAAATCTTTAGCATCTCTGCCTCATTTACCAAAGGAGCTGAAATGCAGGCTGTCATTTTTCTCTGACACTTTGCACTGTAGTCCTTCTTCATCACAAAGACCTATGGGCAGCCAGGTGCCCGGTGCTGGGCAGGGCACTGCTCTCAGAAGCTCACAGTTTAGTTGAGCATAGTGGTGCACACACCAGGAGTGCAGGCAGCTGGGGAGGCTGAGGCAGGAGGAACATAAGTTCAAAGCCAGCCTCAGCAACGCGTAAAATGTAAATTACCAGTAGATCAAATAACCAAATAAAAAGAATTTTAATGAAGAAAATCTCAGGTAGCTTTACAAAATAAAACTGAGTGTATCCTAGGAATACTTTTTAAATATAGGCACTCTAAAATTCATTTTTTAAGGTTGACCAGAATAGTCATTATCAATTTTAATATGAGATAGAAACAGTAGATACAAATATATTTAATTTTCTATTGTCTTTATCTGAAAGCAAGATGCCATATATATTGTCTTTATTTACTTTTTTGTTTGTTTATACTTACCTTTATTCAAAAGGACTTTGTATATTTGAATCTTTTGAGAACATTAAAAATTTTGGTACATTAAGTATGTGTCAAATTTCTGTCAGTTGAGTGCTCAGAATGAATTTGTTAACTAGATCACATGTAATATGTTGACAGAGAGTATGACACATGTTTATTAATTATTCACAGTTACTTTTCATTTTAGTTATTTAAGTCCTTAGAATTTAGGGTTTTTAAAATAGATATATCATAACAGGAGGATTCCAGCTTTGTGGTAAAACATGAAAGATGACTTCAAGACATTTCTGATCGTCAGGAATTCATCCCTCTGCATCTCCACAATTCCTGTTTTACTCCCAGCTATTAATAAGCACTAAATGGCCTCTTTGTCCTAAGTATTCCCTCCCACTGCCTTTCCAATATAGCCTCAAAATTGAGTCCAGCATTTTCTTCATAAAATGCAAATCTTCTCATGCCACCCTCCTCCCTCTTAGTTTTAAATAACTCTCCAGCTGTTCCCAGCCCACCTTTTTTATGTAATCACCCTACGCTTTCACTATTCCCCCACAGGGAACAATTTTGGGCCCTTGAAAGCAATATTTTTTCCATGTATTTTTACAGGCTTTTCTTTGCCTGAGGGCTTTGTTTTCTTTCTTCAAGAATCTGCCTGCCTGACCAGTTTACCATCTGGGAAGTGTTTGTGGACACCACTTCCTCCCACCTCTCCCAAGAATGGTTAACACTCCCTCCTCTGTAGTTCCATTGAACATCAATATAGCACCTATCCTGGTATATTGTGTTTCTTTTATTGCTTGTATCTCTACTGAAATATGAATAATGTGAAAGTTGAGACCAGTTTTATTTTTGGAAACTCACCCATTCCCCTACACAAGTACAAAATTGCAATGAGTTCCTAGTTTCTTTGTGCTAATGCTTGATGTATCCTCATTCTTCCCTCCACATCATAGAAAATGACAATCACATCACTTAGTTTCCCTATGCAGATACTGATGTATTCACAGAATACATAGTTCATGGGAGTAGTAAGCACAGTGTTTTAGTCAGCATTGCATTGCTGTGACAAAAAGACCTGAGAAGAACAATTAGAAGAGGAAAGGATTATTTGGCTCACAGTTTCAGAATTCTCTTTCAATAGATAGATGACTCTATAAAGATCTAGGCCTGAGATAAGGCAGAAAATTATGACAGGAAGGTGTGGTGGAGGAAATAATTCAGCAAGTAGGAAGCAGAGAGCTCTATTCACCAGGAACAAAATATTTCTCTAGCCACACCCTATCTGCCTGCAGTTACCGCCCAATTAATCCCCATGTGAGGCTGAATGCATTGATTAGGTTAAGTGTCTCTTAACCCAATGATTTCACTTCTTTTTTTTAAAGAGAGAGAGAGAGAGAGAGAGAGAGAGAGAGAGAGAGAGAGAGAGTTTTAATATTTATTTTTTAGTTTTTGGTGGACACAACATCTTTGTTGGTATGTGGTGCTGACGATCAAACCCGGGCCTCATGCATGCCAGGCAAGCGCACTACCGCTTGAGCCACATCCCCAGCCCTCATTTCACTTTTTAACATGCGTTATCTCACACATGAGATTTTGGGGGATATCTCATATCCAAACACATAGCATAAATAGTACAAGCTATTGTACCAATGCCTACTAATGACCTTGGGTAATTTCCTTTGCCTATCTTTGTTCTTGCATTTCTTCCACTCCAAGATGGAAAAGGCAATACTGTTTACTTCAAAGGGCTGTTGTGAAGATTACTCTATATCCACCCTCAAGCTAAACAAAGCTGAAAATTAGCTCAGGAGCTGCTGACAAAAGTACATTTAAATGTAGGTCCACTAGTCTTGATGGTTTCTAGTGATCATATTACATTCCGGATTTGCTTATTTTGTCATTCTGGTTGGATGATCATGGTATGCTGTTCCTTCTCCTCACCTTCAACACATCTCTCATTCCCACTTGTATTTGATAATTCTGCTTCTTTCATTACTAAGAAAAAGAGAAACAGTCAGAATTAGACTTTTCACACTGCCAATCATTAATCTCTGTGACATGCATGCTCCCTCTTCTCTTGCTTCTTCTACTAGGCCCTCATGCTGTATCACAACATGGCAGAGATACCAAGTGGTGTGAGCCCTCTCTTCCTTTCTCACCTAGCCACTAATCTCACCACAGGGCTCCACTCTCAAAAGTTTATCTCAGCCTAGTTACCTCCCAAAGGCCAGACCTTCAAATACCAAGAGCATATGAACTCTGGGGGACACCTTCAAAAAACAGCAGGTTTCAAATTAAGCAGATGCACTTTACGCAATTAGCTCTTGATTCCTAGTGGAAAGATTTTATTCATTTGTTTGTCAGAAACACATGTTTCTGATTTTCCCTCTCTTTCCTGGAATGATCCTCCTCAATTTCTTTGGGTGGTTCCTTCTTAACTCCCCAAAAACTTTGAGACTTTGACTCAACCCATGGATCCTCTTCTAATTGTATCAACTTTTATTTGGTGATATTGTTGAGATTCACACTTGTTAGTGCCATTGCTAAGTTGATGGTTTTAAGCATGTGTCTGTACTGTGCACCTCTTCTTTGAACTTCAGACTCACATAGCTGTTAACCACCAAACTCTGTTTTATGTCTAGAGTATTTTCAAATCAACATGCTTAAAATACTTTTGTTTTTATTTCTAAAGCATATTTCTTTGATGTTCTTACATGTTTTAGATAGTGGGACTTCCATTTTTCCAGTTTCTCAGGAAAAAAAAAAATCCCTCCAGGCATCTTTAATATCTGTTCCAATCCCACACTACTTCAGATGCATCAACAAAATTCTTGTTGGCTCTGCCTTCATTTGTATATCTCAAATTACTCCAATACTCATTACTCTCCCAGGCAACTGCCTGGGCATAAGCCATCATCATTTCTTGTCTTCATAATAGCCTCCAATTTATCTCTCAGTTTCTTTCATTACTTCTCCTGCAGCCTTTTCTTGTTTGGCAGGGCAGTCAGAGTAATCATTTAAATATGCTATTCATATCATCCCCTTTCTCTCTTATCCTCCCATTGCCTTCTCATCTTATGAAAAGTAAAAGCTGGAGTCCTCAGAGGGACACTGGCTCTATCTGTTATCCTGTTTCCTATATCCCTCTATGGCTGGCTTTCTTTGGTACTTCATTACTACTTCAATAATCCTTCCCCCCCCCCATTGAAATCCCTTACCCTCTTTCCACATTTATATTTCCCTCTAGCATTTGTCACAGTTATATTTTTAATTTACTCATTTATTTGCCCTCTCTTTCTACCAACTAGTATGTAAGCTCCATGAGATAAAGGAATTTTGTCTGTTTTGTTTACTATTAAATTCTTAGAACTGTAAAGAGGTCCAGAATATAGGAAGTCTCATTCAATATTCATGAGTAAATAAGTTAACTGGGAAACTGTTATTATTTGCCATTTAAATGCTAATTGTTTGCATGTGGCACACTGCACATGCTTAGGAATTGTATCACTGTATCACATGGAATGGTGACTTCTAAAATCTTAATATACATTTAACTCTACATATTTGCTAAAAATGTTTTTTGATAGTTCTGAAAACATTTTGAACATTGTAATGACTTGAAATGGAATCACTGCAGTCCTAGATAAAATGAGTGTGTAGTTTGCCTTTAATCTCTACTGTTATTTTACTAAATAATTAGAAGTTATTTGCTATTTAAAGTAGGTTTCTCATAACCATTAATTGTGGTTTTAGCTTTCTTCTTTAAAATGCAAGTGAATGGCAGAAATTTAACACTAATATCTAAGCTGTGCTGCCTTAGCACTTTGCTACCAATAGTTGCTAATGGAAACACAAGTACCCTTTTGCCACATGATTTCATTTTTTTTTACTAAATTCTTTTATATCCTTAAAAAAATTGTCTTTTCGGTAATGCATCATTTCCCATTCTTTCAGCAGCAATGTTGTTGTATTTCCTTGTTCCTGTCTTCTCTGCCTTTCATTACACTTTCATATTTTTCATTCTCTCTAGCTGGAATATGATCCTCCCCTAGTTTTCTTGCCTCATCTCAATCATTTCAAATAAATGTTATTATGGTCTCCTGAATCACAGTAATGAAAAGGAAGCTTCTTGCTTTCATAACCTCTTTGAGATATCACATCAGTCAACATTGCAATGTGAAGTGTCTCAATGTTAATATTCAATGTAAAGTTGATGTGACCTTGATTATTCCATGATGATGTCCTGGAACCACAATATTCAGCCTCCAGATCTCTCATCTGATTTAGACATGCTGCTAGTTTCTTTATTCTATCCTGAAGCAAGCTGAGGGACTAATCTGACTTTCTCTACTCTATACATCTCTGTCTATAGATATCTCTGTGTAGTTTCTCTCTCTCTCTCTCTCTCTCTCTCTCTCTCTCTCTCTCTCTCTTCAGTTTTCAAGTTGAAAAACTAGTTATCTTTCCTCACTCAACACAGGGTTAATAGCTATGATACCTGATAACAAAAGAAAGATTAACCAGAGAAAAGCACTATAGATTTCCTTAAAATATTTCCTTGACATGCAAAACTTCAGAAATATTCAATGACCTAAGAAAACTATTCTTATTGGTAGTCACACAGAAGTGTGATTGGAGAACCAAAAAATAGCATATAATGGTAATAAATGTGAGGGTTACTTAGAGAGACCTGTTTGTTCAGATTCTTCTTGGTGTTTGTGATTTTTCTCCTTTCCAGGTTTAGGGTAAAATACTTGTTCAATGAGGTTTTTCAGGGGTGGAGTGAAGGAGATCATCAGAGATGAAGTGAACTTCCTGTATTCCATGGCCAGTCTCAGGGAACAAAAACTGTTGACAGTGTCTAAAGAATGAGGGAATGGGAGTGGCCTTCCTGTTTCTACTCTTTTCTGAGATACAAGGGGTCAGATTATGGGGTGGAGCTTCCAGCACATCCCTAATTAAGGGGGTGATGGAGTTTTTTTCCATTTCATCCTCTACATTATCATTCTAAGCTAAACTCTAAAATTAATTTGGTTGTGAGAGTTTTACTGCTCATTAGTAAGTAAACAAACAAACAGGGCACCATAAGATGAACAAGTGGAAATAAGAAGACCACTCACATTCTTATAACTGAAAAATCAGACCTAGGTAATCTGGTCCCTTCATAAAATCAATATATAAGAGCAGTTGGAAATTATAGCTCAATAAATCACTACTAAAAGCAAAAGTCATGGAAGAAGGCACTTTAGATCAGCACTGTATGATAGAAATAGAAGGACATCCACACATATAAATTGAGACTTCTTAGTAGCTATGGGTTTTAGTCAACTTGCCACGCTGTGGCCAAAAGACCTGACAAGAACAACTGAGAGAAGTAAAACGTTAGTTGTGTTTACAATTTCAGTGGTTCAGTCCATGGCCAGCTGACTCCATAGCTCTGGGACTGAGTGAGGCAAAACATCATGGAGGAAATACATTGCAGAGGAACACACCTCAGGACATGGCAATAAGAAGCAGAGAAAGGCACACCCTCCAGTTACCCACTTCCTCCAGATGTACTCTACCTACTTACAGTTACTACCCAGTTAATCCATATCAGTTTATTAATTCACTGATTAGGTTTATGATCTAACAGCATTTATGATCTAACATTTCACCTCTAAGTGTTCTTGGATTATCTCACACATGAACTTTTGGGGGACATCACATATCCAAATCATAATGTTATATATTTAAAGGCAACACTTATCTTAGTAATATATTTAACCTAGTGTATCCTAATGTTATCATTCCAACCTGAAATCAATGTAAAAAATACTTAATATGAGTCAGGAGTGGTGGCACATCCTGTAATCTTCCAGTGGCTCTGGAGGGCTGAGAGAGAAGGATCACAAGTTCAAGGCCAGTTTCAGCCACTTAATGAGGCCCTAAGCAACTTAGTGAGACTCTGCCTTAAAATAAAAAATGGAAACAACTGGGGACGTGGCTCAGTGGTTAAGTTCCCCTGGGTTCAATTTTTGGTACCAAAACAACAACAAAAAAACTTAACATTTTGTATTGTTTTTCCACTAGTAAGTCTTCCAGACCAAAATATGTTTTCTATTATAACACACTTAAATCCAATTTGCCCATTGTAAGTGCTCAATTGCCATAAGTAGCTGGTAGCTTCCATGTTGGACAAAAGCAGTCAAAATAAAGAAATAAATAAAGAAGCCTCTGATTGAAGAACACAATTGACATGACTAAAGACCTCATTCAATATAAGTCAAATCCAAATCTCCCTCTGAGAATTTTCTCAATGGGGCAAAAGGACTACTCTGGAAATATTCTGAGTCTAGGACTTTTTTATTTTCTAATTTTGCCTCAAAAGTTTTGAATCTATTAAATCCAGGAAGAAGAAAAATGAGAGAAAAGAAATTTTTCATCTCAGAGCTGCTTACTGTTTAAGTAACCTTAAGTTTAACCCTCTAGATCTCTATTTCCAAATCCATGAAGTCAGATTCATAGAACTGCCTTCCTCATAGAATTATAACAAGAGTTAAATGATACATAAAGGTATAATATGAGCTTATCACCAATGTAAATGTGTATGAATTAATATATATTACCCCTTATTATTGTAAATTTTAAGGTTATGTTAACTTAACTATATGTATTTCAAATGTTAGTTCATTGTAGACCTTTAGCAAATTTTGCTTATGAAAGTGTTTATAAATTCAGTTTCAAGCATTTTTACTGCAGGTTTTGGATGTTTGGAAATGTATAGAACCTTAGAAATCACCACTTTTGTAATAGGGTTGAGTAGTGCTGAAGGTCCTTGTTTCCTCTTTCCTCCTGATAGCAAAATATGAAAATGACAGACACCCTGTCCCCAGGTTTAGCATTATTTACCTTCAGAATGTGAAAGAATGATCATGCATTTCTATTGCTTAAGCAAAAGAATTTACATAAACCTACTATTTAGAAATAGATTAGTGCTGTTTTAAAAATAATAGAGGTGGTTTATAAGTCACCTTTTTGAATGTAAATGCCCAGGACATGTGATTTATATACTTTTGATTCTGTGCAATGCCTCTGGTTATTCTCTTTGTTGTAATAGTTAAATACATTTTTATTTCCCCAGAAAGAAATGAATATGGATTTCATACGTGATAGACTTGACTCAACTTTTTCCTCTGATAGTGAAATTCAATTTTCCTTTTTATAGTTTTAAAAGCAGAAATAATTTTACCTGATAAAATGTAAATGTGGTTAACACATTGCCTATCTCATTCATTAAGGAACTTGTTACCTTCTAACTTGTTTACTATACTTATTTCTACCCTCAACATCATTTTCTATCATTTTATTTTGACACTTTAGTATCCTTCTTGAGCTAAGCAAAGTTTCTTTCTTCAATAATTGATAAGAAAAAGAAATCTAAGACTTCACATCTAGTTCATTTTTTACTTAGATGATTCTGCAGGCATCATTTGCAGCAGAAAGCACATTCTTCCCCCGAGGCCAAAACAATTATCTGTGACATCATAAAGAACTTAAACTGGCACATGTGAAAAATGCTGAATGTATTTCATTCAATGAAAAGAGCAGAAAAAGGTTAAAGGTTGACCGAGGTATGGGGAAGGCATTGGGCATAAAGAATAGGAAGCTATTATGCACAGCTATACCTTTATAAAAATGAACACAATTTCACTTGCTTTTGTGAAATCTGAGCAATGGTTAGTTAAAAAACAATTATGATGGTTGCAGAATGAAGAGTGATTTTAGCCTCACCACATTGTGAATGACTAAATCTTTTAGAACATTTCCTTCAAACGGAGAGGCATACACAAAAGGTAGAATATAATAGTACAAATTACAAGACCCCATTATTTCCTACATAGAATAGCAAATCCCTAAGCCTAGGGAAAATGTAAGTACAACAAATATATGGAAAACAGAATGTTAAAAAAAAAGCATCAGCAACTAAATGTAGCAGCACTTACAGGACAAAAATATACACTAGTTTTTTTTTTTTTTTTAAATATAGGTTCCTTTGCCTTCTCCCGATCCCTCCACCCCTTTCCCCCTTCCCCCCTCCCCTCCCTCATTTTTTTGGAAGCTTATGTCATGGTGATAAAGGAGCAGCAGCCTGGTATAATGGAAAGTTGCCCTGAGAGAATCAGGCTTTCCTCCCATCTAGGCTAGCAACAGAATAACAATTTCAATAAACTCTACCTCTCTCCTTGGGTTTTAGTTTCCTCATCCATAAAATGAAAGGATTGCATTGGATGCTCTCTAAGGCCTCTGCTAGCATAAACATTCCCTAATTCTAAATTTATGTTACAAACTTGCTTTTGTTCCAAGTAGAGAGAATTTAGAATCTACAAATTTGGCCCTAGCAAATAGTGTACTGTAAAAGAGCAATACTGTTCATACACTTTCTCTCATTCCTGTTCACATATGAATTATTTTTCTAATTAAACATGAAGCTATATTGTTTGTCATTTAGAGAGAAAACTAAGTGAAAATGAATAATACAGTAACCTTTATATTCTTTTTATTCTATTAGAAAGTAGGAAATGTGCCGGAAATGTTTTTGCTCTTTCCTATCTCAAGTATCCTGAATATAGACTCATTCTGGGTCTTGCTGAGTGTTTACTAAGCATAATTTCTGCTGATCACATTTCAACATCTAGTCTATCCCACTTGCTAGTCTAATCCTCACAAATCCCCAAATTTCCTTCAAAACCCAGCTTAATCCCAAGCCAAGAAGATTCAATTTTTTAACATTTCAACATTTGCAAGTGAGAGCTAAATTAGAGATAGTAATATAAAAAAGAGTTCATTATACAACCTGAAATTGTTTGAGAGTGTTAATTCTGAGGTAGAGGTAGATGATATAAAGAAAAGAGAGGGGGCTGTTTCACAAGACAGCAGAGCCATGGAAGAATCCAGGACTGACTGGATTGTGCTCCCTTTATTGTAGGTCTTATTCTTCTTTATTCTCTGTTCCTGCGCTTGTCATATTAAGATTTTGGGAGCCCTTTTCACCCATAGAATGCTCACCTTTCCCCTCATTCACCCAGCCTGCCAAAGGAAAGTCAAAATGTGATTTGTTTGTGGCAGAGCAATCCATTGATCTTTTTGCCCAAATAGCCCCCATTTAGGCTAATTCTGGAAGGTTTGGCCTTTTATAACCAAAGTGGCCATTAAGTGCTTTCTTGAACAAAAGACCTTCCAGTTCCTGGAGCTAAGAATGCTTCTACCATAGATGGAAGAAATTTTAGTGTGTCTGTTAAGTTACATTTTTTTAAAAAATTTTTACACTGAATAATAAATCCCCTATCATTTGAAGCCACACAAATGAACTCTGTAACCTGAAACCAAAAGATCTGCTGAAACCATGAATATTCGCATCTGAGACAGGGGCTGGAGGAGAAAGGAGCTTCCTGATACTTCTTGCTCTGATAATTCTCACTGCTGGAGCACTGTAGTACAGCTATAAAACTATTTTCTTACAGTATAATAATATTACTTTTTTATAGCTAAAATCTGCTCTTCAGTTTTCAAGGCAGCAACTCCTAATTCAAATCTGCATGTGGTATCTAACTGGTAAGTGATGGAAGTGAAAAGAAAAACTGGATAACCTATCTCCTGGCAATTTTTTACAGCATATCACACCTTTAAGCCAAGGAGATTCAACATTATCTTTCCCCTTTTCACTTCATTAACTCTGTAGCAGCCATATCAGCCTTTCTTTCTGCCCCTTGAAAAAAGCAAATAATCCTTTACTCCAGGATCCTTATTGGTGGTATATATATGTATATATATATATATATATATATATATATATATATATATATATATAGTCATAATATATATATGTGTGTGTGTGTGTGTGTGTAATAAGAATTGTAATGCAAAAAAGTACAAGTATAAAGGCATGAATTGGTGTGAACATACTCTATATACAAAGATATGAAAAATTGTACTCTGTATGTGTAATAAGAATTGTAAATCATTCCTCTGTTGTGTATTTTAAAAAATAAAATTAATAAAATTAAAAACCCCCCAAATTTATAAGTAACTCTTATAATTCAATAATAAAAAATGAAAAAATATTTATATATGCTTAACTTTCAATTTATTCATATCCCTAATTAAAATTTATCTCATAATGTATGCATTCTTTAATCTGTTATTCTTAGTACAACCCATTGCTTTCTATCACCTAATTTTTGTTTCCCAGTCTTTAACATTACCTGGCATTATCTAGGTATTGGTAGACTTGGTGTTGCTACTTCAAAAATACCCAGGAAAAGAATCTTCAGGAGTAGACAGTGTATCCTCTGTTTACTGAAATATCCAGAGATCCTATTAAAGTGCCTGTTGTGGGAGAGAAGGTGATCAAAAAACATTTATTGAGTAAATAAAGCAAACAATCAGCATAGAAAAACGAACTAGTATTTAATGACCTCTAGGTCATTAAATGTTAGGTCCAGAGAAAAATAACCAAATAAGTAGAAGTTCCATGTTTCTAAAATTTACCTCTAGATTTTTCTCAGTGATTTAGGTAAAGGCACCTATGAGATAATATTGCTACCCACCAGCTTGGCCAAATAAGCCTCTGTTCCTTAGTTATTTAAATAGAAATATTTCTTAAAGTGACATCTAATTTAGATCAATACGCTGTTAGGAGAGAGAAACTAACCCTTGAATTTCTGGCAATTTTTACTAATCAAAATTAGTATAATTTGAACTGATGAGGTATCTCAGTGGGAGAGTTCTTGCCTAGCATGTTCAAGATGTGTGTGTGTGTGTGTGTGTGTGTGTGTGTGTGTGTGTGTATGAAATGAAAAATGAAAATAAAGCATTTGATTTTTTAAATATTCTGAAATTATTCCTTAAACATGTAAAATTATAAAATACTTATATTAAAATATGTTAACAAAAAAGATTATGTACATGCAGAAATATTTATTCAATATTAGTGTTTGTTTATTGAGAGTATACAGATTTTTTTTAATTGCATCTTCTAAATCAACTTTTGCAAGTAAGCAGGAAATTTAAAAGCCTGGTTAAAGACTGAGTGTAGAATGTAGAGTGTTGCAATACCTTATGTTTCTACTGTTTTTCCCTTGCCTGAATATAAGAAGTGTGCTAAGTATTTCTTGCCTGCCTGTTTATCAAGCCATGTTGGGTCAGGCTTTCTGGGACTAAACTGGTAGCCTTTGACTATAAAGAATGTCAGGTAAATGGATGTAAATTGTCTTGTCTTTTGACCTAAGGGCTGAAAAACGGCATCACGGGACAAGTGTTCCACAAACCCAGGCCATTACCAAGAAAAGCCTGTGCTTACACATAGGGACAGAAGGTTACCAACAGCATACAAGTAGAAACCTCACTGTCACTTAGTCACAATTTTCCTTACAAGTTTAAAAGAAGAATGCACTCTGCGAGCCAACATTAGTCAGCTTGTACATTCTGTCTGCTCAGTTCTAAGACACTGATTATCTACCTAAAGGTGTGATTAAGAAGGAAAAATAGAGTAGTCTCCAGGAGCATACTAATTTCAAACTTATGTGAATGTTCTCATAGATAAATTCACCAAGGTTACAATGTGCTTGCTTGGCAATTTATCTAGATTACTAAGAAGAGAGTGCTGTAGAAAAAAAAAAGATACTTCCCCAAAAGCTAAAATAATCTTTTCCATTAGGTATGGAAAGGAAGTGCCAAACAAACAAACAAAACACACCAATATCAACATCTCCTCAGAATTATTGAATATGAAGATAGGCCTGTTGTTTCTGAGAACATACACTTAGGTTGGTAAGAAGAAGGGAGGGAAGAAGGAAGAAAGGAAAAAAAGAGAGCAAAAAAGCAAAAGGGAAAAATAGTATACCCCTTACTTTAGGTTACTGGCTCTTTTTAACTCAAATGAATTTTGCTACATCTTTGTACATTCTTTTAGGACGTGTGGGATATGGGGAAGAGGTTGCTAAATTAGTGGTTCTTAATATATTTTAAGTAAGCATTAGGATTTTCACTAAAAGCCTCTACCTAGAAAATCTATGAATGAAAAGATCATGGGATGCTTCTCATCTAAATTATGCGAGCATTTTTTATTTGACCACAATTCGCTATTGTCTGTTTCTCAGGGCCATCCCTTGATTTAATGAACTTCCAGTAGGAGGGAGGAACTCTGTTAAACTTCTAATACAGCAGTCCATAAAACCAGAAAGGATTGTTGCTTTTGCGAAGATTACATATTATTAAGACAAACAGATATTAATACAAGCATAGCACACAAAAAATGCATCAAATAAATGTAAATATGTACAGAACATGCAAACAAATTTAAATGTAAAAAGCACCTATAATAAGAGTGACAGAAGAGGTCTCCGGTGACAAGTATCTACTTAGTTGCAAAGATAGCGGAACTATTTTTTCTGAAGATGTGACATTTGTAGAGAGAATAGAGAGGTATATGGGAGTTAACAGAGGAAGGCAGTAGGAGCAGAGAGTACAGAGAATGCCTTAGGAGAATATGGGCCATGACTTTAGAACAGGCCTAGATCCCAAAAGAATGGAGGTCTAGGGCTAGATGAGGGTGGAGAGCAGCCACAATATGAGGAGCTCCTACTTTCTGATTACCTTCCAAAACTTGAGGTGGGTTGCAAAAAAGTCTAAAGATTTCAATATTTGAAATTATTTCAAATTAATTTTTCATAATTATTTTTAAAATCTGCCTCATCCCAAGTATATTATAGCCTCAGGTATCTAAAACAAATGTTATTTTGTTAATAAAAAACTGGTTGGAGAATAGAAATGCTCAAGTCACAGGGTTTCCATCAGACACGTTAGCAAAGGATTTCATATGAAGTGTTGGAGGAATTGTTCATCCCACAGATATTGACCATTAACCCAGAGAATGTACCTTTTAACCAAAATGTAAATTAAACATTATCATCCAACTTTGCAGTCAAAAGCACTTTTTGAAAATTTCTTCTTGGTATGTCTGGGGTGAAGGCTGGGAGTTAGAAGGGAGAGGAAATAATGCATATGGATTGTACTGGAAACTTGTGATTTTGTACTGAAAGAAATAAAATCCTGCATATTATATATTATCAGGTTTTTAGCATCAGTGGGCTAATTAGAAAGACTCCTTTTGAAAAAACTATTCCCTATCATTTGGCTTTTGGCATTTGTCTGCACGGAAGTAGCCAGCACACACTGGGCCACTCCTGGCTATTGACACCACAGCAGATAACTCACTTTGATGTCTTCCTGATTCCCACTGATAGAATCTGTTACATTAGGCCTCCATGCCTAAGTATTGAAACATGGCCCATTTATTCTAGGGAGCTTTTGTCCTTTATAATAAATAGGCTTAAATTCACTGTATCAGCTTTATATCACAGAAATCCATATTCTGGTGATTTAATGATCATCTTGTCTACTTTCCACCCAAAACCAAACAGGAAGCTTGAGTTCTAGCTGACATAAAATCCCTGCCAAGCTGCTATCAAAATCAATGTGATTCATAAAATGTTGATAAAATTTTCCTAGTCTATTATTTTAAAATGTAATCCTCTCTGGTTGTATTTTAAAAGTAAGAATGTTGCTCCTTTTGCTTAATTCTTTTAAAATTATTTATTTGTTGAAATATGGTTTTGATTCTTGTAACAGGGGATAGATGTATGAAATTCAGAGGTCAGTGATTAGCATTATACAAAGTGATTTCCTGGTCATGTAGGGTCTCCCATCTTGAGATGTCACTCAATGTTGGAAGCAACTTCTTCATATCAAATCAGCATATTGTTTTCTTTACCCCTTGGAAAACAATAGTACCTATTGTAGTCTATTTATAAAATCATACTTAATAATACTTCTTCCATACAAAAATTCCTTCACTAAATGAAACTGTTTTATATTCAATTTCTTTCTCCAAATTAGATCTCAATTTTGCAGTAGCATTTTATTGTCATCCTGTTTATTCTTAGAACACTACCCTCACCATTATACACAACTGTGTTTTTTAATTCCTTTGAAAAAGACTAATATCCAGATTATATAGAACTTAAAGGTGTTTTCTGTACTGTGGACAGTGATATGGAATAATTATATAGAACTTAAAGGTGTTTTCTGTACTGTGGACAGAGATATGGAACTATCTCTGCCCAGTTTACATAGGATACCTCTGCAAGTGTAACCTTAATTAAAGTAATTTTGCGCAGCCCCTTGACATGGTTTTAATCTGCCACAAAGTCTTAACTTTGTGGCAGATTAAAACAACCATGCCCTTTACCTACTGTTTGTATTTATATACTGTTCTTTTTTTTTAATTAAAAGAATGAGTTTGCAGATTTTGGCAATTATCATTCAATCAAATATTTGATAAGGCAGGAGCCTGAATATATTTTTAGCTTGAATTTTTATTATTCCAATTTTATGTCATTCACGGTATTGAATTGCATGTTCTTTATATAATTTCATTCAAATATCCAGAGAACAGGTTAGTGCTGAGAGAGAAAAATAACAAAGTAGAAGAGCAACTTTATCTGGGTATGGTTGGAGTATCAGCCTTAAATTATTGAAACAAAAAATGTACTTTGAATTTACTATTGCATACTTTATTATATACTAGAGAGTATATGTGAATGGAATTTTAAAAGTTGAAAGATACCCACTACATCTCATCTTAAAATGCTCAATACATATCACAATAAAATCCATACATAAAATAAGGAACTGTTTTTAAGAAAACACGAAACAAAATCAAAAGGGCAAATATATTATAGTCCCCTCTTATCAGTAGAGGATATGTTTCAAGACCCACAGTAGATACCTGAAATATCAGATACCAATCGTATGTTTGCTGTTTTATTCTATGCTTATGAACACACAATCTGTACCATTTTCATCTCAACAAAGCATTTATCTTTCACTATAACTGCAATTTTTGAAGTTTGAAGCACAACTACAAAAGTGAATTTCTCTTTCCTTCTTCATAATTTCATGAAAAGAATATTTGTTCTTACCACAGAGCTTAGAAACCTTGGTACATATTTCTTTTCTCTCTTTATTAAGTTGAGAACATTCATCTTTTCACTTAAAGGAAGCACTATATGGCTTATTTTGGGCATATTTGAATTGCTATAACATTGTGGTCATGATTAAGTAACTTGATCTGATCACCAAGATGGCTCTTGTGTGACTAACAGGTAGGTAGCATATAGAACATGTATAACTGAACAAAGGAATAATTTATACTCTGGGCAGGATGGAGGTAGATGGTGCACAATTTCATTCTTCTACTCAAAATGCAGCAAAACTTAAAACATATTAAATGTTTTGAAATTTTTCTTTTAATATGTTAAGATTGTGGTTACCTGCAGGTAACCAAAGCAGCATAAAGTGCAACTGTGGATAATGGGGGCAAGTAGAGTTGAATGGTGAGGGACAGGAACTAAGGAGACATTTTGAGGATAGTTGAGTGGATCCACAAAGCAGTTTTGAAGTTATTTTTTTGTAACTTGGAAAATATTTTTAGTGATAACATTTTAAAGAAATGACAAGATGAAATAGTGATCTTCCCATCACTAAATATTAAATAAGCATTATCTAAAAATTGTATTTCTGGCAATTATAGTAGGTGTTTATGAATTTTTCTGACAGCTCAACAATGAGACCTTTTAATTATTTCTAAATTTAATATTCTATGTTTCAGAAAGTAAAGAATAAAGTAAAAAAAAAATCATTACTTTCTATGCTTATCACCAACTCTCTTTGAGGGATATAAAATAAATAGAAAACAGAGTCTAAACTCATACTGGCTTACCCAAACTGAAAGAATAATGGTACAATACCATGTTAGACAATGTTCTGCTTAACTATGTAGGATCAATAATCAAGAAGTCCAGTTGATAAGAGATCCAGGTGGGCCAAGCATGTTTTTTGGATTAAACTTCTTCAAAGTTGGGAATTGAGTTTTGGTTTGTAGGCAAAGAAGAGTGAGATAGATTTAATAGGAGAGACTTTTAGTAAGCACTGAGCTGTGGAAACTTGCATTTAATTCTAGTTCAGGACCTTATCCTTCATAACATGCTTGGCCATCCTAGAAATTGTTAGGGTCCTAGGCTATTTTTAGAGAAGTGGCTTTTAATGAGTACTGAATCATAGTTCCAATTTTATGCTGCTTGTTAACAGGTTTTGATATCTTTAGTCTCCAATTAATATCAATATTTCTTTTTCTTTCCTCTAGTCATTCTTCATACCTTGTCAGTCTGTCTTTTAAAATTATTTTTTTCACATGCATTTCATATGTTTAAGAACCTACAGTGATGGCCAATAGTCCATGTCTGTAACATATAGCCTTCTAGTACTTTTCATCCATGGCAGTAATTGCTAACAAGTATTCATTGAAGATTTTCATACCATCCACTAAAGATTCAGCCAAATGCTTTTCATGTATGTTCTCATTTAATTCTTATAAAATTATGAAATTGACAGCATTACTTCAGATAATCTAATATTCACTTACACATCTTGAAAATGTGAGATCTTTTATCTATTCATTTATTCATTAAATGCATATTTGTGTTTGCAGCTATTCTAGGGTGATTGAGCTCAACCAGAGAAAATGTTACCCTCTAAGTGACATTTGGTAATATCTGGAGACATTTTTGTTTGTTATAGCTGAGTTAGGTTTCTACTGGCCTTTGTTGGGAAGATGACATGAATTGCATTAAACATCTTACAATTTATAGAGCAACTCCTCACAATAAATGATCATCTGACATTCACGTCAATAGGGCTGAGGTTGAGAACCATGAGATAAGGTTAAGGGTTTTAATACCTAACAAATCAGACAGCCTCAGCCCCGGTAGAGCTCCTATCATTAGTAAGGAAAACTGATATAAAATCAATAACCATAAAATTAAATACATAGGTATTATTTGTGATAAACTGAAGGAAGTTAAAATAAATGGTGCTAGAAAGAATAAAATTGGAGAAATTCATTTCGATTCTGTTGGAGGGAAATAACTGGGAAGGAGGTCTCTTTGTGAAAACAGTATTTGAAATGCAATCTTAAAAAAAGGAGTTCAGAAGGCTAAATATGTGCAGAAGATCTGGGGAAGGTAAGAGCATTATACATTCAAAGAGTAGGAGAAAAGCCAGTGGGAACAGACCAGGGTGAATTGGAGTGTGTGGGGGTGAGAGATGAGCCTGGTTTCTGATTGTCTTATGTATATAAGTCTTTTCTCTCTAATAAGATTGCAGACTCCCATGAGGAGAACATGACAAATACAGTATTTATTTTCTATCCCATAGAGCACTTTGAACAATATTGGGACATAATAGGTGCAGAGTAACTTCTTGCTAACTTGATTTGTGCATTTTTTCTAGGAATCCAGTTTCTAGATTGTATTATGCCTGTTTCCACTTTTGGGGAATGCTAGTGTGTTTGACAATCGTTCTGATTAATTCAGGGATTGCTTTCAATCGTAGACCCAACCTGAGCATTTCCATTTGTCGGGCAGCCACCGTGTCTGCAGGCTGCCCAGGGCTGCACTGAGCATTTTATGTAACCACTATTAGTAAATCACTTTTTGTCAGGTGGCCTTACTTTGGAATCTGAATAAAAATCATAGATATTATTCTTCCTGGAGAATTCATGCTAAATACCATTTTCCTCTCTATTGGGTATTTGTAAATTGTTTAAATACTAGGGCAAACAGTTGCTTTGTAGTGCTTTGCTATATGAAGAATTCAGATTATTTGTAATACCCTGAATTACTACAATCCATTTAATATCAAGAATAATCCAATATAAATACTCACAAAATATTTTAACATAGAGAGAAAAGCCCTTTGGAACCCGATATATTCTTTGGAAAACATTTCAATTATTATTAAGAGGATGAATTTTAAAAAGGTCCTGTTAGGCCCAAGGACACATAAAAATATTTTGATTCATTCCAAATATTCTATAAATTATATTATATTTATAAAGTAAATGTATTACATATATAATATATTTATACACATATAACTGCCATTTTAAATGGAAGTTAAGAGAATTGTCTTTGTCTGAATTGTTGAAATTTTGATGATGCTTACTCTACAGAAAAAAATAAAGAACTGACCTTTAAAATTATATGAAACCAATAAAATATTTCTACTGTACTAGATAAACAAAATACCTTCTATGAACAATTATATTCCCATGTAATGGGTCTCCGGGTAAATATGTGAGCTTAACATAGTGTTAGATAGCTTTCTTCAATGTTTCTTAGTATGTTCAGCATATGATGTGCTTCATAAATGATTATCGAATAGCAAGGCAAATAAACACTTATTTATAAACCTAATTTTTGTCATGTGCCTTGCAATAAAAATTGACAAATTGAGTGTGTATACATATGTATATACACATACAGAGCCTATTCATATAACTCCAATAGAAATTTGCTTTAGGCAATATTTAAATTTAGGAGAATTCAAAATACCCCTCTAATTAGCACTTTGCTCTTTCTTGTTCTCTTGATTTACAAATTGCTTACTTTCTGAAATTAGGCAGACATACTTCCTCTAAGGTTGCAAAAGAAGGTACAATCAAACTTATTCAAAGGTCAGTTTAAGCTCATGTTCTTTTGGCATCTTGCCACGAGGGGATAAAGTTCCTGATAGAATACTGTGTAATCACTGTGGAGAATATTGGTTTTGGAGGATTGAAAAAGAACAAAATATATGAAAAATTCATGGTCCTTCATTGACATGCATACTGTTCTTCGATTTTCATCAGACAGTAAATGAGAAGAACCTGAAGTCTTGTATGTGTTAACAGAGCTCTTTCAGATGCTGGACAGCCTCTCTAAATAAATGCTCAGCATGTCATGAAAAATCCTAACACTGCATACAAGAATAGACTTTGTCACATGGGGGCCTAAATGTAGGCAGTGATTTTCATGACTGGCCACTATTAATAAACAATGTATATTAATAACAAAATGCGTGGAAGATAAGATGCATCATGAGATGATTTTAGCATATAGGGAACAGAGGCAGGTGTGAGATTTACAGTTCATTAGGCATGCTGATTACATCCAGCGTTATATTAATGTAGAGAGATAAGAAGAATATCAGTTTTGCAAGTATATTTTGGAAAGCACTTTCTGCTTAATCGCTAAGCTAAGTGTTGCAGCAGAGGTTAAGAAAATTTTCCATCTACAAGAAGACATAATGAACATGTTGAATTGCAGTGCAGAGTTAGTGGCAGGCCCTAAATATTCACCTTTCTTTGAATGATAATCATCTTTAAGTCATATATATGTGAATGAGAGGCACTGCATGATTTATGATACTAGGGAGGCATAACATGTTGGAGTTGAAAGTGACCTTAGAAATCATCTAAAGTGTATCTTAAATAGAGTAAAACACAAAATCATTTTGTGTTTTTTTATTTTGCAGGCAATGAAACTGACACCAGTGGAGTCAAATGATTTCTCAAATTTTCATGATAAATTTCTGAAAGGTTTTCATGCTAGTTTTGCTACTCCACAACCCCACTTAGGTTCTTATTACCAAGAAGAAAAGGTAAGTATCATATTTTTACACACAGAACTCAAAAATTAAATTTGGATTCATTCCTTGTTTCTAATTATTTAATGAGTACTTTCTAGGTTAAAATCATTGCAGAAACAAAACAGTTGGTTTAAGCAAATGCTTAACCAATTTCGTACCTGTAGCTTGTTTGGGAAGTAGATGAAAAGGTGCTAAATGGCTCAATGTGTGTCTTGCGGTGTGCAAAAGAAAGGCATTGTTAGTTAGCTGTTGATCTGTTGCTTTTTGCCACAATGGAAAGAATGTACTTTGTTTTGCTTTTCTCACAGCTTCATTCCTCATGTGTCTCAGAGTGACACAAATAGACAGGTTGACAGCAGATTTATTATGTAAAGCTCAGCTGAAAAATTAAATGACACTGCTAAAAGTCATAGTTGGCCTGAATAGCCACTTGGCATTATAGGAGTGAGTGAGCACTAAAAAACCCAGAATAATAGAGTGGTGAAATATTTGTGAGAAAAAGAGGTGGGGAATAAATCAATGATCTGATCAGACTTGACTGACCAAAGCCGGGAAAACATTTTTAATAAATCTCTCATATCTAAATTTTTGGTCTTTCCAAGCACAGAGAAGTCCAGTCCTTTTCAAGTTCTGGGAGGTTATCTGCCCACATGTTTTTAATGATTGAATTCTTTAATGGCACTTTCTCATATTTTCTTAGGTAAACTGTTGGCCATTAAAAGAAGCTAGTTTCCTTTAGAGTGGTACAGGAATGTGTCTCACCAAACTGAAATCAGACCTGAAGAATGTTTGAATTATGTATTATCATTTGGCATTGCTTATACATGGATAAAAATAAGATTAAATGAATAGTGTAGATGAAAGTAACCACTCATGTGATAAAAATTACAAGAACATAAAATATTCTAATTTTTATTAGATGTCTGATAATAATTTCTGTCATGAGATGGACTCCAAAGCTTTTATTTAAAAATAAAAGCCAAAGTAGCATTCTCTATTGAATACAAAATGGGTCCCGAATTCCACTGAATTATAGGCATTTTTGTATGTCTCCCCCTTTATACTGTTTCAAGAGGACAATATAATGACTCTGGTGTTCTTTATTTCAAATGTCCATAATCAGGGTGGAATTATAAGGAAATAAAGGTATCTTCAGCATCGAGAAGATTTTAGTGAGTGTGAATAACATGCCCAAAGGTAAAACTAATCTCATGTCTTATTGAATATGTGCCAACACTTTTTCCCCTTTATGATAAAGGAAGGAAGTTATTTCAAAAGAGCTGCAGGGTTTATTATCCCAGCATTCTTATGCAGTGTGAGTGAAATAATATGAACAGAATAAAAATATTTTTACTGTGAGTGCCACCTGGATAATAAGTATATGTGAACACAAAAGTGTGTCTTAAATAGAGTAAAACACAAAATCATTCTATTTTTTTCCCCAGGGAGAATAGGGTGGGGGAGGGGAATAGATGCAATACTTCACTATTTTATCTAAAAGCCTCAAAATTCCCTAATGTGTTTATTCAGAACTATGCTAATGGGATATTGTTCTTTATGGTTGTCTGATTTGCTTATAGGATGCTCTCCCCATCTTAACAGGTTAAAAGCAGAACAAATGCAATAGAGCTGTGTGAGTCCTTTTGGCTGAATAGAACCCCTAGTGGAAATCTAATAACTTCAAACATAAAATATTGATCCCTTTCTACTTATTCTTGTGAATTCTTTTAATATTAGAGCATCTTATGTTTTCAAAATTACATGAAAAACAAAATATAACGTTGAAGTTTGCTTTCCAAAGTATCACTGACTTTTCCTTTGTAATGTTGAAGGTCAGCTTTGTTTTGCTGAATCATTATAGTAGCATTTAACATAGAAAGTGTTCAAATGCCTGGAATTATAATGAACCTACTTGGTGCCAGTAGGAAAACTGTCTTTTGTACTTGAAACTGTCTTCTTCTATCTTCAGGCATGTAGAAAACACTGGAAGAGTTAGCAGGAACCTTAATTTTTCATCTTTTTCTTCCGTTCCTTAAATATGACAAAAATATGACTCTTAGAGGATAATAAGTAATCACTGTTACCACTCAAGGTGTGAAAATATTTGTTGGCTGAGATCTATTTGCTTTGGTATAGACTTGAGTATCTATAGTGCTATACCAGAGATCCACCCTCCTAAGCAATCCTTAGGAATCATTTGTTCTATACCCTGCTGGAGCAAAATAATATAACATAGTCACACTGATAAGGAGATTAGGGTTATCAGTTGCAAAAATGTGGAACAAGAAAACAAATGGGAACACATATATAATATCTCTTAACATTTAAAAACTATAAATCATTCTTATACCAATAAATTGTTTGACTCCCTTACGCTGACAAGTATGTCTCTATATAACCAGGAATAATCAATTTGAATTTACAATTCAATGGATTCCTTTATATTTCTCCTTACCATAGTGATACAGATAAATTTGGCCACTGCTTCCTATCTATTTCCCCTTGCCTCCCAGACTTCATTTTATGTTAGAAGATCCTTTGCTTGCAAGTATGGATACCTCAGATCTTATGTCAATACAGTGTCTGTATCTCTATAAATAACTGCCTATTGGTTTAGCAGAGGCAAACTGGTTCCCCCCAGAAAAGAGACACAGGTGGACTCAAACTAGTTTAAAATCATTCAAATAGCATTCTAAGGTCTTGTGAACTTACAGTAGAGCCCCCAGCTGGCTACCCCAGTAAAATCTACAGTCTTATTAGAATATCTAACCACATTCCAGAACTTCCCAATCAAAATTTGCATTTAAAAAAAAAAAAAACCTCTCAGTGGTTTGAGGCCCATTGGTTTAAGATAGAGTTATGGGAGTCACAGATACTCTGTTGGTAATTTCCTTGGTGGCTCAGACTTTTGGCTCTGTGATCTACCTACCTTCCAAATCTAGACTGTAAAATCTGTAAGGACATTTTCTTATTTAATATTTAGTCACTATGGATGAAAATACAGGCCAAAGATTTGTTACTTCTCATGGAAGTAAAGGATAATCAGAGAGACTACACATATCTGGGAGTTGAGGCTATAATAAGAAATCTCTATATCTTCTTCTCCATTTTCTGTGGACTTAAAATTGCTCTAAAATTTTCTTTAATAAAGGAAGTGCTCTCATAAAATAATTTGAATACAAAAACCTTCTATCTCATACTCATAGGAAATAATGATTGTAGTGGGAAGTTCAATTTAAACAATCAAATGATTTTATGGAGATTTTTAAACAAATTTACCACTATTTGTTTCTGCTTCGAGGCACAAGCTCAAGTTCTGTTCTGTTTATGTAAATACATATATTTAGATACTTGAAGAGTACAGGTAGCTGTTGATCATAGCCCCAATGCCAGCTGCATGAACTCACAGGCTAAAACACAGTTCCTTCTGTTTATCATCTAATTGTATACCTAATACTTACAACTACAGTTAAAGTTTTATTATTAGTCCTTTTTATTTCTGTCTGCCTTCACTTACTATCAGTGTTAATCATGCACATATTGAAAAAAAATGCATATTTGTCATCTCAGTTGCTTAAATGAATTTTGTTTTAAAAATAATAACACTAGTTGATACCCAAAAAGTTTTAATGAAAGTTTTAATTAAGTATGTAGATAAAGATTTTGAATAATAATCTTTCAATTTTATGTAATTTGACACTATTTTAGATGATGAACACTGATCTCTATATGAAGAATTAATATTAGGTAAGAAATATTAGTAGTTTTCCTTAAAATTGCTTATGGCCATACTAATTAATTATGTAAAATATTTAGTTATTTATAAATAACTTCTATCTACTTTTTATTATCTAATATGATACAAAAATGTTTATTTAGAAAATCTACATCAAATATCTATTTGAAATTTTGTATTTATTTCCAGTACTTCTCAACCAAATATAATTGTATTGCAAGTAATAAAAATTTAAATATTTAAAATTACCTATAATAGGTCAACACAATTTTAAACTCATTACTTATGAGCACTTACCTATTGAATAGAACATTAAAAATTAAAATATGATCAGGAAATTTGAAATAATCCCAAATGAGTAAACTATAACTAATCACCATTACTTTCATTTATAATTATTAGTAAACTTACTTAGCTTGGTATTTGTATATGTAAATGAGATGGGAAAAGCAAAGGGATTATAGAGATAAAAGTAATGTTGAAAAAATAAATTAAAATTATAAATAGAAAAAGAATATAGAATTAGTATCAGTTTCATCTATAAGCAGTAGATTTCTTAGAGAATAATAATTCAAGAAAAAATAATATATATATATAATTAAAATATATCTAATAAAATATATCTAATTAAAAAATAAAATATATCTAATCAAGATTTGATGTATTTGTTTCCTTCTAAACATTAGAAAATGAAGAAAAAAGAGACATTTCAAAGTTATGAAATCAGTATGCCAATGTAAGAGCATGAGAGGTCAAACTCAGGTGTGCCATATTTAGATGACAAGGATGTCCATAATTTTTTTGTTCTACTGTGGACATTAATGGTCTAGAGCTCTTTTGTCAGCCAAATTTCACAAAGAACTAATAGTTGTGAATCACAAGGAATTTCAATAATAAAGCCAGTATCTTTATTTAAATATATGCAAAGCCTTTGGACTATGGCTCTAGCAATAGTGGTGGATAGTGAAAAGGTAAATTAGTTCTTAGGGAAGTAAAACATAGAACCACAGTGAAGTAACACCACTTATCTTCTATAATATCTTTAAAAATAAAAGTTTGTTTATACTAAGTGTTGGTGTTGACTAAGTATTGCTGAAGGTGCTGAACAAATGGAAATCTCATAAACTACCACTGAGAATTCAAAAGCCTATGACCACCACAATAAATAAGTTGGCAGTCTCTTAAAAATGAAAATACTCCTACCATAGGACCAAAGTTTACCAGTCCTAGGTAGTGACCCTAAAGAAACAACAGGATATATTCATGACAAGATTTGGAGGTAAGTGTTCATAGAAATTTATTTGTAATAGCCAAAGAATGTAAACAACTTCAATGTCTATCAATAGGTGAATGGCAAAAAAAGTTTTGATAAACCGATACAATAAAATACTACTCAGAAATATAAAGGGAAGAACTATTGATACATGCAACAACATGGATGAACCCAAAATCACACCAAACTGTAATGATAGGAAGATCAGTGATACCTGGGGATGAATGTTGAGGTAGAAAGAGGCAGGAGGATATGATTGAATCATACACTTTCAATTTAGGCAGTTTATTGTGTACAATTTTTATCACAATGAAGCTATTTAAAAATATTGCAAAAATAAAATTGAGAAAAACTGGACAGTAATACAAGTAATACAAGAAGAAAATATAGCTCAGAAACATTATATGTTTATGTGTATTGTGTGTGGGGGGGAAGTGTGCTTTATAAATTAAATGAAACAAAGTCCCCACACTATGAAAATATACATATATATTTAAAAAAAAAACAAAGTCTGCTAAACAGTGAGTGAATCCAAACAATTTTGTCCATGCATATCATGACAAAGGGGCATTTGCTTCTTTATTTAGTTTTACTGACATAATTTATTCAGACTTCATAATACCTTGTCTTAAATACAAAAAAAAAAACACAAAACTTCTTAATTGGTCTAATTTTCTTCATGCTGATGGCAAAGTTGCTATCATATAGTACACCCTAACTGTGCTAACATCTTACTGAATAATAAGTAGGCAAGTAAAGTGTTTCTAGAGCCAGCAAAATACAGATCAGATTAGATGAGTTGGCATAATATTTATAGTACTTCATTTTATTATTTATATCTGACCTCCCTTGTAATATCCTTATGTACTTTAGAGCCCACTTAAAGTGGAAAGGTGAGTTTAAAAAACTTCTGTTTGCTTATGCTGCTATTGATTCGTGAAATATGCTTCTACCCCATTTCTACTTATGAGATACTACTTACTTTTCAAGTTAGAACTTTGATAACACACTCCTTCTTACAAAAATCATTAAATGAAAATGAATTGCTCTTCACGTTTGATCTATCCATCCTGGTTTCAGATGTTATTATATAAACTAACACATACCACATTATATTGTCAATTGTGGTCTCTTTGATGAAATGACATTTCTTCAAAGATATTTCCCTGCAATAATGATAGGAAACAGATTGTAAGTATTTGGTAAATTGACTTCAAATGTCAAATAATCTGTATTTTAAAAAATAACCTTGCACATAAAATAATTGGAATATAGTTTAAAATAGAAATATAAGGCTATATTTTATGTGGGTTTTATAACAGCATGTTAGAAACTTGTCCTTTTCTCTTATTTTGTGATTGAAATTCCTTTTGGTCAATATTTATACATTAAATATTTTTAGTAGTCGATCAATATATTCTTTTGTCTTGATACTTATTAAAATTTAAAAAAATGTATTTTTAATTTTTTATTTACTGTAAGCTTGTTATCTACTAAAATATTATTAATCAGTATTTTTTCTTACTTTTTATATGTTTGTACTGAGATATAGTATAACATACGTACCAGGTGATAGCCAGAGTAGCACAGAAATTATATATAGACTACATGCTCAAAACTTTTCACTTCTTTTTTAAAAATTTAAGACATAGATATTTTTTTTAAGACATAGATCTTGTATTGCAGAATTTAATTATCTGAAATATTTTCATAAGGAGGACAATATTGTTTAAGGTTTTTGAGTATATTTTGAATGAGATATTTGAGACATTAAACTTTACAGAACTCCAAGTTGCAGCAACACTACTTTATTATCTAGTTTTTTGATTGCAGATTCAAGGAGGATCTTGTATCTACACTGCCCACAATATGAATTATACTGCAATTAGATTATATCTGTCATAGATTAAATCAATATTTCTGTCCTTGTAATTCATTCATAGTTTTCTAGATTCATAGTCATGAATCCATATAATGATCCCAAGTACTAAACATTGCCTTTGAATTTGTGATTGAATTGACATATGTAAAAAGTCACTTATAGCTAGATAAGCCATGATGAATGTTTAGCTGTGAATCCTAAAAAAAAATGGCAGTTATTTTGTTGCAGTAAATGTGCAATATGATGCAAACTATCTGGTCACAATTTATTCCTTTATGTTAATTATGTGTATGCTGAAGATGTCAGTAATAGAAAAACAAATGATTAATTTGAGGATCTGAGCAAAGGAATATGTAAAAACAAGGGAGAAGAACAAAGAGAAAATCACTATTTTTGTACATTTTTTGTAGGGATTATAAACTGTGCAATTCTTGTTGCTTTGCAGTGATAACTTATTTAAACAGCAAGAAGTAGGTATTTATATGGCCTTTTCCTTTCCATAACTGCAAAAGTCAAAATAGGGATGTACAACTGTTGTAAAGCATATGAAATATGTGAAAACTTCTGTAATGTTCTAGTTCTTGGATTGCTCCTGTTTTCCCTTGATTATTGCAGAGTTTTTAACTTATTTATATGCTTGCATATGCTCTTATTCATACCTTTTTATATATACATATATACTATATAGTTTATTTATATATAATTTAATGTAACATAAATATTATTTTTAAAAAAATATATAAGAAGAAAAGAAAGGGAATGATTTTGTTTTCTTCCAGCCTTCAATAATCACTGAACTAAGTGCATTTTGCTGAGGAATTACAGCTTTTGGAGACTTTATTTACCTAATTATTTCTGTTGGTGTTCACATATTTAATACTTACTTAATATCAACTTAAGAATAATTTATTATTCTCATTGATTGGATCTTGAAATATTGTGTACCCTAGTTATCTACCATAAAATTTGTCGTAAAATAATTGCCATTTTATTATATCTTAAGATTTTGAGGTTTAAACTTTGATCAGGCCACTGCTGGGTAATTCTGTTTTTTAAAATAATTGCCATTTTATTATATCTTAAGATTTTGAGGTTTAAACTTTGATCAGGCCACTGCTGGGTAATTCTGTTTTTTATGTCATCAATAGAATTCACCCATTGCTATTATGCTTGTAGTGGGTTTTATGTGAAGGCTTCAGACAATTTTTACCCAGAAGTGATGTCTGCTGCCTTGGGGCCTCTGTAGCTTGATAGCCTCAGGTGGTTAGCATCTTATGAGACTCAGGCACCCAAGAGCAAGTTTCCTACTGAGACAAATGGAAGCTCTAGGGCCTTCTAGCCTTGAATTTCACATGGTGTCTCCTTTGCTTATACCCTGCTGGGTGAAGAGTTCATACACCCAGATTCAGAACTACCTATTTTTGAAGATGTTAAACAATTTACAGGCATATTATAGAACCATGGTACTCTATAAACACATAGAGAAAACTATGTTGTTATTTCACAAATTCCATAAATCCACATTCTTTTTCAGTACTTTTTTTTGAGATGTCTCTGCATCTCTACAGATAACTGGTATATTTCCCAGAACATATAATGAGGCTTTGGATAAAGGTGCCCTCTACTTTTTCTATTTATTTTCTTTGTATGTACTACCACTACTAAGCCCTCTTTTATTTGTAAAAATTAGCAAACTTTTCTGTAGCAAAACACCAGACACAAAGACCTCACAGTATATTTTGATTACCTGTATCCGTTATTTGGTTTGGCTAAGGATGGAGAAAAGTCTTGGCCTATGCCCAGGCTGATCTTTCAGGGGCAGAGAGTTGTGCCATATTTCTGCTTTAGGAAGTTTGCCTCTCTTCTTCTTGAGATTCTTCTCTAGTGGCACAGCCATCCTTTATTTTACTTTGACTTTGTTCTTCTCCCATCTCACTCTCCAGAGCTTCTAGCAACCCTGTTTCAGTCAAGAAGGCGATTAATAAGCTTTCTGCTATTTCTTTTCCCTTTCCTTTCTAACTTACACTGCCAACTCCTATTAGGCTATGCTTCTTCAGCCCCTTGCTCTTATTCCTACTTTCTGGCTTTCTATCTGACTTACAACTAGAAGACTTATAAAAATAGTATGAAAATCTTGAACCAGAACCCTCACATTCCCATGACTTGGCTACAACTATCAACTCATTGTCCATCAGGTTTCATTTTTGTAATGTCTGTACTTTTTGCTTTCGAATATATCACATCCAACTGGGCTAAGTTTAAGGTTTCAGAGAGGCTTAAGAAATAGCCTTAAACATAAGACATATGACTTATTAGTGGAAGTTTTAGAGATCAGTGACTACAATAGGCTGAATGAACAGATAGCACCTCCATACCTCAAGGTGTTTCAACAAGCAGTGCCTCCTCTTCCTTGGGGCATTTTATTTAACAGTGACTGGATGGACCAGTGGCATATATATATATATATATATATATATATATATATATATATATATATATATATATATATATATATATTTTACAGTTCTCTCAATTGTATGCTCTTGACCATCCAGCAGCAGCAGTGACATCAGAATTAGATTATTTAGTTTGCTTATTTGACCAACAGCTCAAGGGGCAACTGTCCTGGCATACATTCAAGAAAAGTAGGGTTTTACTCAGCTTTTTCATCACTGAGACTAAAAAATCGAAAGGAAGATTTTAGAGGAGGAAAAGTTTATTTGGCAATCACAGTTTCAGAGGTCTCAGTTCATGGCCAAGGTGAGGCAGAACACCATGGGGAAAAAGTATAGTAGAAGAAAAGGGACCAAAAAAAAACACCAAAATATGGTCATCACCAGGAAGCAGAGAGAGAGGGTGGGGTGAGGTTGGGGGGGTAGACTGACTTCTCACCATGGAGAAAATATATACCATAAAGGCAAACCTCCAAGTACCTCCTCCAGCTACACCCTACATGCTTACAGTTACCACCCAGTACATATCAAGGGGTGACTGTACTGATTAGATTAAGACTGTCATAACCCAATCATTTTACCTCTAAACGTTTTGCATTGTCTCATACATGAGGTTTCAGGGGACACCTAATATCTAAACCACAATAGTTTATATTGATATTTGTAATGCCCTTTTGAAATTTAAAGTTTTCTTTTATTGGCATTGATGTTACATCTCTTTCTCTGATATAAAAAGTAATGAAGTCTTCATTCAAGTCAGTGAAGAGGCAAGAAGGAAGACACAAGAAAATTTCATCATAGAATTGTTTCCTCATATCCCAAAGAGCTAAATTCAATGCAGATGGTTTATAGGATTAGTATTAAAGTCAGTGGAAATTAGGAATACTTCATCTATTCCATACTCTTTTCCATTCTGTTTTCAGGTGGTTAATATTCTGGAAAAGAAGTCAAAGAGTTCTACTGCACAGAGATGAAAGACTTATATGTATACACTTGGAAAATATAACAAAAATGTCTGAAATCTCACATGAATAGAATCATCAGTTTATCAACATAGGAGCAAATGGCTTATAAAAGTCTTTCCTGTTTTCTAATGGACTGAATGATTTTAATCAGAGGGTGGAACAAATGCTTACTTATAAATCCCTATCAAAGAGAAAGATAAGTCCAAGGCAATTTCAGCACAATGAAATTCTCAATTTTTATTTCATTATATTGTGTATTTATTTCTTAAGAACTTTAATACCAGAGGAAGTACTAAAATTAAGGTCTATATGGCTGAAAGGAAAATTGAAAATATCACAAAATACTTTGTAAGATTCAATGTTTATTTATTTTTTTAATGTGTCCCTATTCCACATGTAATGGAACCTGGCCTGCTCAGAGTCTTCCAGAAAGAGTAGCACAAACACTTATATTCAAAAACTGTTAAATTATCTCCCAAACACTTCCTATATCTACTTTGTAAAAGCTGCTCAACTGACTAGTCCTGTTCTGCATTACCTATGTAGCATTTTTATTGTTTTTAAATTCTTTTTAGTAATTATTCAACTGGCTTTTTATAAAGTTTAAGCCTGAGCATATACATTTATCAAAATGCACCTCAGATGAGTAAATATTAGACCAGTCTGGTACCACCTAGTGTATGGTGAATTTTTTTCTCTCCTGTGTTTTCAGTGTGCATTCTAGCACATATTTCTTGTTCCTGAGTCTCTATACTTCTACCTCTGTTTTATGATTTTTAGAAACCTTTCAGTCACAGAGAATTGAGGCCCACTCATGCTGCTTCTCAAAATGGGCTTACTAAACACAGGTGCCAGAAATCATGTCTTGAAGGAGCGATCCAAGGCACCAAGGCACCTCCAGGTACCTTGGCAGCTTCATCTGACACCTGTCTCATCCCCCTTTCATTTTTTTTTTAGCTTGGAATCAACTGTGTACCTTGTAAGACTCTTCAGCTTCAGGTCACTCAGTGCTCACAGTCTCTCAATTAATGGAAGCACAAAGTTAGAATCAGACTTGTCCTTTACAAAGCAGGACAGTCATATTATATACAAGGGTGGGGGTGCAGAGGATTAATCAAATAAGTTTTATGGTAACATATCTGAGTAGGGACACTCATCAGGGATTTTACTAAAGGAGGAGGATATTTTCCAGATGATTGTGTGTGTGTGTATGTGTGTGTGTGTGTGTGTGTGTGTGTGTGTGTTTGTATATTGGTGGGGGGTTAAGTAACTAAATTAGTCTCATGAAAGATATTCATATGGGAATTATGTGATATAGTTAGGGTAGTCTTGTTTTGTTTTTGCTGTATATTTTTCCTACTTTAAATGTGAAATAACTAATAGTCTTTTATGCATTTTACATTGGTAATTGTTTTTCTTATAAAACAAAATAAGTCAGTATTAGATAACTTGAAGATGTATCTTAAAAATATCATTTTTTAGGGGATGTGGCTCAAGTGGTAGTGCACTCGCCTGGCATGTGTGCGGCCCGGTTTCAAGCCTCAGCACCACATACAAACAAAGATGTTGTGTCGCCGAAAACAAGGAAATAAATATTAAAAAATTCTCTCTCTCTCTCTCTCTCTCTCTCTCTCTCTCTCTCTCTCTCTCTCTCCCTCTTTAAAAAAATATCATTTTTTAGAACAGTTTGTTGTGCTAAAACTTTTTTTAAAGAGAGAAAGAGAGAGAATTTTCTAATATTTATTTTTCAGTTTTCAGTAGACACAACATCTTTATTTTATTTTATGTGGTGCTGAGGATCGAACCCAGCGCCCCACACATGCCAGGTGAGTGTGTTACCACTTGAGCCACATCCCCAACCCATGCTAAAAAATTTTGAATGCCTTCTAGCCAGGTAAAAAGGACAAGGGACATGCAAAATAATAATATCATTGTGTAGTTTAAAAAAACTGAAAAAAAATACTTTTTGTCTTTTGTTTCTTAGAATAAACAACGTGCATTTTTTAAAAATTAAAATAAACTTCAGAATGCCTATAAAATGTAAACTTCTGTAGGAGGTAATGGCTTCCCCATAATTACCAGAGAAAATCAAGTCCTCAAAGAGAAGACAGGAAGGAAACAGACAATCCAATATAAGGTGATGAATTTTAATATAAATACAGGACATTTTCTGTGCCCTCATCTTAGTTTAAGATGTTAAAACAAAGAACCATCAACTGAGTGTGTTAAACAACAAAAACTTATTTTTTTACAATTCTAGCAAAGAGAAGTCCAAGTTCCTGGTAGCAGTGTGGTCCAGTTCTTGATGAAGGCCTACTTCCTGGTTTACAAATGGACCAACTGTGGTTATATTAGAATATATACATTCTGGCAGAGACAAGAGTGAGAGAAGCTCCCTATTGTCTTTTTTCTGAAGGCCCTTCTCCCATTCATGAGGATTTCACCCTATAAGCTGATTACCTCCCAGATTTTTCCTTCTCCTAACACTATCACAGGTAGGATTCAGGATTTAACATATGAATTTTGGGGGAATATAAACATTCAGTCCAAAGCACCTTACTGTATACCAGCCCCTATTCAGAGTACTATCTGTATACTGATTCATCTATATTTTATTATAATTCTGCAAGTCAGGTTCAGTTATTATCATTACCCGGTTAAAGATGAAGAATTACCAGCACAGAGAAATGGCATCACTTGTTTACCTCAGTACATGATAAGGACTGTGCTGTTCTGAACTTGGTATCAAATGCTTATACTGAGTAGATAATTTATATGAGCCTGACAAGGAGCGGTATATGGATGATTTTAATGAAAGCAACTAGGTTATCTGGCATAAGCTTATTCCTGCATCTACATTGTTTCTATTAAAATTCTTCAATTTGTAATATATATACAAGGAGTCAGCTCCTGATTACAAGTTTCATGGTGCCTTCGTTATATATTTTTTTGAACTCTGCATGTTGAGACATTTTTAACTAGACCTTGCTGCACAGAATCTCTTGCCATTTGTGAGCTTAGCTCATCAAATATTTGTTAAAGACTGAGAAGTCTAGTATCTGACCCCCAAAACTTTGCATTCCAAAGACTTAGGAATGAAGAAGCTAATTGGAATCTAATTTAAATTCTGAAAAACGCATTCAATGGTAACATATGGATTTCTCCCCTTACAGTTTATCCTTCATTATTTTTAGTGAATTCCTTCTCATTCATATAATTCACTCATTGTGTCATAAAACCTAGAGAACATCCAAAAATATGCACACTAACTCTTAGTATGCCATCAGATTTATTACTCAGAAAATATTCCTCCAAAGTATATTCACACCAATAAGCTCCTTTTTAGATTCTTTGTCATTTTATTTTCTTTAGTAAATCTAATAATATGATTAGAGTTGCTCAGATAATCTTCCATCTCAAGGTTTTATTCATTTCTGATTCATTGTGTCTATTATTAAACCCAGCTGTTGATGTTTTTGAACAAACTGATTTCTGAATTAACTCTACATTGTGTTCTCTAATAACCCCACTTCAGTATTACCATGGGTTGCTCCCAATTTACTTTTAGATAATTAAAGCCTCTCTTTATTTCTATCTAAGTTGCCTGTTTTATTTCCCAGAACACAAGGATGTGATTTCATTCATGTTGCTCTAGGGGTCTAAAGTTGATAATCATTTTTCTACATCTGCCCTCATCAGTGTCTGCTTGCAATATATGTTGCTATATCCCCACCCCTTGGCTTCTGCTCATTAGCATTCACATTCCTACTGATATATTATGTTTCTCTGCCACAAGTCATTCCTTGTTGTTTTCCTATAAAGTCGGTACCTTTGCATCAGAATTGTCCTAATTTCCCTAGCATATTAGATATTTTCCCTATTGACTTGTTTATGATGATTATTTACATATGAATGCATCTGCTTCAGAACTGATGACACCTTTTACTGAAATAAGAATATATATATATATATATATATATATATATATATATATATATATATATATATATATATATTCTCAATATCAGAATAAGCAATTTGCAAGTGAATATAGGGAGAGAAGAAGATGTAGGTCATCACACAAAAATCCCAGGTTGTTTCTCTGTTATTTTCATGATCGAAACTAGAAAATTAATACATTATTTGTTAAATCAGAACAAAGGGAAAGTGGTTTAGAAAATTATCATATTCAATATATTCTAACAGAGGTTTACTTTTAGAATTATATACTTATAAGTATACATATGTATCTGAATATGTACCTATGCAGGTATAGGTATACTTTGAATTTGATATGACTTTGGGTTTATACTCTTAAATACTTAATTTTAATACTTAATTACTTAAGATTTTTTTTTACCAAATATGTATGTCTTATATGACAAAATCAAGTAATAGAATTTATGAAGAATATGTAGAATCACTAGTTTTCTGTATGTAGATTTAGAATTAATGTGTCTGGTATGAGTTTCTTGGATTTTATTAATCTCCTTTAATAAAATACCATTATTTTTTGGATGATAAATATGTAAATTTCTCAGGAAGACTATGTCATTAATAGTTTTATTGTGAAATAGGAATTGGAATATATAGTTAATGCAGGTAGGAAATTTCTCTAAAAGTCACTATCTTCTTTTAATTCTTGGATCACTTCATTGTTTAACAACTTTCCTACCTAATTGTATAGTTACCAAAATAGTAACATCTATACTGAAAAATCCATATTCCTAGAAGTTAAGAAAGTATGCTTTAAGATTGTGCAGATTAATTTAATGCTACCTAGTAATATAAAAACAATTTCTTGGAAGCACCCAACCCTCAACTTTTTCCCACAATTTTTACTAAGCAGAAAACCTAACTCCCTTTAGTTTAGCTTCTTTAAAAATGTGTATTAGTATATTTTGCCTTTTCAAGAATAAGACTTTCTTCATTCTTTTAAATAACTCTCTAATAATATGTACTTGAAGAAATTAGATTTTAAGTATCAGTAATCCAGATTTTCCTCTTACATGCCAACTCTTTTTACCATGTGGAATAATATCACAAGAATCCCTATTACCAGATGTGAAGAGTTTCTTGGAAAGCTTTTCTATTTTACAAATGGGAGAGTTGGGAAAATAATTTCTTAAAACTTTAATGCTCCAATTGCCTGCTAGTAGGGAGCTGAGATAGTAAGTAGAATGTTTTGAGCCTTGATTTGGGACAGCCTAAGAAATCCAAGCCTGTGAAGAGGACTTAGAAGTTGACGTTTGATGTCCTGAGACTTTTCTTTACAGTACCTAGAGTATTAAATATTTCCTATACTATAGGAATCTTAATTTTTAATATATAAGAAGAATCCAGATATAAAAACAAAGCTATTTTTAACAATCACCACAAAAAACATTTCATCATGAAAGCACAATCTTATGATGTTTTTCTTAATATTATTGACAATACAAAAGTGACAAGGAAACTGTGTTCCAGGGGAAAATTAAATAGACCTACTTAAAATATATACAGAGGTTGAATGTAGAAAAATTTGAAAAAATGAGGTTGAATATGTAGGACAGTTTTGATATGAAGAGTCTATATTTTCTTTATATTGTTTCTGTTTTACTACAATCCTCTCTATCTTTTGGAATCTAGTGTTTTTCCTAATTCAATTATCAATTTTCATGTATCTCATTTTAAGTAATATTATGGTATTTATTTTTAATCAATGAGAATTAAAAAAAAAACTAGTTGTAAGATCTTTTCATACTTTTCAGTAAGAAGATCCATTTCTAAATCACTAAAGTTTTCAAAAACATATTGTAACCTTTACAAATACTTGATATTTTTCAATTTAATTTTGACCTTTAAGTTTATAATTTTACCAATGCTTCTGGTTCTCAGTTTTCAAAACCAAGCATTAAGCTGATCAGTTAAAACCACTGTCCTGTACTAAATAGTGATCAATGTATTGACCTGTTCCCTAACATAATATTCGGTTTAAATTTTAAACAACAACTAAAAACATTTGTGACTGTTTCTTTTAGTCTTTAAGCAAGTGAAAGCATTTTCTATACTTTTCTGTACCCGTCAGTGAAAAATGTCAACGTGAGCCAGCGACATTATATTACACTCTTTGTTTGTATGTTTTGTTGCTTTACATACAAGGTTTTCCTTATAGTTTATTTCTCCCTAAGAGGCGGCACTTTGTTAATATGGCTGTGTACAATTTTCTGACAAGTGCTGAACCTACCCTAACAAAAAATGGTTCTTATTTATGATGTGTCAAACTACTGTTCTGAGAGTAGACCTTTTAGGTTGCATTTAGCCTTTAATTTGACTGAATTTAAATGGCATAAAATGCCTTTTAGTTGGGCCTTGGCTGGCATATTATATATCTCATTCAATGAAAAACATTCACATGCAAATACGGTTTGTTTGGAGTGAGGACAAATGCAACTATCATGACTGATGAAGGCTTTTGATCACAGTTCTACACACTGAAACCTTGAAAAAGAAGAGGCTATTTGGACTGGCATCTGAAATCCCATGAATTATTTAGTTCACATTATTCATAAATCTCTTTGAAGAGGAGGTTTTATGAGGTTTTAAGGAGGAGTCATCTTAGTTTTGTTGCCAGTTTCAATGTATGCTGTAAGTGCCTACCTGCATAGGAGCACTTTCTTTAAACGCTAAGTCTTCCCTAGTCAGGAAAGTGTGTTACTCTAGTACACTAGCAAGTAAATCTTGTAGCTCTTAGGAAATGGAATCACATGCCCATTCCTTCTTTACTTCATCTACCAGGATCTATTACTATAGAAAAGTGAAATAAGAATAATTTGGAGCATTTCATGCTGAGTATATGTAGAAGTAGACTTTTCCACAAAACACATTTTCTATTTCAGCTTTACGGCAGAGCAATCTGAACTCACTCCTTCCTCCCAACACCATGAATCCCCTTTCCTCTGGACCTTTGCATTGAAGTTGCTGTGTGTACAGGCATCTCTTGCCCCAGATTTTCAACCAGCTTCATCTAGCTGGGGAATTGATTTTTTCAAAATTTAATCCCACACTGTTGACCTAGCCCTAGTTTTACAATTAAGTTCTATTTTAATTACTTCTCTACATAGTTGTTTTCTTTTCTACAGGATAAAATCTCCCATGACAGGGACTAGTAGTAATCACATTCTTTGTCCAAGTACATCATTATTCCTATAATTTATACTGGACATTTAATAAGTGGCTCTTAGATTATCTTAACTTGAATTATATTCAAATTATATCTCCAAAATGGAAAAATGGATATATTTTGTTTTCAGTTTATACAAAGAACTATAACTTCAAAATTATTTTCACATTTGAGCCACTGTGAGAAGTTTAATATTAGGTAGTACTGTGGGGAAAAAAAATCTTCCATTCATTGATCTTGCATTGGCTTTTGGCTAGCACAGGGTGTGACTCATGTTCAGGCCTTGTTTTGAAAGTGTGAATCAGAATTTATAGTTTGCTCACTTTAATTTTTAAGCGATATTATCTACATTTTAAAACTAATGAACAGTTGCAGTTTATGATTCTAAATAACTATCTCAGCCTTTCAATTTAGAGTTCACAGTATTTAACAATGCTGGAAAGGAAGAGACTTAGAGTACATAATATTTAACAGTATCTTCCCACTCTTAGGATTCTCTGATTATCTGAAATTATCCCAGGTGGGATTTTAGGCTTAATAGTAGATTCAAATGTAAACAACCTGAATAAATTTAGTTACAGTTTGACTATTTAAAAATCCTGAGAACTTTTCTCTCATAAATATAATTTTCTGTAGATTTGTGGGATTTGTCAACATATTTATTAATATGTATACATAAACTGGTTTGTAAAATTATAAAACGACATTGTGACACAATATTTACTTTCCAAGATAGATAGACTATGTAATTCTATAGATGAGATAAGCCAGAACAATGGCTACTGAAAATCAAGAGTTATGGTATAAGGGGAAGATTCCTGTGTTGGGACTTGGAAGTTTTCGAAATTCTTAATCCTGTTGTCAGTGACTTGGTATTACTGAGAAAATTTCTTACTGTCCCTCCAGCCTAAGTTTCCCCATATTCAGTTTGGAATTAACAGTGCCAGATCTTAGAATTTTTTGTGACTCCTTATGCAATCATAGATGTGTAAACATTTCATTTGAAAGCATTACATTGCTTGTCAAATTGTGAGATTTAATAATATTAATTAACTCTACAAAATTTATGGTAGATCATTTTCTGTAAAGGAAGGTTACTTATTAAAAGAATGTATTTTTAGTTTGATTTAATGAAGTTGTTAATTGTTGTAGGCTATTTACTTTTATCAAATGCACATTTCTAGATACCTTTGGTATGCTTAAATAGGTCTTTCAAGGTAATGGCCTACAAAGTTATTGTTAGGTTTCATTATGAATGTAGCTGTTACAGACATTAAAACTCAAAGTAGCGGGGCATGGTGGTGCATGCCTATAATCCCAGTGGCTCAGAGGTGAGCCTGAAGCAGGAGGATCATGGAATCAAAGGCAGCCTCAGCAATTTAGCAAGGACCTAAGTAACTCAGTGAGACCCTATCTCTAATTAAAATATTAAAAAAGGGCTGGGGATATGGCTCAATTGTTAAGTGACCCTGGGTTCAAACCCTATTACCAAAAAAAAAAAAAAAAAAAACCCTCTCAAAGTGGAAGGTATCAGTTTAAACAACAGCAACAAACAAAAAGGATAACCATCTAACTTCTTCACGATTGGGTATTTTATTAAACTATAAACTATTGTATATCATAATCATTATCTTTAAAAGTATATGTTAGTAATCTGATAATTCTAGGTAGTATTTGATATATAAAATGTCATGATGATATTAGAAGCAAAACTAGAATCTATTTTACCTGTAGCACAATATGATGCCATCTCCCCATCTCCCCACTTGGTTGCCATAGCATTTTTAAAATTTTTAATTATTATTTTCATATGTTTTTTATATGTGGCAGTAGAATGTATTTTGAAGTTATACATATATGGAGTATAATACCTCATTCTTCTGGTTGATGTGATGTAAAATTACATTGGTCATGTAATCATATATGTATATAGGATAATAATGTCAGACTCATTCCATTGTCTTTCCTATTCCCATTCCACCTCCCTTCCCTTTATTCCCCCTTTGTGTAATTCAAAATACTTCTGTTCTCCCCTAACCACCTCTCCCACCATTATGAGTTAGTATCTGCAAATCAGAGAAAATGTCTGGCTTTTGTTTTTTGGGGATTGGCGTATTTCACTTAATATGATATTTTCCAGTACAATCCAGTTACTGGTGATGGTCAAAATTTCATTCTTCTATATGGCTAATAACCAATTGGTTGTATATACCACATTTTCTTTAGTCATCTGGTTGGTTCCATAGTTTGGATATTGTGAATTGAGCTGATATAAACATTGATGTGGCTGCATTACTAGTATGCCATTTTAAGTCCTTTAGATCTAAACAAAGGAGTGGGCTAACTGGGTCAAATGGGGGTTTCTTTCATTCCAGTTTTTCTGAGGAATCTGTATACATGGAGTAGCATTTAGAGATGCTCAGAAATTGAGGACACAGAATATACTTCTGCATCATTTACATATCCTGATCTCTCTCTCTCTCTCTCTCTCTCTCTCTCTCTCTCTCTCTCTCTCTCTCCATACATTTTTTTCTACTTTCAGTGACAAAGTTCATTTCAAATTTCATTTTGACTATAATTTCAGACTACTTGAATCCAATATTAATATAAAATAGTGATACTTGTTTTCATGAGTGATACATAATTGTTTTGTGTTCATAATTGCTTTCATTTAGAGTTTCTTCTAAAATATTTACCCTGTTCTACAGAGGAGACAGTTCATGACATTCCAAGATATCTGTAACCTAATTGGCTTCCACATATAAAATATGAAGTGGCTTGTTTAATACACTGTAATTATGTAATTACAATTGTTTTCATGTGTCTGCAAATCCCTATGTCATTTTGACATTATATTTTAATAACGGACACTGTTTGAAATAACTTTTCCCCAAGTGCTCTTTTAGGCAAAGTTTGTAATAAATTTTTCAGAAAATTTTCCATAAAGTTACTGTGCAGAAGATTTTGCTAGTGCACCAAATAGATTTTCTGAAAATGAACTTTTAAGACCATTTTCCATTATATTTCCATATGACCCAAATAATGTTACCTATAGGCATTTTACCATAAAGGGAAGACTACATTAGGTCACCCCTTCTCTCACAATATTGAAATAACCACATAAATAAAGTTCCACTCAGAGAATGTTTGACTCAGATAAAAAGTTCAGACCATAAAATTATGTTCTCCAAAAATTATTCTTGTTAATTAACATTGTATTTGACACGCTTGCCTGAGATCTCCTAATATGGCTTGAATTTAAGGATTAGAGACCCTGTAAACTCTGGCTTTCCTTGAGGTTGCCATACCACATATACCAGTGCCTGGCCTATCCAAGTGAGTCAAATGTCCCTTTTTTGATATCACAGTTACTGATACATAGTTGTGGTGTATGTAATTATACAATGGAGCTGAAGGAATGTCAGGAATGATAGATGATTAAATCCGGTTAGCTCAGTTACTTGAAAATAACTATTTTAGGACCTGGTATCCTTGTCTATAAAATTTATAAAAAGTCACATTCACAACAAAGTTTTAAGTTGGAAAACATATTTTTGATTGGTTGATCTACACTGTGAATTTTTTTTCCACGTGTTCTACTTGATGGGTTGATTTGGAAGCAGCATTCTTTTGTCATAGATTTGCAGGTGATCCATGAAACATCTAACCCCTACTTTACTCTTCAGGTTTGGCTTCCAGTCTTTGGGTCATAGCACTATTAATAACTCCAATGAAGAAAACAAAGAACATTTTAAAATTTACTGCTTACTAGTTTGGATAACACTCTTGGGGGAAATGTTGATGACATCTAAACCTAAATGCATGTGTTTATTTATCATATAATGAACTTCACTTATTCATTAACAGTTTTTTTTTTAAATCACATGCCTCCTGGATTATCTCTAGCTATCTTATGAACACACAAGAGTTGACTTCATTTTGACACTTCTTGATATTTCAAATAGAAAAGCTCTTTGTGGAAAGTGCATACAGCTTATGAGTTTTATAATTTAAAAAAAATATGTGTATGTATGGTTCTTTTTCCCTCTAACTCTAAAAATCGATATTATTAAACACAGCCCCAATCATTCATTCAAACCACTTAGGTGTTGTTTCATTCTTCTGTTCTGTGGGGCTGAGTTTTGAACTTGGGGCCTCATACAAACTAGGCTGAGCTCTACCACTGAGCTATACTCTCAGCCCATTAAAGGGCAATTTTTGAAGTGCTGTTACAGGCCTGTGGCCTGCCATGTGGAAATGGACAGCCACTTCAGTCCTTTTAATGTTGCTAGAAACAATTCCAGTAAAACACAGTGTAGCAAGCAAAACTTTACCAAAGAGACTGAGAAGTGAGGACACTGTACAGCCTAGGAACTGTGTGGAACTCCTGCAGAGAGGATGGTATGGTACTCACAGAGTTGAAGTTTTTAAGGAAATATTGTCCATAAGTTTTTGTCTCAGTTTCCTGCCCCCTTAATTGGTCATACTACCTTTTGAAAAGTCTCCACCAAGTTTACTTTGAGTGTCTTGCTGCTTTGGCTATCAGGGTGAGTGGAGGTTGTGACATAGTTTCGGTGATAAGAGAGGGAACTGGAGACATGGCTACAAGAGATAATGATGACATGGTCCAGAAGCTCTTGCTTTTTCCTAAAAGGGTGTCATTTGTTAAGGCTAGAGGAGATTTTGACATACCAGGTCTCTATGTCCAGGTTTCTATCCTTTCAGAAAATGCTCCCTGGGCTTTTTAGTTACACTTGTCATTGTCATTTCACCCGACTCACCTCTACCTAACAGTGCCTTGTGAAGCTCTAAGAATATTCTGAGTCTCCATCTTCAGAAAGCTCACCGTCTAGGAATGGAGATCAGATGGTAAACATACTCAATTCACTGTAAATTCTCTCATTATGAATGGAGAAGTGTCTTGAGATCATAGAGAAGAGCATCTCATAAATTTCTGAGACATCAAGCTTAGGTTAAAGTCTGAGTCTTTAAGGAGGAGCAACCGTTAGGCAGGAAAAAGCAGAAGCCAGGCAGGGCTAGCCTGGCCTAGGATATGCTGCTCCAATGAGTGCAGAATACACTTGACACGGAGGGTTGCCAGTTGAGGTTGTAAAGATAAGTAATTGCAACTGAGAGCAGACAGTGAAGACTTGTAGTCTAGTAAAGAAGTTTGGGCTTCAACTTAAAGGTAATAGTGAATTACTGAATGGTTTTAAACAAAAGAAGGGTGTGGTCAGATTTGCATTTTAAGAAGAGTCACAGATTGGAAGATGGGTTCAGGAGACCAAGAGAAATGCTCTTATAATAATGTAGGTGGGAGTTGAATACTGGATTTAAAATGCCTGTAATAAATCAGGAATGGAAGCATAGGGGATATAATGGAAATTAGTGGCTGGATATGTATATTGGGTAGGGAAAGAAGCTCAGGTTTGGAGGAATAATAATAATCGGACTATAACTGGCACTTGTTGAGTTGAACTCAAACGTTTAGTAAATTTCTATGTATTTGTTCTTTTCAATAAATAATTCTGATTCTGCAATAGAAGAGCTGTTTTTAAATAATTGTTTCTTTTTAGCTGAAACTGAGTTTAGAATGATCTGTCTTTTGTGTCTGATCTGAAGTTAGAAAATCAGAATGTGAAGCCAGTGGGGGTGTGTAGGGGTGTGTTTGTGTGTGTGTGTGTGTGTGTGTGTGTGTGCACGTTTCTTATTTATGTTTACTTTTATTTATTTTAACGTTATCTTTTTTCACAAGCAGGAAGCAACTATAAATTTTTCCATGTTAAATTCCTAAATTGAAGCCAAATGTTTTGGTAAAATATCAACATGTTAGTGTTTACCACGACATAATTCCTTTTCTTTCATTCACAGTTTTGATGTGGAAAATGGCACATCTGCGGGACGGAGTCCCTTGGATCCCATGACCAGCCCAGGGTCTGGGCTAATTCTCCAAGCAAATTTTGTCCACAGTCAACGCTGGGAGTCCTTCCTGTATCGATCCGACAGCGATTATGACCTCTCTCCAAAGACTATGTCCCGGAACTCCTCCATTGCCAGTGATATGTGAGTACAGGAAGGGGCAGAAATGAAGAAATCAACCCAATTTATTTCCACAGTTGATGATGTAATAATATCAAAGATTTTGTTCAACTGCATCACTCTTCTCTAAAACAGGAAAAATGAGTAAAATCATGCAAACTGAAAATGAATGGTAGATTCAAGTTGAGTACTCTGTCATTCTTGATAAGACACATTTATTTTCCCAGAAAAACATTGGGAAAAGTGAGAATTGCATTTTTAATACACACTTACATTTAAACATCAGCTTTATATTTATGTAGGACCTTGGTTTTAGCTGCCCTGCCACAATGAGTACTTTCTAATATTTTGAAAGACTTTAAAATCAGAAAATCCCTGTGAATGAATCTCAAGTGATGTATATATAAAGGCTCACACTGGTTTGTCAGATCACTTTAGAGATGTTTTGGAGATGTGGCTTAAATTAAACCAATTTTTAAAGATGAATCACTAGAGGCAAGCCCATAAAACATTAGACAGACTCGAATATCGCTGAAGACGTGGCACACAATGGAAAATACTATAAACTGCAGATCTTATGCTATTTTCAGTTCATTTTTGTAGCACATTCCATTCTTGTTTTTATGTACTATTTATGTGCTACGTTCTGCATTGTCATATTTGGTAGCTTACTCTATGTATAGGACTGATCTCCACTTTCCTCTTCTGGATCTCGATTTCTGTCCAGGTACACTCACCATCTTTCAAAACATAATCTCAAAAACTCCTAATGGGTTATAATTTATCTTATAGGAATTAGACTCTATGAGACCCCTAAGGGCCTGTGTTATTCTTGGTATCCTAATAGATCATCCAAGTATTACAGGTGGTCTAAGTGAAATTCTAGAAATTAAGTTGTGTTCTACTCTTCATTATAACCTCCAGTTATCATTGGTGTTTACTTTTAGTTATTAGTTTTTAGCATTTGCATTATTGTTGTTCACTCTTTATTTCCAAACAACTTTCTTTTCTCATTGGCCCTATCTCTGTGCTATTCTTATCCCACTTTCATAGGTTTGAAATTCAGGATAACTGTCTATTCATTCACCAATAATGAAAACACTTCTTGAGACTTCTGGCATATTTAAAGTTCCTATTCTGGAGTGGGGAGTGGAGGTCTGGAATTTTAGTTTATTGTTATAAAATTGGAGCATAGCATCCTTGAGGTATTTACAAATCACTACAAAAGCATGGAAAAGAGAAGGGGGATTTTCTGCCCAAGGGAACAGTGCAGAAAACAACAGACAGGGAACAATATTTGCAAAATATGAGGCATGGAAAATGACTAAATTAAGGAGTGACAGTCTGCTTGGTGTAGGGAGCAAAATGTGGTAAGAGAAAAAGATTCAAATGCAGTATATGGAGAACCAAGAGCCAAGGAGGTTCTTAGCTCAGGTTTGCCCTGATTATATTCTTGTTTCCATGCATTCCAATCACTCTATTGTGGAATCTTGGCACAGTAAAGTAGTCACAGGGAAGTGATTTGTGTCACAATTCATAGAAAAAAAGCAGAGTAAATTTGATGAACACCTAGATCAAGGAAATGGCAGTGGAGAAAAGAGATTGGACCAGATGCAAGAGGGACAAGGTTTATAGAAGTTTGTGCATGTGTGTGTGTGTGTGTGTGTGTGTGTGTGTGTGTGTGTGTGTTGGGGAGTAGCCACCTGGGGAAGGAGAATCAAAGGGATTGCTAAAGTTTTTACCCTGAATGAGTAAAATGATGATGTTGATGTGAGGAACAAAGAACAGAGAGTAGACAACATGATGGCAGGTAATAAGTAATAGATTTGGCCTTTATGGGATGAAGATAGGGGAACAAGACAACCATTAGGCCCAAGGACAAAGAGCAGAAATAGTAGTCCACAGGACCAAGAGAACTTAGAAGAACCAGTTACGACCTCTGATTACTAGGTCTTTGGATATTAGTTGAATGAAGCATTCTTAGTCACGTAATGGAATTAAAAACCCACTATGTTGAGGAGTGAACTGAAAGTTGAGATCTGAGCAAGTACATGTATCTTTTGAGAAGGTTAATGAGGGAGACAATAAGATTGCTTGAGGAATAATTAATTTTAAGGGGAACTGTTTCTTGTTTTTTTTTTAATTTGGGACACTTGAGATAAATGAAAATGAGATTAAAATTCAAGGAAAAAAAGGTTAAAAAGTGGAGTTGTCATTGCTGAAAAAATATGATTCTGAGTTCAAGTAAAGAGATTATCTCTGGAAAAGTAATAGAGACAAGAACTGTATTTTTTAGGAAGAACAAAAAAAGAACCAAGTGAAAGGGGAAAACATAAATTTAGAGATGAATGAGTAGAATGTTTAGAGAATTAATGGCTAATGATCTCTACTTCTGCAATCATAGAAGGTATAACCATTAAAAACCAAAGAAGAGAGGGATAAGGAACACGTAAGAAAATCACCATGAAGATCAAAAAGAATAACAGAATGAAGATGACCAGAGGAACACTGAACATCCCCATAGATCACAATAATGATTTTGAATGGAAGCCATCTAATCTAACTTTATCAAAGGCAAGACAATTTTGGAAAAAACTCACAGTGAATTAGTGGACTTTATGTAGTTATGTGTTCTGTTTTTAAAAATTGTAGAAAATTGATCTTTTAATACCAGCTTGTGTAGATAGTTCCTTCACACCCTTTTTCCAAGTAAATAAGGATTAAGTATATACACACATTTTATAAAAGGCCTATAACATTTCATATTTAAATAGGACCTTTATTTTCAAAGCCCACTGAAAGGGATGACCTGGTCTTATGCTGGACCAATACAAGAGTTTCTTTATTAGCCTAGCCTCATTGTAGGAGTGAATGGTTTAATCAGGCCATGATGCAATTCTGTATTACAGAAAAATAACATCTTGAATGTGCTCAGTTTTCCCATTCCCTTGGTATATTTACATATAAGATTTTCCTTTAACACTCACTGACACACAGAGCACATTCTTTCTACCAAGGATATGGAGTTTCTGTGGGAAGAAAGAGAAGGAGAATAAATAATTACCAATTCAGTATAAATCTGATATATCCCAGGTCATCTACACATAAAGGATAGGCCTTCTCTTTACTGGACTCTCCTGTAGCTATATGTAAGCTTGTTTCCTTACCTTATCTCATTCGGAATTCTGTGAAGATTGTCCAACAACCATAATTCAACTGTGCTTGATGATTTTATATTTATTAGCCTAGTTGAGCTTTCTACTGAGAAAATTCCTGAGAAATTTCAGGCACAAACAGTACCAGGGGAAGTTTGTGATTATGTATTTGAATGAAATGCTTTAGGAAACCTTTAAATGTTCAGTAATTTGGAATGTAATTGTTTAATTTATTGAAAGAGTGAGGAGGAAAATAATCACTTCCCAGTAGACTGGATTTTGTGACTTTGTCTTCTATAAACAATTCTACAAAACAGTTGAGGCATGTGGAGAGAAAAGGCCAATAATATTAGTAATGATAATCATAACTCACATTTCATGTTCTTTCCTTAGCTTTCCCAGATATTTTCATACCAGCTGTATCATCTGAGGTACTCACAGTTCTTTCAATGGGGGCATTATTATGCCACTTGCAGGCAAGAGATCCAAAGTCCAGTGATTTTAATCTTGCTTAAGAACACAATACATATTATTATCAGTTCTAAAAGAATATATTTTGATACTACCATTGGGAACAAAGTGCTGTGAACTACTATATAAAAACCAAATTAATTTGGCCAAATGAACCACTTAGTGCTGTGAAATTTTGGTCAAGCTCAAAGTAGTCAGAGAGGTTATAAGACAAAAATGCAACCCACTCAGCAAACATATACAAGTCTGTTAGATTTAGGATCTTAAGGAATCACTTGTTTAAAGTGGAAGAGAAGTTCCTGGGAGCTTCTACTCTCAGACTACCACACAGTTTGTTAAATGCAGATGACACAGTAGCAACTTAATTTTTAATAAAATAAGGAGAAAATCTTAAGTATTAACCTGAGTAAAAAAAATTAATATATAAAAAGCAAATTTGAACTACTCTTAATAGTTTCAAAATGATTTTATAACAACAGAAAATAGATTTAAAAAAACTTTCCTCAGTGATGCCATGAAGAAACATGATGGAAATTTTAGAGTAAACAGATAATTGTGTGTTTTTTCTCATAAATTTCTTCAAAATATGTTTAAAATTATCTTTCAAATAACAGTTACCTCTATTGTTGCCCATCATCCAAAAATATAGTGTTTCTGTATGTGAAAACATGTGAAGATATGATAGATTGTGAGGATTAAAGGATAATTAACAGTGCTAAGACAAATAGCATTTAGTCATAAAGCTAATACTTTATTGAATATCAGCTGCTTGTCAAATAAGTAAAAAAATAAATCGATTCACCTGAGTAACTGATCCTTATCCCTATCACCTGCTGAATAAACACTAACACACAGAATGCAAAGGTGACCCAGAGGGCCCTTGACTCATGCTTACGTGCTTTACCTACACACAGAATATGGGGTGAGGTGAATGTGGAAGGGGTGCTAAGAAGGAGGTGAGTGGACTTAGTATACCAAAAAAACTGGGCACACTTGGTAGTCTAGCTAACTTGTCCCTATATACCTATAAATCTCCAGACCTCACTGAGCACTGCCCCATGTGGGCATGCTCTTACCTAATGGGCACTATCCCCTGCCATATCTCAGAATGCCACCCTGTCCTTAGCAGTTAAAAGGTGCCCCACGATCCCCAGTTTCAAGTGCAGGTTTTAGGTTCCAGTCCTTCATTCCCACTACCTGGGCTACTGAAAAGAAGGGTGCTGCTAGTCTTGAACTTGCAAAAGGCAGAAGGACAGCCTATTGTCAATTCATATTGACAGTTTACATGATTTTTCCTTGATCCTACTAGGGTATCTCCAAAACTAAAAATAAGAAGACATGGTTAGTCTTACTAGATGTATGTAAAAAGTTTCTAACAGTCCTAGCTAGTTTTTTATCTTATTATATGAATAAACATTTCAAAAGCAAACTGATTTGCCACTTGAAAGCCATTTTTTATTAAATAAATACAAAATGGTATCATGGGTAAATCATCTTTCCCCAGTTCCTGAGTCTTCCCGACTGAGGTGGGTAGGAATAAAGGGTTTCCTAAATATTCTCTGGGGTAACCAGAGGGAACTCACAAAGGCAAAAGGGATATTTGAAATATTCAAGGGAAACAGAAACATCCATCAATCACCTGGAAAGCAAATAATGTCAGTTTAGATCATAACATTCCTTTCTGTTACCTCATATGTTTACAAAATTGGATTTTCAATGGTTGCTAGATGAAAAGCAGGTACTGAGCAAAAATAGATGTGGAACCAGATATGAGAAAGGCAGAACCCAATCTCACTTCAAAGTGATAAGATGCATAGTGCTCAATAGGTGCTACATTGTTGAGATAACACCTCATTTAATTGTTTGGACTGAACTACTTAATAATCCTGACTGTTATTTGTTTGGGCCAATGGAGTGTTATAAAAAAATTACTGAGTTGTTAAGGATGCCATGGACTAAGAAAGTTGGAGAACCTCTGCATCAGGTTGTTGGTTCATGTCCTTAGGACTGGAACTAAACAAAATCTCTGTGTGAAGAGAAATTTTGTTAAAAAAGAAAAAAAAAAACATGTTAAAAGTCATGAATTTTTTGACAAGTTCTAGAGTAAAGAGTATATCCTGTTCTTAATTCTGTTAGGATCCCAGGTAGCCAAAATCTTTTATTATTTGATAATAATCAAAGTAGCCTGCTCTTTTTCTTCATTCCTGCCAAGTGGCCACTGTTGTCATTGTCATTGTGGAGTGCTGATGCACAGGCTACCACCAGCTCCTAGATCTCAAGAAGTCTACTGACACAGTATTCTAAGATCATTGGCTACCAGAGTACCTGCTTAATATCAACCATCTTTTTTCCTTTTACTCTTTTTTTATTACTATTATTCTGCAAAACGATTCTTTATTCAGTCACTAAGGTCATTTTATTGTGAATCAAAAAATAAAAAATAGAAGTGGACTAAGCTTAGTGGTAGAGTGCTTGGCTCTCTTGCCCAGGCCCTAGTTTCTATCCCCAGTAGAGAATCAAACATTCCAGGAGTTCCATGAATGGTAAAATACATTTTAAACATTTTTTTTAAATTTTTGAACTGAGAAAATAAAAATACCAGCTAAGCATAGTGACACAGAACTATCAATCCAACTACTTAGGGGGCTGAGGCAGGAGAATCAAAAGTTTGAGGCCAGTGTCAGCAACTTAGCAAGACCCTGTCTGAAAATAAAAATAAAAACGATTGGGCATATAACTCAATGGAGGAGGCTTGAGGTCAGTTCTCAGTACCAAAAATATAAAAATTAAGAAAAAAAACCCTGAATACATATTTTAAATTTTTATTCTTGTGTTTTAAAAATATCACAAAAAGGAGATCGGAATGTTTTGACATTTTGAATGGATAGGTTTTAAGTGCCACGGGATAAAATTAAAGTGCCGATTTTTTTTGACAGACAAAGCATAGATTGGTTTAAGAAGAAAACAGTGGCCCATAAAGTATTGGCACAACATTCCTGGAGTCTAGAAATATTTATATCTGTGGGGCTTCAGAATAGACTAAATCCACATGAGCACCCAGAAGGTATCATGGTCAAAACAAAGCAGTATTTTAAAGCCTGAGTTAAACGTAGTTATACTACATATTTCCATGATCTATTAAAATGTCAAAAACAAACAAACAAACAAACAAAAAACACCTGGAATACTGACTTAGGGTTGCTAAATTTGTACTTTGTCAGACAATGGATACTAACAAGAAAATTCCCACTGATACACACCATCATTTTTTAAAAAGGCATTTTCACTTCAATAAAAAAGAAAATGCATAATCTCATAATAAAAGTATTTTCCAAAGAAGTGTGTTTGGCTTTTTTAACACTTCACTTCATGGCCCATATTTAATCTCACTTTGATAAGAACCAATGAACATTTTGTTAGGTAAGTCCCAGATCTCAGAATGGCATTTGGAAACTACTGACCCCTACCACTTGCCAATGGCATGACTGTGATGAGTTACTTAAGTTCTCAGAGCCCGGTTCCTTGCCTTGGTGTGGGAATATGAGTACCCCGTAATGCAGAATCCTTGAAATTAGATATTGCCCATTGGTGGAGATCCATGCCTGATTCATAGTAGGTTTGTATCAAACATGATGCTCTCTGCTCTATTTGATCAGACCATTCCTTTTAATCTGCTAAAATCTAGCACATACTGTCCTTTAAAACAGTTGCATGCACTCCCATAAATCTTCCTCCTAGGAACCCGTTCTGGAGAAGAATCAAGAGGGCAGGGCCTCTGACATTAGAAATGGGCCTGTCAAATAAGATCAACAGTGAAATAAGAGCCTGTTCCTAGAACACAAGTGAGGTGAAAGTCCTTCTCTGTGAACTCAACCCTTTCCACCTTCCTTCTTCCACTCTGTGGAAATAAGACTCAGCCTAGTACTGAAAACAGTTGATGGTCATTGTGACATCAGCACTCCTGGAAAATACCCCTATTACACTGTTTTGTTTTTTTTGTTTGTTTGTTTGTTTATATGTGGTGCTGAGAATCCAGCCCAGTGCCTTACACAGTTTAGGCAAGCGCTCCACCACTAAGCCACAACCCCAGGCCTTATTGCACTGGTTTTTATCAAATAAAATAATTCAATGTACTTAATGAACATGTTTACAAGCATGTGTTAAGCACTTTTTAAATTACTCAAATCAGAAAATTTTTGATAGATAATTTTAAACACAGATTATCTTTTGTACTGTCATATGACTTAACAAATTGGAAGTCGTTTATTGGCCTCATGTATTTTCTTTTAAGTTTTTTTTTCTTGTAGCACAAAAAGAGATTCCATTGCAGATGAGAGAATTTTTTGCTTATGATGCATAATACCTCTAATTTCATTTGCTATATCATCAGTGCATAATCTTAACAGGGATGAGCATGCTTGAGTCAAAAATTATGGATCTTTGTTTTAAGAACTTTTTTGATCAATGATCAGTTCTAGGTCTTAATCTGTTGCTGTTGTTGTTTTAGTTTTTAATTGACAAATAATATGTGTCTGTATGTGTGGTGTGTGTGTGTGTGTGTGTGTGTGTGTGTGATGTAGAATATAATGTTTTAATATTTGTATACATTATGGAATTATTAAATCAAGCTCATAATATGTCCATCAATTCACTTATACTTTCTGTGATGAGAATGTCTAAAATCTATTCTCATCAATTTACAAATATGCTTGGCATTATTCCTAATTATAGCCTACCTTATAAATGTCTTAATTAAATTCCTCCTAACTGTATATTTGTACCCTTCAACCAACACCTTCCAACCCCATTTTCCAGCTTCTGGTAACCAACATTCTACTGTCTCCAAGATTTCTTTTTTTTTTTTTTAATAGATCAACATTACATGTGCAATAACACCTTATTTGACTTTCTGTTCCTGGCTTATTTAACTAGCATAATGTACTTTAGGCTCATTTCTGCATCATTGTTTTCAAACTGGCACAATTTCTTTCCTTCTTAAGGGAGAGTGCTATTTCATTGTGTATAGAGACCACATTTTCTTTGTCCACTCATCTGTTGGTTGACACTTAGACTGATTTTGTATTGGCCATTGTGAATACTGCTCTAATAAAACAGTAGTCCAGATACTTTTTGACACATTGATTTCATTTTCTTGGCTTATAAACCCAGAAATGAATCATACGATGGTCCTATTTTTAATTTTGGTGAACCTCCATAGTACCTTCCAGAATTGCCACACGAATTCACATTCCCACCAACACTGTACAATGTTTTGTTCCACATCTTTGTCAACATTTTTTATCTTTGGCTTTTTTGATTAAAACTAATTTATGGGTGAGACATGATAGCTCATTTTGATTTAAATCTGCATTTCCCTGATGATTACTTATGTTAAGCACCTTTTTATATATTTATTTGGCCATTGGTATGTCTTATTCTAAGAAATGTTTACTCAGTTCTTGTGTTCATTTTTTAGTGGGTTATTTGCTTTCTCACTATTAAGTCATTTGTTAATTATTAAAATGTTAATAAATTTTAAGCAGGTGGTTACAAGATTAGCTGGGCACAGTGGCACATACCTGTAATCCCAGTGGCTTGGGAGGCTGAGGAAGGAGGATCATGAGTTGAAAGCCCTTGTCAGCAACTAAAAAAATTAGCAAGAACTTGCTTCAAAATAAAAAGGGTTGGGGATATGGGCTGTGGATCAGTGTTTATGTCCCTTTAGGTTCAATTCCTGGTACCAAAAGGAAAAAAGAAGAAGAAAGAAATTTAGAATTCTAAACATCTAAGATTATAGTATTTTCTAAAGTAATTTAAATAAAATTGTAGTTGTAGATGGACAGAATGCCTTTATTTTATTTATTCTTATGTGATGCTGAGGATCGAACCCAGTACCTCACACATGCTAGGCAAGTGCTCTGCCACTGAGCTACAGCCCCAGCCCCTAAACTGATATTTTTAATCCAGTAAAATATCAATTAGAATGTAATGTTTACAGGTGCTCTCTGAAGGGTTTTCTCATTGATTAAAATAGGCAAAATGATATAGTAAATTCTCTTAAGGCTAGTAAAGATGAAAGTGTTTTTTGTTTTGTTTTTAATTTTTTTATTTTTTAATAAGTTATACATGACAGTAGAATACATTTGTCCACTTTGATATGATATATATAGATGGGATATAATTTCTCATTTTTCTGAAAGTACATGGGTAGAATCACATTGGTCATGTAGTCACATATATGCATAAAGCAATAATGTCTGTTTCGTTCTACTGTCCTTCCTTTCCCCATCTCCCCTCCCTTCTCCCCTTTCACTTCCGTCTGCTAATCTAAGGTAACTCTATTCTCTAGTGCTCTGCCCCCTTATTGTCAATTAACATCCACATATTAGAGAATATGTGTTTTGTTTTGGAGGGATTGGCTTATTTCCCTTACCATATTCTCCAACTCTATCCATTTACTGGCAAATGCCATAATTTCATTCTTTTTTTAAAGCTGAGTAATATTCCATTGAAAAAATATATACAAATATACAATAATACCTTATTTTACTTTCTGTTCCTGGAGATATATATATATATATTTATCCCATTTACTTTTCCCATTCATCTATTGAAGGACACCTAGTTTGGTTCCATAGTTTAGCTATTGTGAATTGAGCCGCTATCAACATTGATGTGGCTGCATTACTGTACTATGCTGATTTTAAGTCTTTTGGGTATAAACTGAGGAATGGGGTAGCTGGGTCAAATGGTGGTTTCATTCTAAGTTTTTTTTGAGGAATCTCTTACTGCTTTCCATAGTGGTTATATCAATTTGTTTTCCTCCCAATGGTACTTTTCCCCATCATTTGAATTACAGAAAGCAAAGAATTAAAAGTTTTAAAAGAATTTTCTTTTAAAAGAAAATTTCCTTAGGATTACATATACACATATATACAAAATATGCATATATAAATTTACTTGTAGATATTTACATTAGAATTTTTTGTTATCTGTACACTATCCTCAAAGGTCTTTATTACATATGACTAATTTGTTCTTATCATACCCCAATTATGCACATATGTTATTGAATTATCAGCCAAAACTTTACACCTGGATGGAAAAAAAAATTATTATTTTATTTTAGGGTTGTAGGACATGAAAATCATTAGGTAGACTAAGCTTGTTTTGCTTTATTAGTCATTGATTATATGTTGTTTGATTAGTTTGATTTTGTTATTTTGATATTATTTTTTGCATTCATGTATAATTCTTCTATTTGTTGTCTTTTGATATTGTCTCATGACACACAAAAGATATATTAAAGATTAAGCATTGTTTTGGATGAGGTTCAGGCATTGATAAATGTGTTCTAGGTGGAGAATTACATAGCACATGACACAGATTTGGATCCTGGCCCCAAAGTCACATGACACAGATTTGGATCCTGGCCCTATAACTTCATAGACATGTGATTTTATTTCTTTCTTAGGCCTCTGTCTTGTCACCTATGAAAAAAAAATTAATAGATTATCATTGTAACATGTTTTGCATATAGTAAAAACTCAATAGATATTAGCTATCACTGTTGTTTATGATAACTAATTTTTATAATTATTACCACTACTATTTATACTTTTATTGGATATTTATACTCTGAATTCTTAAAAGCAGTATGGTGAAATTGTTTTAAGAAATAAAAAATAAGATATTATAAAGGCTCCTAGTGCTGAAGCCAAAAGAAGAAAGGTGTCCCTGAGTTTCACAATTTGAAATAGATTTATATATATATATATACATATATAAAATTCCAGGTGCTGGTTTTAGTTAAACTTATTGTTTTATGATGGTAGTGTACTTTTCCATATTTAATACTATACTTGAATAGTTTATGGATCCCAACAAGGCTTCCATATGAAGGTTTGCTTTTAGATCTCTCTCTCTCTCTCTCTCTCTCTCTCTCTCTCTCTCTCTCTCTCTCTCTCTCATGAATTGAACCCATTGGTTTAACTACTGAGCAGATTCCCAGTCCTTTTTTTTCTGAGACAAGGTTTATACTATATTGCTTAGGACCTTTCTAATTTGTTGAGGCTGGCCTCAAACTTGCAATCCTCCTGCCTCAGCTTCCCAAGTCACTGGAATTACAGGCAGTCACCTCCCACCTGGCTTTTCTCTTTCTCTCTCTCTGTTTCAGCTTCTTGTCTGTGTTTCTAACTTCTTGTTATGGAAAGAACAAGAAATAGGGAAAGGATGGCAAAGACATAAAGAATGGGAGTTTTTAACTCTTGTCATTCCTGTTTTGAAAACAAGAGTCAACACTTGAGCCTCTGCCTCTGGTAGCCCTGAGTCAGGACCTAGCAAGGCCTCTCTTTGAGAGCAGAGGTGGGGCAGGTGTAGGCAAGCCTACCCATGGCAACCAGCTCAGTGACGGAGCATGTGGCACCTCCTTCCATATCACAGCACTCAAGGCCATTGTGACACTGCCTCCACAGTGACCTCCAGTGACTTATCATATCTGTTCTAGAAGTCTCTGCACTTGACCTTCACTGTGACTATTACCTGAGTCCCAATCTTCTTGGTCTCCACATGCGCGCACACGTGTGTGTGTGTGTGTGTGTGTGTGTGTGTGTGTACATATATATGTATATATATAAAATGTCAAAAAGTACCTTTCTCCTGAGTACTATCAGCCCTCAATCTCGTCCCACCTGTGTCCCATGCAGTTCTGAAAAGAACTTTATCTGAAAGCTAAAATTAGCTTCCCTTAAAAATAGATCTCAGATGATTTAAGTTTGTTGATTTTTTTTTACTTAAAGAAAAGGTGATATTGAATAATTCTCCCTCAATTTTATGACACCAGTAGTTACAATTTCAAGTCTCCAGGCACTACTAACTATGAGTTAAACTTCTTAATTTGTTAGAGGCTCTGTCTTTTCCCATCTCAGAAAACCCCAATTGATTGCATGATATTATACACCCTCCTAACTCTTTTCAGTATTTTAAAAAACTTCCTCGTTGAGAAAGTCGTTCAAGTGCCAATTGCAGAATCACTTTCTTTCAAGGGCTTTTTGTTCATTTTGTTTTGTTTTGTGTCTGGTGGTGCACACTGTAGTCACAGCTGTTCAGGAGGGTTGCTTGAGCCCAGGAGTTTGAGACCAGCCTGGATAACATAGCTGTCTCAAAAAAAAAAAACAAACAAACAAACAAAAAAAACCATAAACTCACATGTACTTTAAGCCAATCATATGTAACAAAATTAATCTTCTGTTAATCTTAAGTCCCAAATCTCTTTTAATTATATATGCAAAGTTCAGTACAATTAAATGATACATTTTATATTATATTTATTTTCTTCTATCCACAAACAAAAACATATATTACCTACATCATCATATTTGAAAATAGTCTGGAAAAGGTTATTTTCATGTTGAGTTGAAGACAGAAAAATTTTTAAATTATATATTAGGTATATATCCAAAGACAAATTAAGCCTTACATACTTTTGAAAAGAAATGGATAAAATATCCTTTATAGAAGATGTCTGCCACTGAAATGCTGGGAATCTCATTTATTATTACTGAAATGAGACAAACTTGAAATATTTGGCAGAAAGAATTTCTGGGCAATTTTTAAAAATGACATATCTCCACTAAAATTACAACTGTCTTTCTTTATACTTTGACAGGAAAAGAAAGGAAGTTGGATAAATTATGTTAAATATTGTATATTCTAAATGTACCTTTTACAAAGTTTCAGAATGAAATTGAATAAAAGAAAGAATTAAGTGTTTTAACAAACATGCAATCCTTTTGACTAGTTCAAATCCACTGTGATGCACTTCCAAACTAAAGGACTTATTACCATGGATTAATTTAAGAATGATGATGTGCCTTGATCCATATGACTTAACTCTTAGAAAATTAACTTTATGGTCAGGAAATTATAAAGAATAAAATGAAAGAAAAGACTGTAGCTTGGGACAATGTCTGGATTTCATATTATTTTTGTTCTGGGTATCTGAACTGCCTTCAGTATGGCCATGTGTGGAAGCAAATTGAAAGCTGTTCAATTGCCAAATCAAGGAGACACTTCACATGTAATTTTCTCATTGTGTAATATATTTCCTGTCATGGTATCATGCTTTTTATTTTTTTATACCTTTATTTTATTTATTTATTTTTATGTGGTGTTGAGGAGTGAACTCAGGGCCTCGCATGTGCAAGGCGAGTGCTCTACTGCTAAGCCAAAATCCCAGCCCAGAATCATGCTTTTTAAATAACACTTTTTCTTATAGAAACCACTGAAGTATCTTGAATGTATGTAAATCTGTTGAAATAGTCTTTGCCTTTTGAACTTCTAACAAAGAAAAACTAATACACACTAAATTTATTATCTTGTTCACTACTTATAAAAACAATTGGCTTTGAATGGATATTTGTGTGTGTGTGTGTGTGTGTGTGTGTGTGTGTGTGTGTGTGTGTATTTGTATATGTCAAATGGTTAAATGCTTAGCTCTGGATCTCATACTCATGCTTTCGGAAAAATTTGGAGCATCTTCACGTATTTCTCAGTTGCTCTGTAAGAGTTAAGTTACTATTTCAAAGTGAGTACATAGGCGGAATTGCAACCCTAAATTGTGCCTGTCATCAACCCTCAGAGAGCAAGGTCAGAATGATAAACCAATGAAGAAATGCAGTTGTCCAACCCTGAACATCGTTTTGAGTTTTGCCTTGTAGTTTTCACTTTTTTGTTTTACTAGATAACTGTTCTGACTATTTTTCTTACCTTTTGTAGGTCCTTATTTTTAATCTGTCCTATAGGAGTGAGCTAGTGAAATCATAAGGGGCAGGGACAGAGCAAATGTGGCTGTGTATTCTTACCTGTGTGACTTTTGTGTTTAGTTTTTTAACCAGGTTGAGCCTCAGTTTTTCTCAACTGTAATATGGGAATATACCACTTACCCTGCATTATTGTGTGATTGTTAGTGACATTGTACATCACAGCATTCCCCTTAGTTTTGTATGTTTCAAATTTTCCTTCAAGTTCTTTTACAAAGCCCATAATGTTGTTACTTTTCCTCTCTCAGTAACCATTGATTTGACTCAGGTCCTCTCTTGACACTGCCTACTCTGCTTTCAGTTTTGCCCCTTCAAAACTCTCAGTCCCTTATAAATCTGGCATAATGGCTTTAAAGTTCTTAACTAAGTATCAGTTTTCTGAGTCTTTTAAATTTCCTAACTGCATAAGAAAGCAAAAGCCATTGGAATATAAATAATATTTACTATTACTAATTATAGACTACTAAATTTATCGAATTTTAAGCTAAACACATTCTGAATACCTGAACATCGGTCACTTAATCCTCAAATAACATTATGCATGGACTATCATCTCCATTTTACAGATGAAGCGACCAAAAGAAAGAGAAGTTTAATAACTTGCACCGTATATATACCGAGAACATGGCGGGGTCAGAATTCCCAACTCTCACTCCCATCAGAAAGTAAAATCCCAGGCTTTTCTTACATGTACAAGGGCTCAGTGATCTGCAGCCTGGCTCACCCCCTGCCACTCTTCTTGCATTTCCTACCCTGCCATGCATTTACTAGAATCGCTCAGCTATGCATTGTAGCTCCTCGAATGTGTCATATTCTTCCTCACTCAGATGATTCCTCTGCCTCTTTGGCTTTGTCTCCTCTTGCTAGCTGCCTCTGGGACACTGGCTTTCTTACCGCTTCAGTACACCGGCCCACTTCACTCTGGGCCATTCTTCTAGGAAAGAGCCTTTCTGGGTTTGGCCTCAGAAGACCTTTGTGGACTGACATCCTGGAGCTACCATTTATTTGCTTCTAGACCTTCTGATCTCTTTGAACCTCCATTGCTTCCTCTATAAAATTATGGTAAAACTTGATTCCAAACTTCATAGCACGTAGGATTCTATGAATAAAAGAATAACAGATGTCCCTTGAAAATGTGGTTCTGGAACCAATGGAAAGAAAACTGACACATGCCTCTTTTGAAGTGCTTTTCCGTCTTTTTCTTCTATTTTTCCACATTTTTACTTTCAAGAGCTCTGTATAATTTGATGGTGACCACAGCAATTAGTCTCTTTGTCATTGGTGATCATGGCGAACATTCTCCCCGTGCTCTTTATGCTGTACCATGTTTCGTAAGCATTGTTTTAAGTCACTCTGGTTATTTTCAGATTTTGAATGAGCAAATAGACAGGTCAGTTGCACTATTTTCAGTGAAAGTAATGTTCAGGAAGCTTTCTCTGCAGAATAACTGCTTACACTTGATTCAAAAGCTTTGGCTCTCTAGATCAAGAAGCAGCCCATGAAGATAGGGACATGCTGCTGTTGAACTATTTATGCTAGGAAATACCAAGAAAGAATTGCAGGCCTAAGTTTCTCACTTTCTTCTAAGTAGAACATTGCACAACTTTTCTTGACTTTCTCTATCCCTCCAAGTCACGTCATGCTGACACCTTGCTCCTATATCACAGGCCTGGTGTGGCTGAGGTTGCTGTAGCAACAGCACACATGGGGTAACATTCCCCTGTAACTATGGTGGCTGAGACATGAGTCAGTTGAAAAGTTTCACGGGGTTTTTATTAGTATATGATGCAGTTCCATGTCATCTATAGTTCCTGGCTTGTCCAACACTTCCAGAGGATGATGCAGAACACGCAACGCTAATCATCTTCAAATACTTGGGCCAGGGTCCTCTCACAAAAGCTACTGAGGCTGCTGCTTCCTTCCACAGCATCCCTGACTAATAATTATACTAAGAGGCAAGAGTAAAGTCCAGGCCCCAGCACTGGAATTGTTTCTACCATAGTGTACCCTGTTAGCCCCCAAAGGCAACAGTGACATTGATGGATGATGGAGTCACTCTTTTCACCTAGGTAGCTGGATAATGGTTCAAAATCCAAGAGGATGCATTTTCAACCCAGTGCCTGAGAAGAACATGTGCTGAAGAATAAGGATGGAATTATTGTAATTCTCTATGGGGATTTATGAAACTTAACATTGGAACTTAGCATGGAATATTGATTAAAACTAGTCGTAGAGTTGTTGATGACTTCTAACATGGGATTTGGTTTATTTTTCAGACATGGAGATGACTTGATTGTGACTCCTTTTGCTCAGGTAAGCATACTTTGGTAAGCAGGCCGACTTCTTACAGATCTGGAAATTGGTTTGGGAGGATTTGTTCTGTTGCTCGATTTAGTTTTAAAGTAAATGAAATTATAAATGCAAATTGTGTGGTTCATCCAAGTAACTCATAGGCAACGCTAGAAAATGTGACTTTGGCCCTAGAGATCTGTTTTCTTTAAATTGTGGTAGACCCAAAGATTGTCTTTGCTTCAAATAACAAATTACCCTAGAGATAGAGAACATAAATAGGCCCATATTTCTTAACTGATACAGGCATTAGAAGCAGAAGGCTTTATTGTGGATTAAATTACATTTAATAAAATGAGGTACATGATCATTGGTTGAAATTCAATCATACAGTTCAACCTGATACCTTATTTACTCCTTTATACATGTGTCATTGGCACAAAGAGTTAGCACAGTGATCTGTGTTTGTTTACAGCATACAAATCATGAAAATACTTTAATCACATGACATAGGTGCAAGAAGGTGATGAGATGATTTGAAGTGTTCTGGAGTGATTCTCAATCCTAGATGCAAGCTAGACTCCCCTAGATAACTCATCCGGATGCCCAGGCTGCATGCCTGTGGATTTCAAATAATCTGGAGATCCAAGAATTTGTATTTTTTCAAAGGCCACAGTATTTTTACTGTGTGTAAGAGAAGTTGACAGCCCCTGATGTAGATAACTAGGGACAGAATTATTTGAAACTTATTTAAACTGGGTCATGAAGCAGATTTAAAATCAATACTGACTGAGAAGAAATGTTTAAATGTTGAAATACAAGCAGTGCTGAGAAGTTATACAAATTGTAACTAGAGGTAGGTCAGAAATAGAAGTAGCACCTTGAGCAACTCATTTAACTTTTCTGAATGTCTTTGAGGAAGTCACTGAACTTTTCCAAGTCTTACTTCCTCCTCTTTTAAATTATAATTGCAGGAGTACCCACCTCATAAGATGTTAAAAGATTAAAATAATACTGGTCATGCAAAATATTCACAAGAATCCTAAAAATTTTAATGTTTATTAAATTTTAATTAAAACTGGTTTAATTGTATAGAGATGAAATTGCTCTTTTCTTCCTAAATGTCATCTTAGGTATAATTTTTTTAAATGAATAATAATAATGTTGGAACAATGTGATTTTGCAGTTTTAAGTTTTTAAAAATTTATAAAATAATTTAGACCACAATTGTAATTAATTCACAAATAAAATGTCTAATGGTGATTTTAAAAATTAATGCAGGTGGGCTGGGGTCATATCTCAGTGGTAGAGTACTTGCCCGGCATATGTGAGGCACTGGTTCAATTCTCAGCACCACACATAAATAAATACAATAAAGGTCCATTGACAACTAAAAAATAATAATGCAGGCAATTAAGAACAGATGATGATCACCATCCATTCCATATGCTCAAGTCCTTCTGCTGGAGATCACGAATTCTTTATAGTGCTTGTATTTCTGTGTCAAAAAAATTTACACTCTTACATTTTAATCATATTTGTGATAGCAAACTTTTAATGAAACAGTTTGTAATTAACTCCTATTGAGAATTTATAATTTTATAACTAAGAGCTGAGAGCTAGATGGACAGGCAAAATCAGGTAAAACAATATAAACAACCATCACTAAATGTAGAACCAATCATCCCATCATGAGTTTACTCAGGGAGCTAGCTAAAACTAAAATCTCTAGATATTATTGTAAGAAAAATAAATCTAAGGATGTTGTAAAAAATGGAAAAAAATCTGTATGTAATATTCTGGCTTCTTACTTCAAGTAATATTTACTAAACTCTAACAGATTAATAAATTTAAATTGGCTCCTGCCTTTAGTTCAATTCTAAAGAAGTCTAGTCTTTTACATGATTAGACATCTATAGTGTACCTATAATCTCCAAAACAACTACTCAAATTTCTCTATATTGGAACGTTTATACATATTTTTATACAAAACATCATTTAGCCATAAATGTTATTTTACAATTATTAATACCATTGAAACTGGAACTTTGAATATAAACTAATTCTTTGCAATATTCAGATTATCTGATGCCTAAAAATAATCTGAAATATACTTAAGGAGATTTTACTTATCATCAACTGAGGGACTCATTCACCTTGCTGAAGGTGGTTGTTGCCCCAGGGGCTGTGAATTCTTTTTTAGTGGCTTCACCACAGTTTTCATAAATGGATTTTTCCTGGGGTATTAGATCTGGGAAGCTGTACTAAAATATAAGAAAGAAAAGGCTTTTAAATACTGAGCAGTTTTAGCACTGATGGGGTATCATTGCAGAAGCAGGTAAGACTAAAAGCCCAGTTGGGTGCAGCTGGCATATTTTGTTGACTTAATTGTCCTCTCCTCAGAAAAAGAGTGTGTAATACAGGGCAGAGTACTTACCACTTAATGTTAAATATTATAATTACAAAAATGGAATATATTTATATTGCTTGAAGTTATGCCAACATTATTTGTTCTGCTATACCATAACTGATTTTAGCCAACTTGCACAGGAAAATGTCTTATCAAGTAGGCCAAAGAATCATACCCTCTTCCTACTATGTTTTGGATTCATAATTTTACACTAAATTTTGGTGAAAATTTGCAGGGAGGCCTGAGGTTGTGGCTCCATGGTGGAGCACTCGCCTAGCATGGGTAAGGCACTGGGTTTGATCCTAAGAACCACATAAAGATAAAAAAATAAAGGTATTGTGTCCATCTATAACTAAAGACTATTAAAAATAAAATAAAATTTGCAGGGAGAGCCACATTGCTCTCAAAATGTTTCTGCATACAAGCTTTAGAAAAATTTATATAAGCAAAAGGAAGAAAATTTTCCACTATTCACCATCCCCAAACAACTACTGCTCACATTTTTTTTTCTTACTTACTATCCATTTAGGTTTGTTTTTTCTGGGTGTTACGACTTTCCTTATGATCTTAAAAACAGGCAACGATTGTCCAAAATGGTGAAGGACCTTCCTCCAACTCATCTTTGTCTTCTTGAAAACCCATTTCTTTAGGCCTGAGTGCAGCCCCGAAACATGAAAGGATCCTGCCCTATTATTTCTAAATTATGGCCTTTTGGGTTTTGAGAAGAATTAAATACTAAATTACAAGAGAATTTAGGAAGTCACCAAAAGATATATCCCATTTTGTTGGATGGAGCTGAACCTAGAACATCTTGGTTAGGCCTAATTTTCAAGAAGGATCTTACAAATCCCTCTATGTTTTATTCTAATGTGAAGAACACTGTTAAAGTTATTGCTAGGGGTCAGCCTGAACTATCTTCTGCCTCTGGTGGCTTAGACTTTTCCATATAATTTCAGAATCTCTTTGAGCCCCAAAAAAGTTCCAACTTTAATTAGTTTGTATACATCAATCTCAAAACTGAAATTCTGTTTTGGTATGAGAATTTCTTTCGGCATGGAGACTTGAGTGTTGAGAGCGACCCTACTGCCCTTTTCCTCCCACAAGAATAACAACTTGGCCAGAGTTCCCGGGGGCCCAAGAGCACCAAGGAGGCACAACACTGCTGAATACTGGAGTCAGCAGTCTCTGGCCTCGAGTTCCACTGTTTGCAATTATGACAACCTAAGACTCTAAGTCTCCTGGAATTCTCATCTGAAAGTCTGTAATATTGAAAGAAGTGGAATCTTTAATGAAGCAAAAGACAGGAAACCCCCACCCAAACATTATCCTGACTCCCTGGGGAGTGCCTCACATCAGTCAGTCTAGAGAGACATGCCCAACCCAGGAAGACTAGGCAGGAATACCCACATTATTTTGCCTTCTCTGACAAAAATACAGCACCCAGAATACTTTCAGGAAACAATATAGTAGTTATTAATACTGTAGAACGTTAATTATAGTAGTAGGACATTACCAATATTTTTTGAAATATTTCACCCCACAGAGATTTTTATGATCTCATCATAGTCCCCAAGTTTGCTGGGCCCACCAGGCCCTCTCTGTGAAGCAATGGAAGAAAAGAGGGGTCTCATTTCAGGTGCTTTTATTCCCTCAGCATTTCTTTGGAGTTCATTAATATAAATGGCATCTAGCATCTTTCTAGGTATCTGAACTCTTACAGTCATTCATAGGAAATTGTCAATAACTTTTTGACATAACCAAAACAATTTCATATGGTTCAACAAAAACATAAGTGGAAAGATATTTTCTCTTCTATCAAAATAAACTTTTTATCTTGTACATAATTCTAGGTTGACTCCAGCATTTCTTCTGAAGTTAAAACCTGGATCAGGAATACTTTCATTTCACGCAGGATACACCCACCCCACAAGAATCTCAGTCTGTGTTTTACCGCCACCTAGTGGCATAAGGTGTACATGAATTGAAAAACAATCCTCAGAACTCTCCTTGAGGCTGTGCATTACTGATTCATGAAGTCCACATTTTTCTGTCAATTTTGGTAAATCCAACTGATCAACAGATGTTTAAGAGCACATAAAAAAGTTTGAGAACTCTGTATAAATAACATCCCACCCCACAAGCCAGTACTCAGATCATCTCTGTCTACAATTTTTCTGTAGTACTATCAGTATTTCTTTCCTAAGGTGTGTATATTTCTCATCATTCCGGAGGTATTTTTGATCTTGTTTTGTTACATTTTACTTGTAGGAGAAGAAGAGAAAGCAGTGACCTTAATTTTCTGCCACTGAGCCACGTGGAAGAAACCTCAGGGATTTCTTTGGTTAACAACATTAAGAAGGGAAGAAAATTATAGGGGCAATAAAGCTCTGACTACATCTCTTAGAGAGCTGAATTTATGGGGAGTGAGAACAGCCCTGGAACAAAAGCAAAAAATAACGGAACCTTAACTCAGGGGCTCCAGTAAAACTATTTCCATTTCTTCTCCCCAGCAACAGTTACCTACCTCTTTATGTTCTGCAAAGACAAACCCAGTGATATTTAGGATAAGGATTCCCTAGGAAGCACCCCTTAAAAGATCTAAAACTCTTATTTATACTTTGGCAAATATAAACTTTTATTTATACTTTGGCTAAGGATAATAATTAACAATTAATCTAAAAATTTATAAAATACTGCTTGTCCTACCCCCCCCCCACACACACAGAGAAAGAGAGAGAGAGAGAGAGAGAGAGAGAGAGAGAGAGAGAGAGAGAGAAAGCCACAATGACTTAGGACTTGCACACACAGGGAATGATGTATCCTCAGGGCTATTTACTACAGCAGTGTTTGTTTGTAAAAGCAAACTGTAAGACACAACCTCAAAGTCAGTCTCAGGGACTGCAAATGGATGCCTTAAGGAGGGACTGGGATGGGGGAACTTTTTCTTCCATTTTTATTTTTTGTTTGTTTTGAGATAGTTCATACATATGAAAGAATATATCTAGTGATTATATAAAGCATAAATAATCATCATCATAATAATAAACAGTTTAAGAAATAGAATGATATGAATATTTTAATGCCACTGAAGTATCCCTTTCCATGTTCATCTATCGCATATATGACAATAAGTTTGATTTTGGCTTAATTATTGAGATGAAACTTTTTGCTGGATAGTTATGTTTCTACTTAAAGTCTACAGCAAGCAAATGTAAGATTTATTCAAAATAAATACATAAAACTTAAAATCCAAAACAAAATAATCCAGTTTAATATCTTTATTATTATAACACAGGCAAAATTTCTCTACAGAAAATATTTCTTTTATGAACTAATGTTTCCTTTCATGAATTAATTTCCTCTCAAATGAGCATGGAATATGATTTACCTACAATATCATTTCTATTTACCAGCGGTCAAATGCAGTGAATTTACAACAGCATATTATGATAAAATCCTCAGAATTCTGAAGTTAAAATTTTTGCCTAGAAAAGGGATCAATTAGCTGGTGCAATAATCTTATTTAAAATGCTTTTCAAATGTGTTCAGTATTCACTTCTTAAAATATAAATTAAGTCTGCATGATTTAATGACAGTGGATCATTTATCCAATTTATTTCTGCATCAGTCAAGATTCCATGCCTGTTGAAAGACATCGTAGTCTGATGTCAGCAGTTAGCTATTTGAATATTCTATCATAGGCAGTGTGACCTTTCAGAGCTGTGGGTTGTTTTTGTGCGGTAATGATCCAGGATTTTCCAGTGACTGAGTTAATCATGGTTGGCTCCTTAGGAAGCACCACAGATTCCTTCAGGGGAAATCCTGTAGGTCACTGTCCCAATGCACAAACTTCCATTGACCAACACAAATTAATGTCAATTTTTTGGTTTTTGAAGTCTGAAACATTTTTGTATTGGAAAAAAATATAAACTGACTTTAGATCCATGCCAGATGGAAAAAAAAAAAACTCTGGAACAATTCTGGAGCCCATAGAGCAATTAGAATTTGGGGGGGCCCTTTAGTACCACTCATAGTCACTAAATAAATTCCCTGTGTGTGTGCCAAATCATTAATCAAGTGAAATGCTTCCCCAATGAAATCACCCACACTGAGTGCTTTTTCTTGACACCTAACCTGTCATTTCTTCTAATTCACACTCCAATCCTGTTACAGTTTGTATTTAAGGAAACTGAGGTATGGAGAGGCTTGCATAACTTCTTCAGGTTCACACATTTAATACTTAACAGATTCAGGCAGCCTGGTTTGTTGTGCAATACCCTAGTAATTACCAAGACATATTTTAGATAAATTTAGCATTCTGGTTCACATCCAGAACACCTATAATTACACCTAATTTAGGATCCACCATGAGGAAATGAGCCCATTCTAGGAAAAAGCCAGGGGCAGTAGATTCATGCAACTTTTCTCTCCTAGGCTCACTTCCATTCCTTGGCCACCTTCTAGTCCCGACTGGAATTAAGAAAGGGGGCTATCAGAGGTGGTGGCATCGTTTTCCTGCCTTGTCATATGTGTAGATATATTTCATCTAGGTATTCATTCATACGATGCCATTTTATTGAGTATTTTCTGTGTTCCAGGAAGTGTGTGTGTGTGTGTGTGTATGTTTATATATATATATATATATATATATATATATATATATATATATAGAGAGAGAGAGAGAGAGAGAGAGAGAGACAGAGAGAGAGACAGAGAGAGAGACAGAGCAGTTGCATTTTGTGTAAGAAATACCTTCTTGGGGACTTCTTGTCATTCACAGTCTTAACCAAGGAAAAGACCATCTGTGCACTAGCTGGTACAGACACATGGCAAAGCTGAAAAGCGATCTAAGATTTACTTAGCTTACTGACTGCAAATTATGGAACTCTTCGTGAATTCTTTTTTCTTTTTTTCTCTTCTTCTTCTTCTCCTTCTCCTCCTTCTCCTCCTCCTACTACTACTACTACTTCTTCTTCTTCTTCTTCTTCTTCTTCTTCTTCTTCTTCTTCTTCTTCTTCTTCTTCTTCTTCAAGTTGTAGATGAATGCCTTTATTTAATTTATTTACTTTTATGTAGTGTTGAGGATCGAAACCAGTGCCTCATACATTCTAGGCAAGCACTCTACCACTGAGCCACAACCCCAGCCCTCTTGGTAAATTCTTAAAGAGAAATTTGGAATAATTTTTATTTTTATCCTTATAGTAAGCTTCATTAGTATTTTATACTACACTATTTCATATATGCATAAGATGCAACATACATGTTTGCTTGGGATATTGTGTTAGTGACTTGGGAATACAGGAATGCTATGGAGACTGCTGCTGCTGGGACCACATTTGTAGATAATGAAAAGGGATTTCTGGAAAATTTTGACAGTGTGATCTCTGTGGATTTCATATGGATGCATACAAGCTTTGCTAAGTGCTAGTAGATTCTTTAGTGGTATATGAAATTAAGTTTTAAGCATTATCAGATTTCCTCTTAACAAACCATTCTTAATTGCATTTAAGATGACCCCAGTTTAAGACATTTTAAGAATTTCTTTTTGTTGTAGGTCTTAGCCAGCCTGCGAACTGTACGAAACAATTTTGCTGCATTAACTAATTTTCAACACCGAGCGCCTAGCAAGTAAGTTATTCTTTATTCCCTCTTTTTTTCTGAGCTTTTAAAGAATGTCATCTCAATTTGAATTGAACTCAAGACAAAATATTAAATTTCTCTGAGTCACTGCCATGCAATCTAACCATGGACATTAACAAGACATCAGATGATACCCTGCTAATTCACTATAAATACAGTGTGGTGGTGATTCTAACATCAGGAATGAAACAGTACAACAAATCAATATTTCTGTCAGAAATTACCTGGCGTGATTTGTCTTCTAACCAGTTATTTATACTCAAAGTAACTTTATAGTTTTGGGTTATTTCATAAATTAGCCACAGGCAAATAATCTCATCACGCCTTAACGATATCTCAAAGTCATACTGTTAATTCTAAGACAACAATTAACTGGAAAAACACCAGATCTCAACAAAGATCTTTGATTCTCCTGCTGTCATTGACTCTCTGAGCAGCAGCATTTATGAGGCAATTAATAAAATTGAGATTGATGTGATAACAATAGAAGTGTTTGAGAGAGGGAAACTTGAAATGGAAAATGATTTAAAATTGGGGGATTTTGGAGCTGGGGCTGTAGCTCAGTGACAGAGCGCTTCCCTAGTATGCGTGAAGCATTGGGTTTGATCCTCAGCACCACATAAAAATTTTAAAAAGTAAAATAAAGATGTTCTGTCTATCTACAACTACAATTTTTTTTAATTGGAGGATCCTGATAAATCTAAAAAATCAAAAAGAAGGAAGTAAATTTTGCAAAATTAAATGAGAAAACTGATAAACTATTATTCTAATATCTGTTATTTTTTAAAGTACTATTTATAATAAAGTGTTAAGATTATCAGCCTGGAAGAATTTTCCAAAACAAAACAAAAAATATCAAATCAATATTAAGAGGACAGTGAGTAGAAACTTATTAGGGATTATGGTATATCTGAGTCTATATTATTTTATACTAGTTAACTACTTCTTAAAGAACATGAAAAAAACTGAACTTTTCCACTCCATAATAACATAGTTTACCTCTACAATCCACATTTCCCTGATTAACAAGAAGCTATGGCCATTAGGCAAGTACTTCCTCTGATAGAGAAAACTTTTCTAAAAAAAAATAAAAAAAAATAGTGGAAGTGCCACAACACAAATAACTGAGATGGAACCTAGAACCCTGGTCCGATTGTCTTTCTCTCAGCTTGATCATTTACCTTCTCCTTCTTCTTTTCCACTTGACTAACTGGTTCATTCTTCTCATCACAATTTAAGTATAATTGCTTTGGGGGCACTGTCCCTCACACTGCCAGATATAGACACACAGTGATCAGCCCTAGCTGGCTGGCATGTCTTTCCCACTCTGTCTGGTTGCATCCTGGTATTCAAGCACATTTCTCCCTGTGCCCTACTTGCCTGATCACCTGGTTGATCCTCAGCAATGTCAGTTCCCCAAGAGCAGGGGTGTGGCTGGTTCACATTCCTATTCCCAGTGCCTATCAGAACACAGAATAATTCCTCTGTTTTAGTCAGATTTTTCATTGCTGTGACCAAAATACCCGACACAAACTATGGAAGAGGGGAAATTTATTTGGGGCTCACTGATAGTTTTAGAGGTCTCAGTCCACAGATGGCTAACCGCATAGCTCTGGGCCCTAGATGAGGCAGAACATCATGATAGAAGGATGTGGAGGAAGAAAGCAGCTCAGAACATGGCCAACAGGAAGCAGAGAGAGCCAAAGAGCTCCATTTACCAGAGACAAAATATAAACCCCAAAGGCACACTCCCAGTGACCAGTCTTCACTAGCCACATTCTACCTGTCTTCAGTTACCACCCAGTTAATCCATTTCAGTGGTTTAAGTTACTAATTAGGTTACAGCTCTCATTTAACCTCATTTGCATTTTCTCACACATGAAATTTTGGGGACACCTCATTTCTAAATCTCTGCAAATGCTTGTTGACTGAAACAAATGCTTGTTGTCACTTGTAAAGTGGCCGTTCAGCATTTAAAGCCTGAGGGTGTGTCATGAAGAAACCATTTATCTCCAGTTGTATTGTCTATACAACATGGCCAGTTGTAAAACATCAGGCTGACCTCAATAGCCCTGAGGCCTTTGCTATTCAGTAGGTTATGGGTACAAACATAACCTTCTAGAAATTCTTAGCTATGAAGGAAAAACAAAATTATTGGTTGCCACTAAAACTTGCAGTCTCAAATTTCAGTAAGAAATCGAGGTCTTGTCTCTAAAAGGCAAACAAGAAACTAATGCCCTGTAAATTTCCTTTGGATGTGGTCACCTGAGTGCAAGCATTTAATATAACAAACACTTAATCAAACAGGTGTGAAGGTATCACACTGGTCCTTCTATCTCCAAAGAAATGTCCTCAGGCCCATTCTATACAAGGCAGAAGTTCTCAACAGATTTACAGGCAAAGAATATATTAAAATGGAAAGGAGGGAGTGAGAAAATCATAGCTAACACCTGAACTTACACCTTCTTTGACTAACTATGCAATGCCCATGGAGACATTGAATTACAATATCATCTGGTAGACTCTAAGTGAAAGCCAGTGCATGGTCTCCTTTTTGGTCAATGCAGATTTGTACCTCCTTTATTAATTCAAACCAAATTAGCTTCCTGGGGTGTCGGAATAGTAGAATTCAATCTCCACACAGCTGGACCCTGTTGTGCTTGGTATTAGCAAAGAGGATGCCACTGGTACATGGCATGATGACTCTGAAAGAATCAGGATTCAATTCCCCTGCACTCCCTGTGGCACTAGAATATTTCCAAGCTCACAGTTAGAATTTGAAGAAGACCTGTGCTGCCTTTCACAGATTACCTTTTTATTTGCTTTAGGAAAGGAGTCTAGGAAGAACTCATCTAAGAACTTGGGTTTTTTTGTTTGTTTGTTTTTTGTTGTTTTGTTTTGTTTTGTTTTTTGCTTTAGGGTAGGTGTCTAGGAAGAACTCATCCAAGAGCTCTGGTGTTAGCCCACTAATGGTTTCTTGCGAACTTCTTGCTCTTTTGTGCCATTTAGATTTTTTTTTTTATTCTAAGAATAAATTGTGGCTCATTCTTTTTAAAAATAATCTGTCAAGTTACCATGAATCCAGTGATTAATACTTTCTGCTTGTTACTTATTAAATGTCAAGTTCCCAAGTTTCAGTGTAGGATTGATAAAATGAGAATTAGTAGCAAGTCAACCATTTGGTTTTCCAAAACTATAAAAAAGGATAAGGTATTTTCCCAGACAAAAAGTCAATGTTTTCAAAATTTTCACAGAGCAAGGACTAAAAAACATTCTCAGACATCAATATTTAAGTCATTTGAATAAACTCTAGTCTCTATAACTATATCATCCTGAATATCCCCAAACTCATTTGAATAACAAACTCTCAGCAAGAAGGTAACTGCTAGTATAGAAAACAGAGCTATTTCAAAGCAGCAGTTTAAAACATTGACCTTTTTTAAATACAGCATTTATCAAGTTCAAATTTATATTTTTAATTTCTTCTCTTTCTCTCACTTCTATGGTGCTGGGGATCAACCCAGAGACTTACACATGCTAAGCAAGTTTTCTACCACTGAGCTATATCCCAGCCCAGACTTTTATTTTCATAACTTAAAAAAACTAAAATAAGTCAGAAGAGAATCATGGTGTATTTTCAATCAAACACAAAAATTCAATCCCAAGCTGACACCAATAAACTTAAGAACGATGACCCAGAACCAGACGCTGAGTAGAACAAGAGAGAATTTACAACACCTAAGTGCTTTCTGTAAGCATCCCCCAGACCTGCTAGGATAGTCATCATCTTCAGCATTAGAGAGTCTGCTGCCAACTGCATATCTGTGTGGTTATCCATTCAGCTTCCACAAAAGCATCCCAAGCTAAGACAAAGAGTAGAGTGCAGCCTAGAGTCACATTACCTTGATTCAAATCTCTGCTGGCTTGGAACAGATTTTCAACTTCCCAAAGATTTGTTTTTCTCACTGGTAAAATAGGAACAATGATTCTACCAGCCTTGAGGATTTTTGTCAGGGTTAAGTGAGATAATTCATTTAAAGTGCTCATTTAGTATAGTGTGTGACAGACACTAAGTGCTTATTAAGTGTAGCCACTAGAAGAAACACACACACACACACACACACACACACACACCCTCAACTATTTTACAGATATCCCTTAATATATCTATTTTTAAAGTATTTTAAAAGATGGCAACAATTTAAAAGCTATCAATTATAAGTAATGATTTTATAAAGTTATATTCCAAAAAACTTTGGACAATCCATAAATGATATTTTTTTCAACATAATTTATTGAGCACTGATTTAATACCAGATATATTGATAACTTTTAACTTGTTGATATATATAATTGATAGCTTTTAACTTGTTGCCATCTTTAAAAACACTTTAAAATACATACATTCAGGGATATCTGTAAAATAGTTGAGGTTGTGTGTGTGTGTGTGTGTGTGTGTGTGTGCGCGCGCACAAGTGCTGGGCTTTGAAGGGAATATGAATTAATCATTATATATTACACACATACATATATATATATATATATATATATATATATATATATATATATATATATATATATATATTTGTTTGTTTGCTTTTTGTTTTTGTTTTTTTACCTCAAGGTGTTTATAATCATCTTGTGGAACCTGGAAAACATCTGTTAAAAAATAGGAAAGAATACTAGATGGAATCTATTTAAATACCTTAGGTTTACAATATTTCTAAAATCTCTATAGCATATGTTTATACAACTTGTCAATATACCTCTCTAACACATGTATCAGAAATGTTTCTCAATGTAAGAAAATAGGAAAAAAATTAAATACCTTCTCTAAGATACTTTAGAAAGAATCGTGCACTTCTGAGGCTTTATTTCAAAATCAAAGATTCTTAGCACTGTTTTAAGGAAAACAGTGATAATTTGACTACTTTTCTATATTCAGAAAGTCTGTGTTACCTATGTAAACCCTAGCTTAATTGAATATAGTCAATTAATAAGAATTTCCACTTTTATCATGTTCCTTTGACATGAACATCATAATCTTCCCCAATGTCTATCACCATGAGACTTAACTTTTTAAAAAATTTGATACGTATGATCTGAGATTTAGTAAAAGGGTCCCCAAGAATTGACTGAAGGAAATCTGAAGGAAATCTTCATTTGCATCTCCTAACTTAAAAATATTCCTTAAAATTAAAATTTTATATCTAAAACGACTCAGCACATACTCAAATCAACAAGGACCACGTACTTACTGCTTTGTATTTTTCTCTTTGTCAGAAGATCACCAATGTGCAACCAACCATCCATCAACAAAGCCACCATAACAGGTAAGAGAGATCTGCGGACTTATTCTTCTTGTGTCCAGGAAGAATCTGTATCTTTCAACAGTCAACATCACATTAATGCTGATTCTATACTCCAATTCTAAAATGTCAAAGAAATAAATTTTTTCTTCTTTATGTTATCCTCACGATCATTGATCTTACAATTTTTCCATTTAAGCTGTTCCTTGGAAAACCTGTTCTAATGTGCCCCATTCTTAACCACTTGACTTTATATTGGAACTCAGTTCAGCTTTGCTCTAGGCATTTGTGTTGTGGGAGACAGAGTTACCCTCAGAATACCTGCCATTTTTGTTCCAGGCTTGGTTATCTGCTTCATCTTCATATATGGTAGTTTAGTTTAATGAAAGTAAAAGTATAAATAAGAGAAATATGTGTTTTGTGCTGGAAGGAACATATTACTATTCCAGTAGTTCTTATGGGAACTCGGGTTGCTGAGTATAAATACAACTTGCGAGGGGAGAGAAAATGTTATTACACAATACAGAAAAGTTCAGTGTGATGAGAAAAGGGTCTGTTATGCCAGATTTGTGAGACCCCAGTAGACCTCCAGGAGCAGAATACATTGCAATCACACAAGAGTCTTTATTGCAAGCTGGAGCCTGGATTCACAACCAATCCCGATGCAGCAGTCCCAGGGAGTGAATCCCAGTCCTTTGTTCAGTGAGGTTTTATAGGTTTTGGGGGGATACTCTATATGTCACAACATCACACAGCAAATCATTCCATATCTCGGGAAAATCATTGATTAGCACATTCACTGGTGGGAACAAGTTGGGTAAGGGTGATTGGCTAGTACAAGAGGGGGATTCCTTTGAACTGATTGGTTTAAGTGATGAGGGGTGCACGTGCTAAACTACAAGGTTTTCCAACGTGTTATCAACCACCATAAACTACTGGGGGGTCATCTGGCATTCCAGGTATTTTCCCTGTCTTATGCTGATTGGAGGTTGCTAGGGGGGTTTCCATGGGTCTTCACCTAGCCTAACTGAGTCAGGGACACCTGGCACCACAGACCTCTCCTGTTATTTACAGACAAACAACTCAGCAGGGTGGGTATGTGCTTAGGAGTGCTCTGTGGGTTTTTCCAAGGACAAGGGTCAGGCCCCCTTCCTTAGGACAGGCCTTGAGATAGAAGCTGCTGTTATTTATTTATTTATTTTTAAAATGGAGTCACATTAGTTTCTCAGGTCCACAAATGTTTGGAAAAGAAAAGTAGAAGAAAGGATGAGGGAAAGAAAAGGCATAAAAATGTATTATCCCCATGCCTACTGGTCTGATTTAACCAGGAGACTTGACCTGAACTGAACCAAAAACAGAATGAATGATCTCATTTTGCTGAACCTGAAACCAAATTGAACCTCATTTAATCATTTCTCAAAACCCCAATTGATTCATTGAAATAATTGCCTGGAAAAGAAAACCTATGATTTCTAAAATTATTACCAAAAGAAAATTAACATACTCTCCAAACTAGACCAATACTTCATCTTGATTCAAGTGTCTTCTTAGAACCCCAACCCTTAATAAGGAGCTTCTTATTAATTTTTTAGTGAATACAGATTACTTGAAATTTAACTTTATCATGTCCAATCAACTGGTTGCCTTTGTAGTCACCACATCAGAGTTGATTCTGAAACAGTAGTTAATGTTATCTTCTTATCTGAAAGTCTACCAAGTAGCACTTGTATTTCAATGACTATTACATTTTTTGTTCTTTTTCCCGTGTTTCACTTTACAAATCTTGTTGGTAATGACTTTTCATTGTCATTTCATAGTATACATATATTCATTTCATAGTATACATATGGTTTACCAATTTTGTTCTTGACATTGACCAAGAGATCAACAGTAAAGAATTTCTAAATACCAGAATAAGTTATTTTAGGAACAAAAGCCACATTGAACCTGGTCTCCAGCCCTGCTTCAGGAATTACAGGTACCCCTGTGAACAGGAGCTACCTTCCCCCCACCCACTTTTGCAATAAGCAAGACGGACATTTTGGTTTGAGTACAATGTGTGCTATTTTGGTCTCTTGGCATTTGTTTGTTTGTTTTGTTTTAGTTTGAGGTTGCATATGAGCTTGCCTCACAGATGGGGCAGCATCTTCCCAGAAGAACAGCTTTAGGCACCAGTAGAACTCCTTTGTGTCCTACACAAGATGTTTGGGTGCTCAGTGGTCAGAGCAGCTGCCAGCCACATTGGCAGATGACCAGCTGCACTCAGAGACCACAGACATGTTCTTACACATAGGTGAGAAACCCCATAGAAGCTCCCAGAAACTTTTACATAATATTGAATGAATCCCTGGAGAGGGAACTAAGAGACACTGGAATTGGGCAATTAAGGCTAATGGGGCCTCATTTGTACCCAATAACTCCTGACCTGAGGACTAAAGAAGCATCCCATGTAGGAAGGGAGAGCAATTAGCTGTCATTAACTGCTTGGTAGCTGGGCTCCTCACAAAGCCCAACAGGAAATTGCCTGGCTAGTGAAAGGAAGTCTTTTTTCTTGTCCAAATATTGCAAACCAAGGTGGAAAGAGGGGTCTGGAGTGTGAGGGGATGATGGCAAGGGCAGTGAAACGTTCCTGTCTGTCATCCCATTCTGAAAAAGTGAGTCCTTAAAACCTAAACAATAGTAGTAATGGTGGTTGAGTCTTTGACACAAGCTAGACTTCAGATAAGAAAAGGTAGTACTTATGTGTTTCTTCCCTCCAGACTTATTCCCTCCTGTTAGAAGCTCACTATATCTCTGTAGTAGTACTGAGAAGATGAGAAAAGGGTTTTTTTTGTTGTTGTTGTTGTTGTTGTTGTTGTTTAAGTCAGTAAGGCAACCTATCATATCAAGGCAGCCATCTTTGAAATTTTGCTGAAAATCTGGAGGAATAGGGTTGTCTAAATTCATTTCCTCACTAGCCCAAAGGGCTATATTGAACAAGCTCAAGGCTCCCCTTCAGGAGTCCTTCATAGATCTACATAGATGTGATTAAAATTGTGAGCTGCCTGTCCAGAACTCAAATTGTTCTCTATCATGACAGCTGTATGGCCCTGAGCAGGTTGCATACCTTTCTCTGCCTTGGTTTCTCCATCTATAAAATAGTGATCCCACTTTATGCAGTAAGATCACGGTTGGTAGGTGCCGTGAATTAATGTGTTCACTTTTACTAGCATGGTGCCCAATAGTGTCAGCACTCAATACATCTTGGTAAAATTTGTTTTGTTGTTTTGGTTTCTCTGACCTACTCTGTACATAGAACTAGGGGTGCCAGTTCAGACTCTATAAAAAGTACCAGAGATTATCCTCATAAATTTATAAAATACATAGATTTATTTCTATGGTGTTAGAGGCTGAGATCAACTTGTCAATGTGTTTGAGTTCTGGGGAAGGACAGGTTGCAGACCTGTCTTTCTATTATATCCTCACAGGGTCGAAAGGGGGCAAGCGGGTAGATTCCTTTAAAAGGGTGCTAATTCCATGCTCAGGACCTGATTATCTCCCCAAAGCCTCACCTTCAACTATTACCATGTTGGGGATTAGGATGTCAATGTGAATTTGAGGTGCCCATACACATTCAGTCCATCATGAGGGACAGTGAAAGGGACAGGACAGAAATTAAAAAGAAAAGGGCAGAGTGAGAGAAAGACAAGGATGCAGAATCATAAGAGTAATGTGTGTGGATCCCCCAGAATGGCCCACAGGGACATACTGGCTTTGGACCTGTCCAAATGACACCTCCTGTTGTCCTAATTTTGTGTCCTTTCCCCTCATCACTGTCATAGATGTTAGTGCATTTTTTATTGAGATGATAAGATTATTCTTCAGAGTCTAAAAACTTACTTTTGAGAGCTAGTTTTTTGAAGGAAAAAATAATTCACTATAACTCTTCCATAAACCAATTCTTTAAGTGTAAAAAATAATTAAGAACTTCTATGTCATATAATATTTTCTGAAAATTACTCCCATAGAACATATAATACCATTTTACCCATTCAAGTTTGATTATTTATTGGTACTGGGGATTGAACCCAGGAGCACTTCACCACTGAATGTCATTTCCAGCCCTTTTTATTTTTATTTTTATTTTTTTTAAATTTGAGATCTTCCTAAGTTGCTTAGGGCCCCACTAAATTGCTGAGATTGGACTCCAACTAGTGATACACCTGCCTCATCTTTTCAAATCGCTGGGATTTCAGGTGTGTGCCATCATGCCAGGGTCAGGTTTTTGTTGTTGTTACTTTGATAAATATTAAACACAGAGAAGTTCTACTTCATACCAGAGTTAAAACATGTCAGATACCTGCCAGTTTTTATTTTTATTTATGAGAGGTAATTACATAGATCTAAAATGACCTAATAATTCTTTAAATATAGGGCTTCTAAAGTAGTATTTTTTAAAAAAATGATGTACTACTGAAGAGCTGTTTTTAAAAATGTTTTTATTAGTTGTTAATGGATCTTTATTTTATTTGTTTATTTATATGCAGTGCTGAGAATTGAACCCAGTGCCTCACACATGCTAGGCAAGCACTCTACCATTGAGCCACAACCCCAGCCCAAGAGCTATTTTATTCTTCAGTTGTGATATAACAAAAAGCTGATGTGTGGCTTTCAGATCCTGATTACTTTCAGTATTACTTTCAGTATGTTTCTGAATTTCCATATTTTAATCCTATTTATTTAATCATCTTTAATTTGAGGATTTTCATGCATGAATGTAACTCAGAGAAAAGCTATTTAAATTTCTTTCTTTGGAAGATGTGAAGACTGAAATCTCATGAGTCAAAAATCTACTTGATGGCAGCTCTGAAAATAAATATAAGTTCCATTTTCCCTTATTACACCCTTATAAAAGAAAATAACCCACCATAATAAGATAGTCTTCAGACTTGTAGAATTTTGTTTTTCAGGAAAGTAAAAGAAATATTTAAAAATTTTAATTTCTGAGTAACAGATGTATCATTTGTTTTTTTGTACATGGACTTGAAAATTAGAAAAAATATTGTCCCAATTTCTCATTGGATATGTGTTTATTGTTAGAGTTATTTTAATTATATTCACTGATTATCCTAGAGGCAGAAAAATGGGTAGCCTAAGGCTTTGGACTTCGGACTTTGGAGAAATACAAGTTCTTATACCCAGGCAATACAATTAGTGCAATTGCCTTCCCTCTACTGTAGAGGGCGACACACAATGCCATGAGGAACATAAAACACCACAAAAGTAGTTTCAGTCAGGAAAAGAATATGCATTAAGTCTCTGTTCCACTTCATATTTTTTAACCCTGAAAACTCATGGCTCTATTAAAAAACTGAGTTTATTACAATAGAATTTTGTCAATCTGTAAAGCAGAGTATTAAAAAGAAAACTATCCAAATACTAGTCAGTTAAAACATGAGAAGAAGTGTAACTGTGTTTGTTATTGATCTAAAGCACAAATAATTTCTAAGATTGAATAAGAGGTGAAAAACATAACACAGACATTCAACTGGAATAGTTATTTTCTTATTATCTGAACTAATCATTTAATACTTTGAGCTTAAAGAAAAGAAACTAAGTATGTCATGGTGAGAGTAATGATGCTAACACTTATTTAGATCTGCCTGTAAGTCTTTGTGTCTGTAACAAACACTATATATAACATAATACATCATATACAAAATAAAAATATATATGTGTACCTTTATCTGAAATTATAGTTTGGAGCAAAAGCCACATAAAGAAGGAAGATGGGACCTATGTGAGAGGGATGTACAAGTCTTGAGAAAACACTAACCCTGTTAAGTAAGTATGTAAGAACAGAAGGCCACATAGCCCATCTCCTTTTCAGTCACTCACAGGCACTGGCTGCCTCCTGTAGTCCTTTTTTAAATTTTTTATTCTTTTTAGTTATACTGACAATAGAATGTATTTTAACATATTATGCAAACATGGAGTCTAACTTCCCATTCTTGTACATGATGTGGAGTTATGAATACTGTTCATTTATTCATATAGGAACATAGGAACGTTATGTCCAACTCATTCTACTGTCTTTCCTACTCCCATCCCCATGAACTCCCACTCCCTTCCTGCAGTCCTTTTTATTTCTCCTTTAGTAAAAGCAAAGATTGTGACAATGCTTTAAAAAATGTGAAGAATGAGTGCTCAGTAAGATTTGTTAGGATGCACTTGAAAAATGCTGATGATGCATCATGTTTAATAACTTTAATTTTAAAAAATCAATATTGTAGCTGTGCATGATTATAAATTGGCTTCTTTGGAGTCTTACTTGTTTTACTTTCATACTTAATACAAATAATGACTGTCAGGTATTCCAAAATTTTAAAATAAAGTTTACTTTTATAAAAATTCCACATGAAAAATACTTTTCTGGAGGAAAAAAATGCATAGTTGCTTAAATGCATAGAGTGTGACTATTTATTAGTTAAACCTATTATCTGTTGGATAGGTAAATTTCTATTTTCTTCCTTACTAACACAACTTATAACTTGTTTTGCCTTTCTCTGATTTTATTTTGATAAGTAAAGTTATACCTATTAGTATAGAAAAAGACCAGATCTGAAAAGTGACTTTTTGACTGAGAATTGATGAAAGTTTTATATGGTGTTAAGAGCAGTGAAAACAAGTGAAATGGCATAATTATGGGGAAAATAAGTCTATCTCAATTGCTTAAATATCTGGTTTGGATACTTTCTTATAACTTTAGTTAAAATAAATGAATGGTACTAAATGTTTGTTTTGTTATCACAACAAAAACATTTAGTCCAGCCATTTAAGTTGAATTCAGCTTTCCTATGACCACCTGTGTAATTTTGGTTGATTTACTTCAATTCACTAAATTTTGTTTTTATCACCAATAAATTCTAAGTCAGTGCTTGACATAATGCTTGGTACCCAGGATATATTCATAAAATATTAGTTATAATTATTAATGTAACTATATTATTACTGACATTATCCATCTGGCCAAAAGATGTTTTATAAGCACCTTATATAAGGTATGTAACAAATTAGGTGTGTTGGAGTAAAAGTGACTCTGGCTTTAAAGGATTCACAATCTAGGGGAGAAGGAATTATAAATAATTAATACTTGCTAATATCATGATTGAAGGTTCTTCAAATAATATGTATTTGTAGGCAAGGTGAATGGTTCTACCTAGGAAGAGCTCTCTGCTAAACTTCTAAGAATATGGTATTCTTCATGTGGTAAGGTAAAGATTACCTCAAAGCAGAACCAATAAGAGTGAGATGTGGAAACATGATCAGGCTATTGGGAAAAAAAAAGGATAAATGGAGTTAAAAGTGTATAGAAGCAACTAAAGATAAGTCTCCAAAATTAGATTAAAGCAATCTCACTGGTGTCCTATACCAAGAATAGTGGACATCCTTTTATGGGTAATGGAAAATCATCTATTAATACTATTTATATATATATATGTATGATCCTGGGGTTCAAATCCAAGGCCTTATACAGGTTAGGCAACCACTTTACTTAGGGGGTATACATCCAGCCCCATCAATCAATTTTAAGCAGGGAAACAAATAGGCCTTTTAGAGTGACCACCTCTGGAAACAGCATAGGCATTGTAATGTGGCTCCAACCTGGGGTGGTAGCCTCAGAAGAGAGGTGAGGGAATAGATTCACAACTCTTTTCTGAGAAACAATTAAAAATAGTTAGGAGTTGATTAGATTGGAGAATGAGGAAGAAGTAAATAGTGAGATCATATATACAGATGTCAATCATAGTATCATGAATATACATAAAATATTTAAAACAACCCAAATGTTAAATAATATATCATAAATCTATTTAGGTATTAAAAAATTTCATTCCAAAAATGATTTATTTATGAAAAATATTTAATAATATAGAAAATGGTTTTCATTTTAAGAAATATATTATGGACATTGGATTCAATTTAAGACAGGTTTAGATGTTGATTAGTGATTGGCAAGAGCAGATAGTACCCTTTTGCACAGAATCTGGTGAATGATATTTAAGTATTTCTAAGGATTCAGTTATCAACCTCTTATGACCTAAAAGAGGTTCTGCTGAGAAATTGTCTAATCATATTTCAATATTAAGGTGCCAGAATTGAGCATGAACTATATTTCCAAATAATATTTCTTGGATAGAGCAGCACTCTACTGATTATTGAGTCTATGACAGGACCCTTCTGTTATTTTCCAACTGGTCAGAAAAGCTACCATGTTTTCAGAGAATCTAAATGTCACCACCAAAGTCCACTCTGCCCAGTATCCCTTCCTTATTTACCTGAGTTTTAGAAAGGGCGAAACTTCTCAAACCTGCCTGATCCAAGGAATTCCCAAGGGATATTTAAAAACCAACACAGAAAGACTGGTTCCCAAACGTTGCAGGACAGAATTCTTGAGATAAGATTCAGAATTTGGATTATTAACCAGTGATGCCAGGTGGAAAATGGGATGGGCCAAATTTGGGAGAATAAAAGATATTGAGTGCAGCAAGTAAGAATGCTATCTGTGCACAGTGTTGTCATTGAGTTGCCAGTAATTTGTTGGAAAATTTCTGCCTCTCTGAAAAAGGCATATAGTGACACCCACGCCGCCACCTAACAAACGGTGCAGTCTAGGATACATGAGATAATGGGTGACAAGTGCTCCGGCAACTGGTAGAAAGAAATACAAGGTGATCTTATTATCTGGCACCCCCGTCATCACGGTCGTCATCATCAGGGTCATCATCTCTATTATCTCTCAAAATGTATACAAGATTTTAATTAGAGCACTGTTCTACTCCTAGAAGAAAATGGAGCCTCGTGTCCATGTTTGTGCATGGGGGTAGGAGTGATTTAGGGAAATGTTATGTTTGGTAACTGTATTCTTTTTTGTCTTTGCAAACACAGTACCAAGTGGTCTGGAAAAAAAAAGGAAAATAAACAACAAAAGCAGCATTCTTTAGTCACTCCCTTTATCCACTAAGTGCTTCCTACCCATATGAGCCTAGAAACTATTCTAGGCAGAGTCAGAAATACAATGACTGTGGTGGGCCAACTGAAAATTCCTTTGGGGCTAATTTCTCAAATTTTACTGTTTAAATGTTACACTGAATTATTTTATCTCTGCAAAGAAATAGAGTTCACTCATGGTCTGCTTTCTTTTACTATTTCAAAAATGCTTTAAAAATCAGTTGAATATATTACTAATACTAACAAAAACTAACATTTACTGACATTTGATATGAACTAAACACTGTAGACCTGTCATCTTTTAAAAAAAATACAGAAATCAGAAGAGATAGACACTGTTACTATTCCTGCTTTATAGATGAGAAAATAGGTTAGAGAAGTTAAATAACTTGATCAAAGAAATATAGCTAATGAAATACTAAGTGTAGATTAAGCTTAGCTCACAGAATGTTAAGTAATTTCTCCCCCTAAATTTATTGACATAGACACCCAAACCTTTGCAAGCTGTTGTATCTACCACCCCATAAAAAAGTTATTCCCTGGGGATGTTAGACCTTCCCCATCCCCCCCAACCCTGCTTCTTTCCTTTTCCCTTTCTTTATTTTCTTTTTTGTTTTGAGGGTAGAGAATAAATCTATGCCATCTATTGCTGAACATATATGGATGGAGGGTAGGACTTAGAGAGGGAAAAGATCTATTGATGCAGAGAATCCCTTTGGGAACCCCTAAGAAATCAGTTCTATTAGTGAAGTGAAGGACTCCTGCCTAGGGCATAGAGTCCTTCAGGCACACATCAGTCTCTGCTGTTCTTTTCATGATTCATCTGTTGTGACCTGAGTGCTCAGGGCAGTAATATCAACCAGCCAGGTTCCCAGGTCTGTGTGAGAAGTGAGGCAGATGGAGAATTTCAGGACTGGGGAGAAGCCAAGTTTGAGCTTTGCTGCTCACCTAGCTCTAGGACCACTCATTAAATACCAGCCTTTGTTTGCACATGGTTCTGTCAGATGGGGATCTCATGTTCTCCTTGTGGGAAGGCATACTCGGGGTCTTGCCATCCACTGCCTTCTTAGCTACCATTTCCAGGCATAGAACTCTCTATTCTTCAAACACTCTTTCTACAGATATTTCTGATGTCTAAGTATCCACCACTTTTTAGTATGCCACCTTCTCTTTTATGATTCTTACTGCAGTACTGTTGGCCTTGTGGAAGTATTTCTAACATGCCTGGCAAAACAGATGAGAGGGGTATGGCAGTGGTTTTCTGGACATATTTTTGATGTTTGCATATTACACACTAAATTTCGTCCACATGGAAATCTCTTTTTCTATGTGTCCTCCTGGGTTTGCTCTTTTATTCATTCATCCCTCATGGGTGAAGGACTGTACTTAGACTCAGAAAACCCAGGTATAAAATACTTCTGAGCATTAGAAAATACCATTACCCTCCAGATATTTCTGAAACTTAAAAAGGTAAAATGTGCTCAAATGAATGACAAAGAACTTTAACTAAAGAATAGGGAGTTTATAAGTGAATGATTACATGAATAAAGTAAGGAGGGGAGGAAGGAAGAGAGGGAGGACAAATTGAGACAGGGTGAATTCTTTTTTCTAGAGACACAAGAAGCTACCCACAATGTTATTTAGCTTAGAGAGAAGAAGGGACCTGGGGAACCACTACAAGGTCTTAGGAGAACTTTAGCAGCATTAGAAGGAAAAGCAAGAACAGTAAAAGAAGAAATGTTTCCCAAATAGTCAAGAAGGAAAAAAGGACTGATCATGGAACTTAGGCTTCAGACCTGAGGAACAGGTAAGGTCTGTAAGATACCTCTGATGTCACTGACCATGCTTTGACTGTGCTAGGCTTGGTTTCCTTTCTTCCTTTCTTCATTATATTTTGAAAAAAAATTCCAAATCTTGATAGTTATGGTATGTTTGTTCCTTCCAAAGGTCAAAACCTAAGCAGAAGAGTTAGGGTAGGTATCAGAATTCTGAAAATCTGGACAGACATTGTTTCCTGGCTGACTGTCACTCACCCACTTTGTGTGTAACCTTGGACAAGTTACTCGCACATCTTCAATCTTTTGTGTTGAAGTGGGGTGAATAATATTTTACTAATTTTAAGGGATTACATCAGCTAATTCATGTTGACAAATTTGGCAGGGTCTGATAAATGGTAGATGTTAGGGCTTACCAAAAATATGTGGGAAATCATCATAAACTATCAGTAGGATTATGTTACTTAGTTATTGTTGATCCTCAAAGTAGTCATCTTTGGAAGCTATCCACTTTGTTTGAGTATTGCTGCCATTGCTGAACACATTTGGGAATTGCTTTAGTGACATTTTACAAGCTCTCCAAGAAAAAGAAAAATCTAACCGGTTTACTTATAAACTTTACTTTTGCAGGCAGGCATTGTGACTCAGTGGAAGAGTGCTTGCCTCACTTGTGTGTTCAATTCTCAACAATGCATGTAAATAAATGAATAAAATAAAGTCCATCAACAACTAAATTTTTTTTAAATTTTACTTTTAACGAGAAATAGTATTTCTAATATGATTATTATCCCTGTTCACCAGACATATCACCAACCTAACCTAGATGAGGCTAAGTCTAGAATTGAAGCCACTCCCACTGGGTAAGAAAAGATTGAAGTGTTGAAAGTAGAACTTGGACTCTGAAGATAATTCTAAGGTAGGAAGTCCTAAATTCTTTAGTCATGGAAACATGTGGAAAAAGCATATGCACAAGTTTTCCCAAGGGTCACTTTGATGCAATTGGCTTTGTCTGTATTCTGATCAGTGTGGTCATCTCTGGGAGATCTCTTTCCACCAGGTGCCATTTACTGGAACCCCTTCACAGTGGTGGATGGATGTAAAGGAGAAGGTGGTGTTGACTGAGGTCACTGGCTTAGGAGGGCCTACGAGTCCTCAAGGTTTCCAGAGAGAGGACAACAGTGGAAATTGACCTGGCATCTTGTTATGCCATTAATTCTCAGTGAATCTATTGAACTATTTTTGGACCAAGGCTTTAGCATTTTATTCTTTGAGGATTCTATACAATTTTCCTTTTGGCTGGCTTCTCACCTCCCTTCAGAGAATTGTGTATCAACAAATAACTCATTTGAATCAAATGTATGGAAGATGAAAAAAATAAATAAAAAAATAAAAAAATAAAAACAATGAACCCTTGGTTGTAAGACAAGAAGCAACTCTACTAACTTACACAAAAAACAATTTAGTAAAAAAATATCTTAGAAGAATCCCTTATTTCCTGGAATTTGTGCAGAACTGAAGGATAAAGTTTGAAGGCGTTGATATATTTTGACAATGCTAAAAAGCCAAAAATCATGGGGGAAAATCCTGTGGCAAGTGCAAGATAGTGAGGTCCCTGCAACTGTTCTTAGATTCTCTATTGTTTTTCTTTAATAATGAAACTGCAAAGAAGGGATCAAATTGGTCTAGCTTGGTCTTGATCCTTGGCTAAAAGATTAACAGGGCATCTGGCTTCACTTCCACCAGACTATAGAATAATGTGGTAATAAGTGCCTGAGTTTTGGGGTCAGATTTGTGGATTCATATTCTAATTCTGCTGCTAATAGATGTTTCTCCTCAACAATTCATTTGACCTTTTGGAGCCTCAAGATCCTCAGTTTTTAAGTAGACATAACAATAATCACTGATGTAGAGATAATATTTATGAAAAATGAAGCAAGAAACATGGCACATAGTAAGCACTTGTTCATTGTTAGCTCTGCAGTTGTTAAGATTATCCAATGAAGACATTAAGTAACTTCCTAAAGGAAATCATGATACTCTCAGGGGAAAGATATGCTGAGAGGCCAAAAAATGCATATTAATAATAGTAAGATAAGAGGCTTGGCCTGAATGCACAATTTATTTTGGCTATTTATTTCTCAGTAAACTGTCCTTTATGCTACTCAATTTCTTAGGGATATGGGATGTCACCTATTTATTAATGTATCCCTGGGAGCCCAGTACAAAAGCTATTTGACTAACTTTTTTAAAAAAATGTATTGATGTCTTCTTTATGCTTTAGTTCTCTACAGGGGACCGTGACCTGTGACTTCTGGCTTACTCTCAAGTGTAGGAACCAAAACAAGGAATAATTTGCATTTTTATTTTCTTTGCCTAATAGTAATCTAGATGGACTATCATTGATTGAGTCACTTATTAATTGGTTTTACTTTTAGGGATACAGAATAATATGGAATTAGAGTATTTTCAGTCCTCTCAGTTTTCTGAGAATAATGTGTGAGTGGACTCTAGAATGAGTTGGATTTCTAAATTCCTCTCAAGGTCCATTATATGAACTTTTGGACACAAATCGGCACACACTGGCATTTATTAAAAGTACCTCAGCACCAGTTCCACCTCCATCCCAGCAAAGAGAAGTATCAGAAGGAGAACTTAAGGTCACCTCGAAAAAGCATCTTACTCTGTGGAAGGAGATGGAATTAAATCCTTCAAGATCAATGGAAGCTCACTGTTGAATACTGCACAACTTACCCACTTGTAAAGTTACTGTCACTGTGATCAGGAGAGCCCAAAACCAGGTTCTGAGGAGCTAGGCTGAGTGTCACACATCCTGGCAGAATCAGTCAGGTAGAACTTCATGGATCCCACAGCTGATTCCTGTAGAGCCACTGTGGTGCAGATCTGCTGGATGCTTCTTCCCAACCAACATACTCACCACCCCACATTCTGTCCAGACCTTGGAGACCACTGAGCCTGTAGCAGGTACTGGCCTAAGTCCATCATCTCAGCCCCTATTCCAGTTCAGATATCATATACCCTAAGCCTAGCAATTTGCCCCCAGGGACCAACCATGCCTTCCTTAGCACATCTTCAACAGCGTCAGAGATGTTCCCTGACCTGGTTAAATCTGGCCTCTCCACCAACGTCATTACATCATATCACCCAATACAAAGAAGACATTATTCATGCAAAACTGAAAGTATGGCCATCCTTGGGATTCATTTTTTTAAAAAGTATATGTCTTTTCCCAGGTAAGAAGGTAGACATTGTAAAAGGATAGGTTTTTGCTTCATTAAATCAATACAAAGAATCCTAGCTGTGCCATTATTAGCCATTTGACACTGGGGAAATTTTCTCTGAGCCTTTATTTCTTACCTACATAATGAAGATAATAGCAGACCTATCTTGGAAAGCCCTTTAAGGATTAAATGAGAAGGATAAGCAACAAGCCTAGCATCTGGCACATGGTAGCAATTAAAAAAATACAACAACCCAATTCTTGAATAAATGTATTCTTGAATACACTATGACACTTCCTCTAGTGAATTTTAGAGAGAAATGGATTACCTTTAGAATGAGAAGCTCAACATAAGTAACAATGGCGTAAACAGCTGCATTTCTCTCAAAGTCATTTTACTTTATTAACTTGTTCCTTACTCTCTGTGTTCATAAGAAACTAGCTATGCATGCACAAAATGTCTGCCTGCTTCTGTGGCCAGTTCTTTCCTGCATGTTTAAATTCCTAATTGTGCACACAATCTTAGTCATTATATTTTCATGTGCAAGCAATTAAGACTCATTTAACAGCCCTCCCTCTGGAAGGTTTTGTTCTCCATCTGCCACAAATCAGATTCCTTAGGAACATGTTTGATTTTGAAACAATGTGAAAGTATTGTTCATTTTGTTTGAGTTTCATTTATGTACCATTTTTTAAAATGATGTAAATGGATAGCCACAGAAAACTCCACAGCTGGTCAAAACAAGATATCAAAGAAACCATGGAAATGAAGCAAGATTTTTTCAAAAAGCTAATATACTAGGACAAAGAAAAAAAACATAGTCTGATAAACATTCCTCACACATTTTGCCCATAACTATTTACTTTACAACAGATTTTAAATAAGAGGAAACAGGAATGCATCCCATTTCCTACTTTGAATCTAGGTTATCTTGAGCCAGCAATTATACATAAAGAGAAAGAGTCAAAGAAGCCAAAAGTAGGAAAACATAAAATGATTAAATTAGTAATTTTTTCCAAATAAATATAGTACAAAGCTAGAGGTTTGAACACTCATAACCTCAGAAGAATTCAACATTTTTGTATGATGTTTTGTTCATTTAAAAGTCAATTAAATGAGAGTTCTTTGTGAACATGTAAAGTCCAATGAACTTTATAACAGGACATAGAGCCAATGCTTCCTCAGACTAAGGAGGGAGAAGAATTTCCAGGTGAAGGACACAAATAAGTATGAGGAACTGGTAACTCTGAAATTCAGCAAAAATTTAAAAAGATTAGGATTAGTTTTTCTTGGAGGTTTTTAAAATTAAATATTATGAGTTGGTGATAGGGTCCAAACAAATCATGGAGTTTTGTCTGCTTACATTTCTCATTGTTTAGGCACTTGAAAAAAAAAAAAAACTCACCATCCCAGTTAATGCAGAAAATCTCCACTAATGTATCAATTGGATATTTTGTCCACCAGCTTCCTAAGGCTTTAATAAGCTGCAATGTTTTGATATCATTGGATGAAAGGTTCTGTTAAAGTTCAAAGTATTGTTGTTATTTTGGGCAGTCACACCTGCGTTTTTAAAATGCCTTTGTATAAAATATTGCCCAATCTGCTTTTAAGTCAGACCTTCAAAGAAAGGTAGACATGTGACAGATCCCCTTAGGTTGTACCCTGAAAAGAAAAAGGAAAGCAAAGAAAGCCACCCCCACCCACCATCTCTGTTTGTGCGTTAGCATCAGTTGGCACCTGAGAAAAGCACATGTCTGCTGGAGAGCCAAAGCCCGCACAGAAGGTCTTCTGGAAGATTGTGCGTTAAGGGCTCCAAAGTAGTTGTTAAGTCAATAGAAGGGAAATAGAAATGAAGGGGACTGTACTTTTCACTAACAGTGAATATTTTATTAAAAAGCAACTACTTTTTTAGGAGCAGCTAAGCTCAGAATCACAGACCCAGGATGCCTGCTATTAAAGGAGTTAGTTCTATGCTAGGGTATAATTAAGGGTCAAATGAATGGTGCACTAAGCACTTAGGGTAGTGGTTCATAAACTTGTCTGTTCATTAGAATCACCTGGGGATTTTTAAAAATTCCAGACAGTGAAAGGAAAAAAAAATATTAGAGGGTCAGAGACCAGTTAGGATAATAGCAATGTCCAAGCATATGGTGTAATAAAGGTGCTACACTAGCAAAACATCTAAATAGTAGGGATAAAAGAAAGAGATGGCTTCAAAAGATAAAAGAACAAATGTGTAGGCTTTACAAACTGTTGTCTGACTTTGCTGAATGGATGTAAAGTGCTTCTGACAATATATGATACCTTATAATAGTGTGTGTGTGTGTGTGTGTGTGTGTGTGTGTGTGTGTGTGTGTGTGTAAATGGATAAATGGATTTCAATGTAAAATTTTAAACTGGTTTTTCTCAGTACCTACAGTAGATTACCTACATTTCTCTTAGGAAAAGTTTCTCATATATTGAATATTCTAGAAAACTAAGACTTATAATCATTTTAACCATTTGAGAAGAAAATGTTTGAAAGGCACATTCTTAACCTCTTGAAAGAGCACATTAAGTGGAATAAAAATCATTTTTGGTGGCTCTGGTCATCATTATGAACATCTGCTTCTCTACTTTTCTGTCATTTACAGATGTGCTTAGGAACTAATAATGATCTATGGAGGATCTTTTTGTCCCTGTAGTAAACAGCACCAGGCTTGACTCTTCTGGATTCTCTCCACCTACTTACTGGTTTTCAGTAGTAGAACACTTGCCTATGATGGGCAAGGCCCTAGGTTTGATTCCCACCACTGTAAAACTTAAAAAAAAAAGAAAAAAAAGAAAAATTTTGTAAAGTTCCCTAAATCTTGTTGTACTTTAAATTCTCATCTGACCCTCCCATATTGTCTTGTTCCCTTTTGTGTGACCACAATACAATACCACATACTGGGTAATTTATAAAGAACAGAAAGTTATTTTCCCAAAATTCTGTAGGCTGGGAAGTCCAAGATCAAGGTACATGATCTTGATTACATGAGGGCCTCTTGCTACATTCTCACATAGCAGAAAGGGGAAGGGAGAGAGAAAAACTCCCTCTGCAAGCTCTGTGAGAGGTGCCTCATTCCATTCCCAAGGACACTATGGCTTAGACACCTTTTAAAGCTCACCTCCTACTAGCATCATCTTGGTAAGGCATGAATTTGGTGGGAACATTTAATCAATATTGACCAGTGGTCACTTGGACCAGCCTTATCGTTGTCTTTTCTGACTTAATGCTGTTTTCTTCTTGGACAACTATATTGCCAAATCATTGCTGTGAGCATAAAATGAAAGCTAACTAATTCAAAATAAAAGCAGAATTTGGGGCCAATCCATCTCTGAAATAGAGCTGTAGGACCCTGAAGGCACATAGTGAATACATTTTAAATGCACTTGCTTGGCTCTTCTGAATTCTCTTCATCTCCTTACTGGTTTCCAGAAGTATAAATCCTTGGATAATTAAATCTCTAGATAAGCTGATTGTACACTTTTAGAGCTAATAAAATTAATATTGATTTATCATCAACCAATCCATGAAAGCATGTTTAGTCTTGTGTACTGGGTGTCAGGAAAATAAAAATAAATGAGTTGTAGGCCCACCCCCAAGAACTTGATATAATTGTACATATGAAAAGGAAATAAAATATATTAGGTAGTCCCAGACTGGGCCAAGAGAAGAAATGTTGTTAGAATTCTGAGATGGAGACCAAACTTGTATAATAAGCAATGCAAGTCCCAGAAACCCTTCAGAAATTTCTGAAGGGCCTTAACCACTCTTCAGACACCTGGCCAGACTGTAATGGAGCCATGATGGTTGGAGACTCAGCTGCAGAGCTCTTTAGTGGATTCTTGTATTCTAGCAAACTGGTCCTTTCCAGCCATGATCATTTACTATTACAAAAGTGAGGCAATCACTTGTGATTGTAAACATTTTTTTTCATTTTGCATCTACCACCTGGTATCTGGAAGTCATAGCAAGAGCAATGACCTCAGGTTTTAGAGACCAGAGCTATAATCCCAACTCTGCCACTAACTTCTGGTCAGTAATTTAACTTGATTTTTCATCTGTAAAAAGAAGATGTTAGATTAAATGAGGATCTAACTAGCTATCTCATAATATTTCCTTATTTTTTAAATGCATGCTTCTAATTAATTGCCTTTGTTTATATTCCCTTAAGAAGTGAATGAAAGATATGCCAAGTCAATGAATTCCACCTTTCCCAGTATGGATCTTCAGGGGGGTATCCTTGACACGATTTGTTATTTTGAGTTTTCAACAAAGCGTTAAAAGGAAATTCTGACTCCCCTGGCTAGTCATCCTCTCCAGTTGGCAAAAGTCTTCATGTGGACTTGATGGTTGCCCAGAGCAACAAAATATTAGGGACAGAAACACATTTAAGGACTCAACTTCGCAAGTGACTCAGAGCTGAGAGACCTTTTCCAGCTCAACTGGAGCCCATACTTAGCTGGAGTGGGTATTTGTTGATGCCTGTCTGCACTTCTCCTTTCACTTGGAGCTCTCTATTATTTTCCTTGCTAAAATACAGAAGCCAACCTCAAAACCTACATAGAAGGGTTAAATAATTAGAAAGCAGTCTTCTTCCTCTAGCATGTCTCGAAGATGGAAGATCATTAGGCCAGTAACTATAAACAAAATAAGAAAGCTGTGGACTTTCAAGAACGCATACCAAGAACATAATGAAAACTTGATAAAAATTCAACACAAGAGCTACTATTCAGTCAATTATCTCTTTTGAGTTAGAAGAACCAAGTAGAGGAGCAACTCACAAAAAAATCAATACCCCTTTCCTTCTTGCTGTTGATGCCAGACATCTCTAACTATGATTGGAATTAAAATGTGGATTTTAAAAAAAAAAAGTTTTTCTCTTGCTAAACTTCTTAAATCCTGAGATATTCCCCTCTCTCTTCCATCAGCCTGGCTCCATGATCCCAATTACTACAGCTTGTTAAGGGAGTTATTAGCATCCCAGAGTCCTGTCTTTTGCTTCTATTCATGTTGCCTGGAGCAAGAATTGGAGGAAGAAGTATTAGCCAAGTCTTGTTTCTTGAAATCCTCTCTCTTTAGCTGTTTAACTAGATTTCCATCTTAATTATGTGTTTGGTGGTGTTTTTATACCCAGTACACATTCTTCTCACTTGCCCATGAACAGTGTTGTTATGATAGCAATAGAAATTATATAATACTCCTACATTTTTTTTAAATCTTTGGTGAATACTTATTGAGTGTCACTATGATTGGCAACTCTTCCTCTTTGTTTAAATACTGTGATTTGAAATGAATATTCTTTTTGAGTAATTGGAAACATAGTCCTAAACCCAAGTGTTTTATAACAGAAACTCTTATCTGAGTGACCATAGCAGCTGTTTGGAAACATGGCTTCAGATCACTTGTTTGCAAATGTCTTTTTCCATATGATCCATATACGTTACTTGACATGTGAAACACATGTGACCCTGACAGACGATTTGACTGACCTTGAAAACTACAGCTGTTTGGTCACTTTGCAAACAATGCAATACAAGTGATTTACTAGGCTTGGGTTTTAACATTTTATGCTAACTGATGGGAAGTTTGACCCTTCAGGGGAAAATGCAGACTTGTTAGACAACGGAAATATGTCATTCTGGATATTAATGTTGTAATTAATTTTAAAACATTTCTTTACAAAAAGTGAAAAGAAGACTTTGCTTGATGTTATAGGGGCAAAAACGTAACATACATGTGGATTTATTTTTGAAAAATTAATGAAGAAATATAAGTTTGACTTTTTCCCCCTCTCACACAAATCAAAAACAGTCTACAATTTCCTACAGATATCAAAGCTTTCTCACTTACTATAAAATATGTTCCCTGCTTAAGCATTCAATGGTGGAAGGTTAACATTCTCTTCCAAGAAGAATCCATAAGTGTTCCAATTGTTCTATATTCTATTTTAGCTAGAATTTGGTTAAGCTAGAGTGAAAGATATCTGAAAATTTCACTATATATCATATCAAAATATTCAGTTGTAGGGCTGTGGCTGTGGCTCAGCAGTAGCACACTTGCCTGGCATGTGTGAGGCACTGGGTTCGATACTCAGCACCACATATAAATAAATAAATAAAATAAAGGTCTATCAACAACTAAAAAATATATTTCAAAAAATCAGTTGTATATCTTAAATATATACAATAAAAATACTTTTTAAGAAATTTAATTTTTAAAAAAATATGCTTTAATTAGGGCAGAATTTTAATTCTCTTTCTTATAAAAGAAACTCAGAATCAGCAATCCAGGGCTGGTATGGCTGTTCTAAGACCACCAGGGACCTAAGCTTCTTCCAGATAACTCTTCACCATCTCTAGATAATGGGTTCTTTCTCTGTGGACCAAAATGGCTGCAAGAGTCATAGCCTTAACATCTAGGTTGCCAGGAGCAAGGCAGAGGAAAGGAGAAAGAGCACACCCCTCCTTCTGGAATAGTTTCCCGAAATCCCACATGAACCTGCTTATACCTCATTGACTGCCCTAAGTGAGCCAGAAGAAAGTGGGAAATGGAGGCATTTTTTCCAGGCAATGCCGTAGTATGGGGATCTCTATTTCTTTGAGCAAACAAGCCATTTCCTAATCTCCTTTTCTTGCCTGCCCTGTCTGTCTCTGATTCCTTGCCAAGCTGTTCTTATTGTTCATCTCAGAAACTCTACTCTCTTTTAGTTCTGCACTCGGCCTTCTCCACTTACTCATCCAAACTCCTGGGGTGGGGGGGTGGGAATCTTACATCATCTCAAGCTGGAATTCCAACGAGAAGACCCTCGGTGGGTGCATGTGACCCTTTGTCCTCGCTCTGCCCTTTCAAGTTCCCCTGGTGCTTATTCCAAACCTCCTCCCTCTGCCCTCCTTCCCAACTGAGTAGCTTCTCAACACATGACTTGACTTGTTGATTTGTGAAGAAAGTCAGCATCAAGGCATGGACCTGCCTGGTCCCTGGGTCCTCTTACTGACATCCATGGCCTCCCTTCCCTCTGTATAGGGCCTTCTCCCGGCTGCTCTGAGCTAACTCCTCTGTCTGTGCCCTTGATTTTCTTCCTTCCAGCTCCTCCAGGTCCTTGCTGCATCCCCCACACCCCAACACATCTGCAATCTCCTTTCACTCTGGCTCCTTCCTTTCTCTCTCAATCTTAAAAACACAGGACAGCCAAGTTCAGGTGCAGGCTCTTTACTGATCCTGGTGCTGGTCCTTTGTCCTGCCCTCCTCAGCCCACCTCACTCCTTAGCCCACTGTGGTAGGACTTTCTCATACACACCAGCACCCCAGCTGTTTGGGCCACAGTCACCGGGAGCTCCTGTGTGCCACAAACTCCTCGTCATAGAAGCTTCCCTCCTAAACTCTATTCTCAGTAAATTTTATTCAACAAAGTTTTGTTGGGACTTGTTCTGTCCCAGGAGATTCCAGACACTTGCTGCTCTAAATACTCCTCACTATCCTTCACAGCCTGTCTTTTTCTCCCCTTCCCTCCTTAAAAATGAGTATTCTAGAAGATTCTTTTGGATTCAGCACTTTTCTCACTCTAGATGCTTGGATGTCCCTCAATAGTGGCATTCCCCAGGATTTCAAAGACAATTCCAAAAACTCCATCTCTAGTTGGACTTCTTCCCTGATTTTCAGATTCACTCATACAAAAAGCCCAATGCGCATGGATAGCCTACAATTCTGATAGGTCCAAAACTAGACTCAAATGCTCTGTGGTAAATCTGTTTTTCCTACCTCAGTTACTTATATCTCACCCTGAAACTTGAAAATCATGCACCTCTCCACTGAATCCATCTTTCAAAATTTTTGTTTTCAAAATATTTCTGAAATCTCTACTCTTCCTACCAGCACGTCCCTAGTTCAAGTGCTCACCACTTCACCTGAATTGCAGAAGTGATGCCTGAAATAGGGTTTTGAAATTGTCAGTTTTATTTAGCATTTCATTTTTTAAAAAATGATATGGAATTGAATAAAAAATAATAAAAGTATAAAACCATACATATAATATCAAGAATCAGTATTGTTTTACAAAATTATTGATACACACATGTGCATGCACACATTTTTGCCATGGACAGTGTATTTCTTACTATAAATGAAAAAAAAATGAGAACCACATTCATTGAATGGCCTGTCTCAACCATACTTCTTAGCTCTGAACTGGTAACTCTCCAGCTTAAAACCTTCTGTACTTCCCTGTAGCACAAAACAGAATCCAGCCTCCTTGGAATGGAGCCAAAGGCCTTACCCAGTTATATATCTCCTTTTTAGTTGCCTCATGGCTCTGTCAGTAGCAACCTTCTTCCATCCCATGCAACATGATTCACAGTTGTCTTCCTTGGCTTGTTCTCTCCCCATCTATAACTCACTTTCTCTAATGATCATCTGGTTTACTGAATCCAATTTTTTGTGTGAGGGGATACCTAAAATCTAAGCTGTGCCCAGTTTCCCAGTCTGGGACAGGGTGCCTCCACAGCCCTCCAAACATATCTCTAGCATACACCAGTAAAATTATTCTAAACATTGTGATCTGTGCCTCTCTATTCTCAAGAAGTCTGCCCCATAATATGTCAGTTGTTTTGTTGTTTCAGGGTGCTAGGGCATGGTTCTGGAACACCATCATGCTTGATTTACAGGTGTTCAATAGACTCACAGCAGGAGTGATCAGCTGAGTTCTTTGCAATTATTTGGACTCTTTGAAATGATTAATTAAATAGCATATAAGAGCAAAAGGTAGAACTGTTAACTTGATGTAGAAGTTAGGATGGAATACTGGGTGCTGTGGCACATGCCTGTGATTTCAGCAGGTGGTTAAGGCTGAGGTAAGAGAATCAGGAATTCAAAGCCAGCCTCAACAACTTACAAGGCCTTATACAATTAAGCAAGTCTCTGTCCCTAAATAAAATTTAAAAAAAGGGCTGGGGACGTGGCTCAGTGGTTAAGCACTCCCTGAGTTTAGTTGCAGGTATCAAAAAAAAAAAAAAGTAAATATGGAAAACTTTTTCTCCTTCATGAGAAAAAGAACTGGTATGAAAATGTGTTTCTTAGGACCTTTGATATGAGGGAATAACTTTAAAGAAGTGAAGAAAAGAATGACAAATGGCCTTCTCCATACTGTCAGTTCTTGGAATTAGAATGAGGAAATATGAGAACCAATGCCATTACTATATGTGTATCACTGTCCAATATTTGAAATAAGTTGCATGGTCCAGCAAAGGGGCATGATTTTGCGAAAAAAAAAAATTCCTTCTGGTGTGTTCTGAGAGGCATTTAGGAGTAGACTGAGAGTGGCCGGTAAAGGTGGGCCTCCGCCCAACTCCTTCTGGCCAGCCAGTGAGAACACTGTTTACTCAGCTTTGTGGGAACCCCAGGGAAGCCAGACTGTGATCTGATGAAGGTGCAGCTCCTGGCCAGGTGCACTGAGTGCTGCTGTGATGAGTGTCAGGAGAAGTTGTTTTGGTCCCTTCCAGTTTTTCCTTCTGACTTGGGTTGTGGTTTCGTTCTTTCCCCACCCACCACCCCATGTAAGAATAGACCCCAGAGAGCTTTTCACACCTCAGCTGCCTTCCCTCCACGTGTCTTCTTCCTTTGCTGGGGGAGGGGCAGAACAACCCCTGGGGCCTTCCTTCTACTTGATGTAGAAGTTAGGATGGAATACTGGGTGCTGGGCATGCCTAGTTGGGCTGTTACATGGTCTTGGACTGAGAGCAGCCCCAGAACTCCACACTGGGCCCTGGACTGTGCGACTAATGAGAGAAGCAAAATGACTGTGAGTAAAAGGAAGTGATTTGTGTTGTGGAGAGAAACTTGGAAAGAAGCATCATCAAGAACACTAAGGGCTCTGTTTTCCCCAGTGCCTACAGCTGGGTTAACACATTTCAAAATAACCAGTCAATTTAGTTAATTCCATCAAACAGTTAGTCAATACACTGAAAAGGAAGGGAAAGTAAACAAATGGTTTTGGGGGTGACTGGTTTTGCTTCAAGGAGCCTTGATTTCACTCACTTCTAGGGAATAATTTTAACTCTTAAGAAAATGTGAACATTTATCTTCCGAACTATTTCAGGTAAATTTAATATGAAAATACCTTTTCAATGTGTTCATATTCAACACATATTTATTTTCCCCACGTGTCATTCAAACATACTACAGGAGGCAGAGATCTGGATTGTAATGGGAAAGAAAGGTTAAAATTAGCAGGTTGTGTCTTTCTTTTGCATTCTTCCATGGTCTGAGAAGCTCTCCTTCCTACTTCCTATATTTTGTTCTTGGCTTTTCCCTTCCCTTGCCTCTCTTAGTAACAACAGCTGTAACCATTGCCAAGTTTGTATATATGGACTGCTCCCTTTCTCTGGAAACATTTCCTCTGTCTGCTAGGATTCGGCCCACATGGTCACATTTAATTCTCATAGCTACCTTCTAAGAGGTAGATAAGGTATTTCCCAATTTATAGAAGAAACTGAGGCTCACAAGAGAAAGAAATTTCCTATGGTAATTACTCTGGAAAGAACCAAGATGCAAAATCTTGATGATTATATTTCAGAATCCATGCCCTAAAAACAATATGTGACAATCTCCCTCAAGGGACATTCTTTCTTCTCTCCCTCATATCCTATGCATCTTGATTTTCTGTTCTTTTCTCTCATTCTTTCTCTTATTTTCTATATTTCCCATCCCTTGTCTAAATCCCTTTACCCTCTTCATTCTATTCTTTCTAGCTTCCTAATCCCATAGCAATAATCTGGACCTGAAATGTCCCCATGATCTGGAATGAAGGTTGGTACCCAGAGAGGCATTATTGGGAGATGGTGGAAATGTTAAAGAGGTGTAGTCTACTGCTAGATCTTTAGGAAATTGGAGACATCCCCTCGAAGGGGAGAGGATAGTGTGGCCCCAGAATCTTCCTCTTACTTTATTTTTCTTTGTGGTTTTGCTCTGCCATGAACTTCCACTATTATGTGTTGCCTCGGCATAAGCCCCAATGTCAGGGCTGACTGATCATGAAATGTAACCTCCAAAACTGTGAGCCAAAATAAACCTTTTCTCTTTATAAGTTGATTATCTTGGGTTTTTGTTATAATGACAGAAAGCTGCCTGTAATACCCACATGATCTCCCTTCGTGATGCCTCCTCATTCCTTACATAGCATCTATCAAGGGCAGATTCCGTCTCATCTATCTTTCTTCACCTATGCTTTTCAAAGTCTCTCTCCATAAGTTTAAAGTGGTGTCAAGCTTTAATCACAAGACAGGGTGAAGATAAAAGAGGAGAGCCTGTGTCATTCTGTTCCCATACACAGTATTGTTAGTGAGCATAAAGAGCCATTTTATTCCTGCCAGATAGCTCAGAAATTAAGTTATTGTTTCACATCAGATGGTCTCTAGTGACTAGAAATAGTCATTACCAGGAAGCAAGTTCTAGGCAGCAGATAGAAGCCAAATGTAGAACTGTGAGATCTGAGCCGAATACTGTTCTTATGTATAATTCTCTTGAAGCAACTGTTGAGGGGCACCCAGTAGTACTTGAACAACATTGTATTTTACTAGGGTGATCATGTTTTGAATTGGCCAGAAGGGTTTCATTTTGTTGAATCTGAAGCTATTTGGGGACATTTCCTGAAAACAGCCCGAGAGTTCCAGGAAATGATTCCAGATTCTTAAGCTACTGGCAAAAGTAAGCATCTTATCTTAACATAGTAAGTGACAGAGGGCCCTTTTCAGCATACAGTAGCATCTCATTGGATCAGAAATAATTAGACTCAAATAAATGTCATTCTTAAATGGATTCAGGTTGGCTAAAGTGTAAATTTGTGATTTTGAAGTGTCACCGCAGTCCTAGATACCTGAGACTTTGTCTTTTGCTTATAGGAAATGTGGTGATTTCCTTGGGATTCTGCCCTGTTTGTATATATGAACTGCTCCCTTTCTCTGGAAACATTTCCTCAGCTCTTTGTAGTATCAACTTTATCATTTTCCCAATATTTAGATGGCTTTTCATAGATTATCTAGCTCCAGTTTTACTTCAGGCCATTTGTAGATGATGGTGATGATGATGATGATGATGATGATGATGATTTTGTGGTTTTCTCCTGACATCAATTACCTTGGTTATAATTTTCCATTTACAATCACATCTGGAACCTACAAATTTACAAATACAATTAGACAACTTTCCATTGTGGTTATTTATTACAGATTGTTGGCTATTTGTGAATCCACAAATTGCCTGTCTTTGTATTATATATCTAGACCCATTCCATTTGAAATTTGGACAACATTCTTTTAAAAAAAATAACTGATTGAGAGTCCTTTATATGTCAGTTACCAAGCATGGCTCTTGGGGTCAGTGATGACTATAAAGAAGCATTATCCCTGGTCTTTGTCCCTACAATTTAGGGACAAGAGAGTGGAGATATTTATGAATCAAATAGTAATAGTACTGAATGTAAAATTACAAACTGAAGCATATTATATGAAGCAAAAATTCTATGACAGTGGAAGACAAGAAGTACAGTTTACCCATGATCCAAGACTCTCATGGAAAAACAAATATGTAGTAGAATGGATCTTCTGAGAAGATTCCAGAGGCATGTTAGACCATCAAGGAGAGTAAGTTGTTTCTAAAGGCCATTTATTCCACTGATGTATTTAGTTTGTGATACTTCTACTGTAGAGCTTGGAAGATAAGCATTGGTTTCTCTTCTTTCTGTTCTCCCACCCAGAGGAGGATCCTTCTTCTCCATTACCACCACTGCTTCCAAGGCCGCCACCACCACGAGTGTAATCTCATGCCCCAGATCTATGGCTCTGAATTAGAACCACCTCTCCCATGGCAGAAGTCTAAATAAAGATTAATCCATCAAGTCTGCTAGATTTCCAAAACATTCATTCAAACTTGAAATGCCTGAAGCCTCTTATGAAGCCACAACTGTGCTTATTTCTGCACTTGCATTTGTAAACCCCTGGAGTCAAGATTTGAGCCAGAAGACTTCCAACTAATTGCTTAAATGGCACAGTAAAGATATATAGATTTTAAAAAATCTATGTTAATGAGTCTGTTGTTCCTTTGTGAAGCCCAGTAATGGGTGAGAGGGACTCTTCTTGGACAATTTTGCCAACTATTCTGGGTACAGTCCCAAATCTTTTGACAAGAATTCAAAGTCAAAGTGATAAAGACAAACTTAACTCTCATCTTTTAACTAACCTGCACAACCACAGAAAACCAGGCCTAGGAATCAATAAGCAAACCTTAAGGACTATTTTCCAGACTCTAAAATTCTTCTAGATTGCTATCTCAGTATCAGCCAAACTCCTTACAACCTCTGTTTGTCCCTAGGCAGTTACTTGTGCCTGGAATTCCTACTCCAAGGTTCCCTTGTGGTATTTTTAATAGTCTTGTTTGATGCTGCAGCCAACTTCTCTGTGGTTTGAGTTAAATAGGATACAGTGATGTGGTGTGCTGTAAGAGCTCTGGGAGGAATGTTAGGACAAATTAAATTCCAAAGAAGATAGCACCTGAAAGAACCTTGTCCTCCAGTGAAAGGGTTTAACATTATGGAAAAGAGGGCCTAGAGATTCCCACGGACCACTACAAAACCAAGAAGAAATGCTTTTCTCTTATTCAGACTGATTTGGATTTGGTTTTCCACTCAAATTCAGAGTGTTCGCTTTGATTTACTGGTCTTTGCCCACCTACTTCTTCCCATTTGCTTTTCTGCCTAGTTAAGCCTGAGGATGTGTGTTAGAGAGAAATGGTACTAAAATTGGGGAGGGGATAATTAATACCTTAAAGCACCAGCTCCTCTGAGCCAATGATTGCCAAGTTTTACAATTACTACCACTACTACCAAACAGGTCTGGCATCTCCCGTTTATGTCCTGACACCCAGGCCCAAGCTCAGCACACACACCACTGGTCACCTTTTCCTTTGATCAGTAGTAGCCTATCTTTGGCATATGTGGATCACATGTAGTTTTAAAGTAATGGAAAAATTATTTTCCCAATATTTAATGTAAAACTGATTCTTAAAAATATGCATTGTGTGTATGTATCTGTACAAACATATAAATAAATTATATATATATAATATATATACATACATATAAACAAATTTTATATATATATATATATATATTATATAATATATATATATATATATATATATATATATATATATATATATATATATATATATATATTTGTAGAACATGAAGTTTAAAGTCACTGTCACCAAAATACCAATAAAGTAAAAGTCAGCATTTAGGGAAACACATATTATTTTCTAGTTTAAGATGGGTTACCTCCTCTAGTGATATGATGAAATCACCAAGTGAAGACTTTCCTCTACTGAGAAAAACAGGACATAATTTAGATAGAAATGATATGAGTAGCCCTAGGTTTGGAAGACATTTGAAAATCCCCTCAAACCAATAAATCACACATTGGTGGCCTGTTAGTCACCTTTTTCTTCACTGTGATTAAAGGCCTGACAAGAACAATGTAGAGAAGAAAAAGTTTATTTGGCATTCACAGTTTCAGAGGTTTCAGTCCATAAATGGTCAACTCCATTGCTCTGGGCCCCAGGTGAGGCAGAACATTAAGGTAGAAGGGTATGGGGTGGAAAGCAGCTCAGGACATAGTAATCAGGAAGCAGAGAGAGAGAAAGCTCTAATTACCAGGGACAAAATATATACCCCAAAGACAGGCCCCCATTGGCCTACCTCCTTCAGCCATACCCTCCCTGCCTACAGTTACCAACCAGTCAAGTGAATTAAGGCACTGATTAAATCAGGACTCTCACAACCCAATCATTTCACCTCTAAACTTTCTTGCATTGTGTCACACTTGAGCTTTTGGGAAACACCTCACAGCTAAACCATACCATGACCTAATACTGTGGGGGAGATAATCATACTTGGTTCTCTTACTTGAAAAATTATGGAGACTAGGGGACTAGAAGGTCAAGAGAAACATACTCAAATAACAGAATTTTATGTGAGAATAAGACTAATCAAATATGATATTTCACTGAACTTCATTGGAAAGAACATAAGAGCCAAGTATAAGAAACACAGTTACTAAGTTAGAGCTTTTTAAATCTACTTTATAATACTAAATACAGATCGTAGTGACAGAAACAGGACCATAAGAAACTCTAAATACCATTTATTCAAAAAAGTGATGAAGAGTAGAGAGTGAAATTGTCAAAACTTCATCATCAGGTGGTCACACTCAAGGTGAGCTTGTCAGACACTCACCCTGGATTCCAGGTATGCCAAGTCAGTCATACCCAAGTCCAGTTCAAGGAACAACGTAGGCTGCTCTGACAAGCAATGACTTTATCAATTGATAAACTTCTGAATCTATCTTAGGAATAACTTGAGAGTTTTGACAGTGCTTGAATTATTAAAAGAGCCTCCTCCAATTCAACTAAAAACTTTTGTAAGTTTTTCTTTTTTACTTTTCAAATATACTTTTTGACCTCTATCCTCAACTGCAGCAAATAGAATTCATGATTTGTTGTTGTTGTTGTTATATTGTAAAGAATATGTATAATCAAAATTACAAAGATCCTCTATTTTAAAATTTGCATGGAAACTGTCATATGCTCTTAGCTGTTAGAGTTATATGGACGAGAGACATGAAAGAGATTTCAGGGGAAGTGTAATTCTAACTGGAATACACTCTTTTCAGCATTGCTGTTTATTTTATTAAGGTAAATTTTTAAAGCAGCAGGCAATTGTTTTCTGTATTTTTTCTGTAGATAATCTTGTCCTATTATACTGTGAATCTGAGTCCTATCCTATTCTTGAATCTGAAAAAGAAGAAATTCCAAATCCAATTTAGAAATAAAATTACCAAAAAACATTCAACTGTTTTCCCTGCACTGCATTATTTGATTTGGAAGAAAGTTTAGTCAGACCACTTTCATTTCATGAGGAAACAGCTAATTCATTTACTGACTTTAAAGAAATGGCTGTTTTGGGTGGCTTTAGAAGTGTTACCTTCCATCAATTTTCTGTAGTAACTACTATTCATATCTAGAACACTTTTTAAAATTGAAAATATTTTTTATAGATAATATATTCTCATGATTCAAAATTCAAAATTGTCTCAGAAATGATCAGTTGTTAACAGCTTCTCATGTATTATATAAACACATTTTATGCATGTAGAAGCAAAATATATATGATCTAGCTGCACATAAAAATAAGAAAGTGTTTAATCTTACTAAGTAATATTTTGTAAGATATCTATAGATCAGAAAAGCTTTATACAGTTATATGTGTATTTTTTTCAGTTTTTAAAAATAAGAATAGGACTCTGATTTTTTAAGCCTGTTTGTCTTCAGACACACATGTTAAATTTACCATAACTGTGAGTAAATATATTTATGTTATTAGAAAAACTACATAATTTTACAGACATGGGGTCACTCAAATGAAACATGCAGTTTTTTATTAGAGCTTTATAATATTCAATATATTTAACATGTTAAATATACTGAATATAATAGTAATAGTAACATAGTAATATATTTAATAGAATAGTAACAATAATATAGTAACACATTTAATATATTAAATATATTTTATGGCTATCAAGCACTCTTTTCAGGAATACCCTTTGTTAGGCATATGGAATAGTGACTTTCTACTTTATCTCAATAGATTTCTTATGTCTCTAGAAAAGACTTGTACATTCATTGCAGGTGTATAAATTCCCACTTAAAATTCATTCATTTGATTTCATAAAAAATGATAGAGGGATGGGGTTGTGGCTCAGTGGAAGAGTGCTTGCCTAGTACATAATAAATTAATTTGTGAGATGATTTTCACATAATATCTATACATCAGAGGTAAAAATTACCTGCCCACTTCTCTGTTAACACAGTTCCAGGAAGCATTGAGGATGGGAAGCATGAATGGATAGAAAGGACACAAGCTCTGGAGCTCCCAGACCTGGGCTTAATTCCACTCCCCCACTGACTGAATGAGACATGCAGGGAAATCCTGGCCTCCAGGAGCCGCACTTCCATTATTACCACAGAACATTTGATAATACTGGGGGTGACTATGTTAAGAAGAGTGCCTAGCACACAGAAAGCATTTGACAAATACACCTTTGCATCTGAAAATGCTATTGGCTAAATCCATCCTTTACTTTCTTTAACAATAACAACAACAACAACAACAAAGGAATTAATTTTCTGTATTTTCCAACTTATCTTTAATGGATAAGTACTCTGTAATAAAAACAACACATTGATTCACATTTTTTAAAGGCAAGGGTATCTATAAAGTAACCATAATCCAAGATATCCTCTAGATAAGAGTTTTTAAGTTGTTGAGGGAAGGGGGGTGTCTCAAAGGGAATTCCAAAGACCTGTGTTAAATATGTAAACCATTTAAGTCATAACCCAGGGTAGTCCATTTAACCAGCCTGATGTGTCTTGATGCGATTGGTCCGTGACTTTTTAAGCAATTTTCGTGAAATCTGCATTTTTCTTATCCATGTACTCGATTTCAATCTGCAACAAGATAGACTTTGTTGAATCCAAACTTTATAAAACTCCATGGCACTTGGATGTAACCTCTGTACACTGTCAGTTCTCATCCATTCTTGCTTAAGATATTTAAAGCCCTATTATATGCAGCCAGTTAACTGTGAAGTTTATTTTAATAGCTGAAATATGAAGATTAATATTCAAAACATCACTTATGTTTTGTCGTGTTGAATAATCTGGTGATTTAGAATTGGTTGATTTTTTTTTTCCTTCTGGAGCACACATACACCCCTTGTTTACTGTCTCATTTTATCTTCTTTGAACATACCATTTATGGCCTTCTTGTTCTTTGGGGAAAATTCTTGTTCTTGGGTATGAAATGATCCATTATGAGGGGTGGAAAGGATCTCACTGACCATCAGAGCAGAGATACCTTTTACAGAAAAAGAAAGTGAAACCGGAGCCAGTCTCAATACTCAGAGAGGTCAGGGCTGGTCAGTGGCCAGAACTCGCATCTCCTGACTCAGAGTACACTTGGCTTTCTATATAACTGGCTGCTTTAGGACAAAAAGGAGAATTTCTCTCTCTCTCTCTCTCTCTCTCTCTCTCTCTCTCTCTCTCTCTCTCTCTCTCTCTCTCTCTCTCTCTTTCTTTACCAACAGAAAATTAGACCAATAAATTCATAGGAGATGTTTTTCTTTTATAAGCCATAAAATAATTCCTGGGGACATTTCCTTTATTTGGACCTGTGATTCTTAGAGCATGTGGCTAGCATTTGAAATTGGATTAAAGTGAAAACATGTGGCCATGGAAGAGTTGCAGTACCTTTGCCTTCTTCTGCTTTGACAATCAGCTTTAGAGGTGGAGTTGTACCTCCTGACAAGAAGTGAACCTACTCCAAACCTTGGAATTACAGCTTTCGACTCTATCAAAACTGTCCCAAGTTCAAAGTCCACTAATTCATGATTAATCCCAAGATTTAGGTCTAGAATCAAGTCAATTAGGGAATCAGGTAGTTTTTATAAAATGTGATTTGAGTAAGATAATTACAAACAACACTAGCAGCACATGAATTAAATTCTTGTTTGAATACTCCTCTGCTTAATTAGGTAGAATATCAAAATGTCCTTTGCTTTATCATTTTGAAATGATATGATGAGATATTATGTTTTGCATCAATATATTAGTTACCATATTCATTGAGCACTTGCCATGTTCCAGGCACAGTCTAAGCTTTTTACCTACATATTATCACTTAATCTTCATAATTACACTTAGAGACAGGGCTAACCTCATTTTGATTGGAGGATGAAAGTTTTGCCTTCATTAATGGCTCAAGGACATGCATGGTGAGTGGTGCAAGTGGGGTCCAGCCTGGGTCAGGCCCACTGGATAACCTCTTAATCCCTATGCCAAATCCATTTCTCTGTTCCTGCCATATCTCTGTTAGATCCTTTCATTGATTTATTGATGTTGACATTTCATTTTGGTTTTCTTCAAAATAGTACTTGCCCTATAAAAGCCGGGCAAATGGACTGAAGTTTATATTTAAATAGATTTAAAGATACCAGGGCATTTGAGTATTTATGAAAGAAAGGGAAGGAAGGAGGAAGAGAAGGAAACAAAAGGAAAGGGGAAAGGAAGAGAAAAAGGAAAGTAACTTAGTGCCTCTATAGAACCTCTTTTAATGAGAGTTTTTCATGAATAGGTATTTTGGAATAGATTTTTCTTTATATTCCCACCTAACCCCCAAATAATCCATTACTTACAGATTGTGTGTACCTTTGTGAGTATGTATGTGGTATTGGGCATTGAAGTCAGGGGTCTCTATCAATGGGCTACATCCTCAGCCTTTTTTTTAATATTTCATTTTGAGCCAGGGTTTCACTATGTTACCTAGGTTGGCCTTGAACTTGAAACCTGTCTCTACTTTCCAAGTTACTGGGATTACAGGTGTGCATCACCACACCTGCCAGATCATTCTTTTTGATCTGATCAAATAATTATGAACCCTTGTTTTAGTGGGGAAAATTTTTCTCCTGGTTTTCCCAAGAAATGGCTTGCAGGATAGAATCTGAGAAGCTTCTGGTCCAGAAACTAACTTTATGGACTCTTTCTATGCAAGATCTTTTTGTTGCAATGATTATAACCAAAGAGATATTTGGCCTTTGTAAGTGATAAAACATAACGTGTAGAGATATCATTGACTAGTATGGCAGTATGTATAAACGTGGCTGTATAACCAATGTGATCCTGCAATCTGTAAATGTGGAAAAATAATAATTCATACCTCATTTGAATCAAATGTATGATATATGATATGTCAAAAAAATATCATTGAATTGAAAATGTAAAATTATGAAAGTATGAATAGGAAATATTTTTCTCAGATCTCACCCAGTTTGACAACCACTACTTTTGTGTGTGTGATTCCAGGTTCAGATAAAATTTAGCAAGAATTCTAGTCATTTAATCGTAATTGCCTGAATTCAGGTGGTTTTGTTGTTGTTTTTCAGGACAAAACTGGGTAAAGAACTTCAATTTTGAAGATTACAATTTGAAGCTTTCTTTGAGATGAGAATATTTCACAGTATCTGTGACTGTTGCAAATCTATGACCTAATTAGCAATTAGTATCAAAAGAGGAGGGAATGGGAATGGGGGAAATAGGAAATTGGTTTTGTAGCCTCCTGGCAGGTGGGAAAGCATGAGATAAAAAGAGTACACAGAGGAGAGAAGGCAATCTTGAAAATTTCTCAGAGAATAAGTGGAATGCTAGGATGGTTCTATTTTTCTTTCTAAGATATCAGGGCCTCCATTGCCTGGTAATGTTTCTATTTTTATTTTTTTAACCTCTTTATCTTTCCCTGCAGTCACTATCAGCCTAATACTCATTCACTTATTTACCTGAACTTAAAGGTATGTGCAGAAACACAGGGAACAAGTGGGAATTCTGTGTCCTTTATTTGGAAATAGGTGGTCAGGAAAAAGTCAGGGCTGGCCTTAAGAGATATAGGCTAAGTACATCAACCACATGCATCAGTGGAATACAATATGGGGATAATTCAAAACGCAGAAGGGAGTCCTGGAGATAAAAGAATTTTAAGGGCCCTAAATTTAAAATCATTTAAGTGCCTGCCAGAAGACACCAAGTTAGATGCTGAGGGAAAAGAGTGAGATGAGTGGGACATGCTTCTAGTCTTATGGAGCATGTAGACTGCCCACCAGTGACCAGGAGAGTTCTCTTCCACGTGCCCAAATGCTGTCCATCAGCATGGTCTACTGTGTCATCATTTAAACCTTTCAAGTAGCAAAAAAGGTCTTCCTTTAAATAAATGTTATTCAGAGAGAAGTGCGGAATGTAACTCCCCATAACACAGCATACAGGGAGAGATGCATGGCCTGGAGCCCCCATCATGTTGCTTACATCCACTTTCCAGGATAGGGCACTCAGGAACTTCCTTAGAACCTCCAAAGCACCAAGGAACAAGATCCTGCAACCGTCTATAGTGCTGACTTTGCTAATTACAGACTATGTGACCGTGGAAAAATTATTTCACCTCTTTGGGCTTCATCCATGAAACACAGGTGTGGCCTAAACTACATTTTAAGATAATTCTAGTTTTGAACAGCATGAAAATTGCTAACAATACTTATTTTTACAAAGATTTGGATTTTTTTAAAAAAAAGGGACTGAAAGATTTAGACTGTGATATAAATTACTCCCTGGAATATTTTTTATTTTATACATGCAAAGAAATTAATGTCTAATTGAGAATCTTTAGTTAACAAAACTCATAGGAAATATATTTTGTTAGGAGTTTTTAAAAAAAAAAAATCACTAAAACGTTGCCTTTTAGTCAGCCAGTTTTTTCTTCTTTTTGTGTATGGGTCCTAAAACCTCTGTAACTTTCCTCTTGCCATGCAAGTAAAATACACATTTTTAGTTTTTCTCTCTTTCTTTGGCCACTACTAATAAATACAGGATTCTTCCTGATTTTACAAGTGGACTAGGTCACACATATAATTTTAACCCTCAGTGGAACATTCTGCAGAATCAAGAAAGACCTTGACAGCCTTCAAAGAATGACTTCGTCCCTAGCTGGCAGAGTGGCACATGTAATCCCAGCTGCTATGGAAGCTGAGGCAGGAGGATTGCAAGTTTGAGGCCAGTCTCAGCAATTTAGTGAACCCCTAAGCAACTTAGTGAGACTCTCTCTCAAAAATGAAAAAATAAAATAAAATAACAAGGGAATGTAGATCAATGGTAAAGTGCTCCTGGGTTCAATCCCCAGTATCAAAATAATGACTGCATTCTTGACCCTAAGATGACAAGGGTCAGTGGGTTATCTTTTCATGACAATGTCACATCAAGAAACATTACTTTCTATCCATTTTCTGTACTCATGTCTTTATGGTAAGGGTTTACTTTATCTTGTGATACAAATGCTTGTATCTACTAGAATACAGATATTTTACTGCTATTCTGAAAAAGATCAAGCAGCAAAATTTTCTGACACATTTTCTCCTAATTTTCTTAAAAAATAGGTCTTAAGTCTTTTTTGTTTTTATTCAAGCTTATAATAAAGTAGTTCTTAGTTTAAGAACTTTTACTCTCTGATTCTTCTTTTACCACTTCCATTTGTGCAAAATTAATGTGTATATAAGGGTCTACATTTCCAACCCCCAAAGGCATAATAATGACCATTAAATTTGCAAGATACACAATAACGCTTTCATCCCTCTGTGTCTATTTCACAGCACCCCACCCCCAATTTCTAACTTTGTTAATTAGACCCAATTTGCAGGATACGACTTGACTGAAATTTATAGACACATTGAGACATACACCTCAAGAGAGTGCTTAGCCCAGGCAACCTCTCAAGCTTTTAAAGCAAGACGATCATTTGACAGAAGTGCAGCCCTCTGCAGTAATCACACACATGCAAGTTAAAACTGCTTCATGGCTCCCAGCATCTCTAGGTGTTGCCCTTAACAATGGCTGTCTTCTCACCAGCCTGGCTGTACACATGGGGCTGCACCTGCATGAATTTTTGGTCAATGTTTCTCAGTTTTAGAAATGTAATTTTTGTTCATCCCACTGCTAGTCCCCCATCTTCACCCTCTTTAGGGTGGATCAGTTTCTAGGATTCGTCATCTTGGTTTTGTAATTACATTTCAAACTTTTAGGTGTCTCAGTAGATACTGAAGTTTTTTTTGAAGAAAAATGTCCTTTTACTGTCCTCCTAGAGAAAGCCCCCAGTTCCTCCTCCTGCAAATGATTGCCTAAGGAGTTTTTTTTTTTTCTAAAATGCACTTCTGATCGTATTTTTCCCACTGATGTCCATCAGAGAGTCTGCAATGTCTTCAGGGTAAAGCTTCAACTTCTTTACCCTTCATCTAGAAAAGTGTCCTGTGGTAAAGTGACCAGGGCCTTTGGTATTAGGTATACCTGGCCTTAAATAGTGGCTAGCCCCAGTGTGACCTTGTTCATATTCAGTTTCTTCATTTTCATGATGGAGGGACCAACATTGTCAGAATGTTATTGGGGGTCATTGTATGAGTTGTTAGCTATAAAAGACCGGGCACAAAATAAATGCTCAATAAGGTCAAGTGCTTTTATTCTTACATTTCCCCCTTCGTGTGGTCCCACCTGACCGGGGTGCCCCTCCTCTCACATGCATGCCCTCTTTCCAGTCTGAAGTTCACAGTATCCTGGCCAAGTCCAACTCACCCACACCTCCATAATTATCATTCTGATATTGTTGTGCCACCTTGAAATTCTTTTCCACCTTTTACAGAAACTGTAGGTACCTACTCCCCCTTGAGATAGCAAGTTTTTGATTCCTCCAGAGTTTAATATTTCCTCCTCTGTACTTCCATGATCTTTCACAGAACTTTTTCCTTTTACAGTGTCATTATATTAGTTGATTTTATTTGTCTCCTGAACTCCCAAGAGGACTCTTGTCATATTCATCTTTGAAGCCCTGGAACCCCACTTTTTTCCCAGAAAATGTTGGTTAAATGATCAATGAATGGGCCAGAGAAAGAAAAAATATGGTTTTTAGAAACTGGTGTAGCTGCTGATATAATGCTGCTTTGGGCAGCAATATCACCCACACCCCCTAAATGGGCATAAATGTTAGAGGTAAGAGACTAAATAACTGGTAAATAATAAGAGGCTTGCTTTCTATGAGAAAGTCTTAGAAAATGTGATCAGGTTGAAATGTGTTCAGCTTTCTTTCAGTAAATGGTTACTGTGGCATAGGTATGACTTGAATACCAACACAATGAGAAACAGGCTCAACAGCTAAGCTAATGCTCTTCTGGAGTCTGAAACATTATGCAATTTCAGGGACAAAGGTGAAGTAATGTGACTCCAGTGTTTGGCTTCCCTCTTCCATGCACACAGTAAACAATGACATTCCTTGGGACTTTTCCTTTAACCTCATTATAGATAAATATACAGAGCACAGCACATACCTGCAACTGACAATAATTTAATTCTTCTGCCATTTGTCAGCTATTCCCACCAGAGCATATTGTAGGTCATATGTAAAGTGTCAGACAGAGCATTGATTTATATCTTCTTATCCACTTGATTTATTTTGCTGTGAAAGTACCCTCTTAAAGTACCCCCTTTTAAAATTTAACTAATTTATAGATAACATTTCAATTAAAAATATATTAAAGATGATAGAATGTGATGGTCATTATTACCCTAAGTACATGAATGAAGACATGAAGGATGTGACTCTACTTTCGGTATATGTGTAATATGAATTGTAATGCATGCTGTTGTCATATATCAAATTAAAATATTTAAAAAATGAAAAAAATATTTTTAGTTGTAGATAGACACAATACCTTTATTTTTATTTATTTACTTTTATGTGGTGCTGAGAATCAAACCTAGTACCTCACACATGCTAGGCAAGCACTGTACCACTGAGCCACAACCCAACCCCTACCCCCCCTTACAATTTTTCCAAAGAACATTTCTTTATCTATTCCCATCCATAAACATGAATTTTTTTTTGCCTTAAAAACCTTTTTTGATTCATTAGTCGTAGTTCCACAAATGAATTTCCCTCCCCATATTCAAATTCCTTCTCAGTTTTTTCTGAATAGTTTCTTTTTTTCCTGTAAAACTATACCCAAGCTCAAGAAAATGACCAATATTAGAAATCCAAGTCATCAGGCTGTATGGCAGAGGTACTGGGAAGCTGGGGCATGGGCAGGAACATAAGCACCTCCTTTCTTTCATGATACAGTCATTGCATAAGCCTGGGCAGAAACCTCAGGCAGACTAGGGTCACCTGCTGATCCCTGGGACTGAGGGATTTCTTGTACTATGGGGCATTTACTGCTGAAACTGAGTAAGTCCTGAGCAATTTGGGGCACACGGATCTCACTACCTTCTCCTTATTACTCTCCTCTTTTTTTTTCCTTTTATTTTATTTTTTTCATCTTTCATACATTTGATTCAAGTGAGTTATGCACTTCCATTTTGCCCCCTAATACAAATTGCAGAATCACATCAGTTACACATTCACAATGGTTACATAATGCCATATTAGTGACTGTTGTATTCTGCTGCCTTTCCTATCCCCTACTATCCCCCCTCCCCTCCCCTCCCATCTT